>NC_003070.9:16047750-16366074 GCF_000001735.4 Arabidopsis thaliana | reverse complement strand
ATTCTAACGAGTTTGTTAATTTTCATGTGTGTTTATTTTTCTAATTCGATTAATTGAGCCACAATGATGCTAAGAATGTCTTTGGTTCGATCTTTGAAGGAATTCATGTTCTCAGAGATGAAAGGGAGGGATTGTTGGGAAATGGATACAATTTTTTCGTCGGAGCGTTGGATCTGAGGCTCTTGGACAGTAGAAGGGAGGAATCTGTCACGGTGACGAATCAAGTTGAGGTGAAATCAGATTCGAGTTTAATCTTGTTACTTGTTTGGGAGTAGTTATCAAGTGGAAGTCTTTTGCTTGCCTTTGTACTTGATTCGCGAAGGAGCTAAGTTGTATCTGTCACTTATGTTTTTTTGTTTGATGTGTTTCCTAAGGACGATTGGATATTGTTAGTCCTGAATAAAAGCCAAAATTTGATGCTTTTGTAAGCAAATATATGAAAAAATCGATTGCATATGTTTATTTTGTTTAAGGTTATAATCTATAAAATCTTTTCAAGTGACAGAACTTTAAACTAGGAGTTAGGAGAAGAAGATTTGGGGACAAAACATAGGTACACAAACCAACTTTTCTTGTCAATTTCAATTTCTCTGTACTCTTTGCTTAACATTTATTTATTTATTTCTTGTACATTAAACAATTTGTGATGTTGTGAATGTTGTTGTGATGTAGGTTTACATCCATGTGATACAAGAATACGTCATCGGTGATATTATACAACATTAAAAATTACATGGTTAGTCGAATTTGTAAAAGTGATGAAGTAAGCATAGACTTTATATCCAATGATATGATGTTTTCTTTTTCTTGTTCATGTGTTGATGATGAAGGAGAAGAAGTTTCAAAAGTTGGAGGTCTAAAGAGTGTGAAGAATTCACAAAGTTATAAGTACAAGAGTAGTATGAAACTATCTTTTAATTTGTATTTTACTTGGTAATATATAGGTATTTTGTATCATGGTTTCATAAAAATATAATAAAATATGTCATTTATATTATTATTGAATTTGTTAATTTATCCAAAAATTAAAAAAAAACTCCGAAAAATTGCTACACAAATAAACAATTAATTGCATATTATAAATGCTATTTAGGTAGAAAAATTGCAAGATAAGGTTGCTATTATAATAGTAAACGTAACAGTAAAACAACGTTGTTATTAGATGATTAATAACAAAATATACTCGCTATTAAAGCGTATAACATTGCATAACATATAACAATAAAAAAATGCTATCGGAAATCATCGACCTATTATCATGGGTGCATATATAGCGCTTTCTACTCCGCTATTGTCTCATTAGATAGCGTTATTCGGCCGCTAAAGATACTTAATTTTTTTGTACTGAACGCGACTATTAGTCTTCAACTGTTTGGCTCGGTCTTGCTTGTGGGGGAATCTGACGGTCTTGCTGGTGGGGGAATCCGACTCCAACACTCATTATGGAAGAGTATCTTACCGAAACATAAATATTAAGGAGTATTTTTATATAATAACAAAATAGAACACGATTAAATGTCTCTTAAAAATTAATAAAATTTACTAATGTATTATACGAGAAAAAAAAAAGTAAAAACAATGGAAAAGTTATCCAATAAAAAATCTTTGACTATATAAAATGCAAAAAGATTCCAACTTTATCTGTGCTACCTTTTATAGACTTTTTTTTATTAACTTCCCTTTTTAATCGCTAATTTCTGTTAACTTTACTAAATTAATCATATAGTTTAATTAACTAATCGAATTAAATCTCTATTCAATACATATGTTAAACAACTTATAGTTTTGTTTATAAATAAAATTAAAAAATAAGACTAGACTCTTTACCTCTTGGATAAATCCATAGATACGCCAATGGTGACATAAAGAAACATTGACTCTAGATGAAAAAAGCTTATCGGGCTGAGTGTATCAAACATATCAGGCGGATCAAGTAGAACAAAAGTAGATCAAGCGTATATAGCGGTACAAATGCGGATCAAGTGGTTTGAACGCTTCAAAATATATGTTGAATGGTGACATCGATAACGTTTTGCAGATCAAATATATAACAAACATATATATTATTGAAACCTTTTTAATCTGAACATTATATTAGTTTTATAAATCTGATTTGCTTTATTTTGAATTTTGTATTGTAAATTTATAATAAAATAATAATAGACTATATTAAAAAAATTGTAATAGCATACCTTATTCTTCAACATATATTTCTTTGCTACTAAATGTACAAATATTTATATGATATTGCTATAATTATTATTTTTTATTGTTTTAGATAAAATATAATAATAGAAAATGTTAAAACTAAAACAAAACTAGATAATTTATGTATTGAACAATATTGTACAAGCTAATAAGCATCTTTAATAAAAATAATATTGATCAAGCCATTTTTAAAATTTTGAAATGGGTAAACTTTTATTAAATAATGCAATTTTGCATATTTTAAAAAAAATTAAGAAAGAAAGAAAAGAAAAAAAAACACAACAAATTATAAACACAACAAAATAGTGGTTTTTGTATCGTAGCATGTAGATCAGTTGTTTTCTTCTCAAAATTGAACTGCCTTTGGGCAGACTGTTCTTTTATTATTTTATTAATGAAACACTGAAAATCCATTTTATTATCTTCAATGAAAAACACATAAACGTTTCTCTTGCTCTGCATAATATCCGCTTTTGTTATGTTCTTCCATTATTTTAGCCTTGAATGGGTGAAGGATAAAATGCGGACAAATTTATCTGCTTTTAGCTTCCATTCACTTTTTAATTGTTTGAGGTTATACATTGACAAGAGAAACGTCATTTCATGGGTTTAATTTTGTCTTTTAGCAAAAAAAAAGTGAATGAACCACATATACATAAGAAATGGGGTGAATCATATATAAAGAGACAACACACAATTCAAGAACAATTTTATTTATTTATTTTTAATATCATGTATGACTATATAATATATTGGAAAAAAAAACTTTTGCACACACCAAAAAAAAATTCTCTCCCGTACTTACACAAAAAAACTAAAACTTCTTACACAAAACAAAAATCTGAATGTTATATATCATTTTTAAAATCAAGGGATGTTTTTAGTTTATATATAATATATGTATGTATTAAAAATATTTCATTATAATTTTATACATATCAATTAACTTAAAATAAAGTAATTTTATTGATTAATTTATTTATAGATTCAAATTTTGTATAAATTATTGAAATACAAACATATTTATTAATAATTACAATTTATGAACTATTAAAATTTTGTTTTGTAATGTAAACTTTCCATGAAATAAAACAATAATTTGATATATGTTACCAAAAAGTTTATAATAATTGCTGAAAATGCCCTTTTCACACTACTCCTTTTCAATTCTACCATTTTCTCTTTGCCATTTTCATTTATACCCTCTTTAAATTTTTAATGACCATTTAACCCCTATTTGGAAAAAAATTTAGGTTAACATAATGAAATATTAATATTTTTTCACCCAAAATAATCGAAAATAAATTTCCCACCAAAATTTTCCCGTCAAAATATTTTCCCGTCAAAAAATTTCGAAAAACAATTATCCGCCAAAAAGTTTTCAAAAACAAAATTCCCGCCAAATTTGTTTTTTCAAAAACATTTTACCAGCAAAAAAACAAATTGGCGGGAAATAGATTTAAAAGGGATTTTAAACGGGTTTTAAAAGATTTACAAGAGATTTTAAAAGATTTTTTTTAAAAGGTTTAAAAATGTTTTTAAAGATGTACAAGGGTATATATAAAACATGTACGACAAAGAATTACAAAGGATTTTAAAAGGGTTTTAAAACATTTACAACAGATTTTAAAAGGTTTTAAAATATTTACAAGGGATTTTAAAGGGCTTTAAAAGATTTACAAGTGTTTTTTAAAGATTTTTAAAGGGTTTAAAAGTTTCTTAAAAGATTTACAATGGATTTTAAAAGTGTTTTAAAAGATTTACAAGAGATGTTTAAATGGTTTTAAAATGTTTTAAAAGATGTACAAGGGTTTTTAAAAGATTCTTAAAGAATTTACAAGCAGACCCTTTAAAAACTCTTGTAAATCTTTTTAAAACCTTTTTTAAAGGTTCACAAATGTTTTAAAATGGTTCAAAAATTATTAAAGGATTTAAAAGAATTTTTCAAAGATTTTTAAATGCTTTACAAGGGTTTTAAAGGATTTACAATAGTTTTTAAAAGATTTTTGAAAGATTTACAAGAGTTTTAAAATCATTTAAAAAACTTTTGTAAAGGTTCAAAAGAGTTTTAAAATGGTTCAAAAAGAGTTATAAATATTTTCAAAACTTACAATTTGTTTATAAGAGTTAAAAAATGCTTGTAGAGACTTTATAAGAATTTTAAAAGGATTTACAAAGGTTTAAAAATCCTTGTAAATCCTTTTAAAACTCTAAAAAAAACTCTTGTAAATCTTGTAAAACTATTGTAAAAGATTTTTAAATGATTTACAAAGATTTAGAAAGAGATTTTAAAATATTTACATATGTTTTTAAAGATTTTATAAAGATTTAAGAGGTTTTAAAATGATTTACAAGGGTTTTTAACAACTACCAAAGTTTTTAAAAAACCTTACAAGGAGTTTTTAAAAAAATTACAAGGATTTTTAAAAAAAATTTTGGCGAGAAACCCTTTTTGTTTTGGCGGAAAAAAAGTTTGGCGAATTTTTTTTTTTTTGTGGGAAAAATAAACTTGGTGGAAAATTTTCAGTTTCCAATTACATGTTCTTATTAGATGAGAGTAATTAGGTCATTATGTTTAAGGAAAATGGTATTTTTAAAAATGGACAACATTAGAGGGTATTATTACAAAAGAGTATAAAAAAATGGTAGTTTGCAAATCCCCAAAATCTTAATTATTTTTCTTAGCTGTTTATTGTAACGCCCGTGAACCGGAAAATCGGTTAGGGTTTGTTTTTAAATCATCCGGTTTAATTGGTTGGGTTAATTGGAAACCCTATAGTGTGCCTATAAAAGAAGGAAACTCGAAATTAGGGTTTAGTTAGCCACTTTTCGTTTTATAAATGAGAAAAAGAGAGAAAAGGAGAAGGAGCACAATCGTTAGGGTTTGGGAGAAATCAGTTTCGTCATATCAAATCGTGGTAAAAGGTAACGAAATTTGGTAGAGTTATTCCCAAGTCCTTTATAGTTATTCTCCAGTTTACAGAATTGGATTTGGATTAAAATTGGTTGAGTTATTCGCAGTTTCGTGAGACACGTTTTCTCAGACGCGAATTAGGACCAGCGGAAATTGAAACTGAGATCGTGGTCTCGTCTGTTTTTTGATCGGCACGAGATTTTGTGGGCAGCTTTGTGACGTCTGCAGCTAGGATTTCACCGGAGCGATTGAATAGTTAACGTTTAGCTTGTATTTTAGGGTTTCGTCTTTGAGACGGTTTGTTTCTGGTTTTTCCTGTCCACTTTGCTTCAAGGTTGCTTTTGGTTGTGGACTTGTTGCAGGACGTTTCTGGACTGTTTCAGACGCAAGGAGAGTCTCTCCTGGGTTTAATTGCTATTAGAATCAATTTGTTAAGGTGAGTGCGTGACCATGAGCTTATCTGAGCGATTGGGTTGTGTGATTTGTTTTGTGTGATGATATGTAGGTGTGGTGAATGTGTTTTGGGTGAATTGTTCAATGACTGGTTTGTTTGTATTGTATTCGTGATTATACCTTTGTATTTGCTTGTGTGTATAGCTCGTAGATGGGAGGATCGCCTCACTAAGTATTTATGATAATACTTACGCATCTCATTGTGTTGTTGATGCAGGTAAAGATAAAGTGTGATCGTGGAATC
This sequence comes from Arabidopsis thaliana, assembly GCF_000001735.4. Classification (NCBI taxonomy): domain Eukaryota; kingdom Viridiplantae; phylum Streptophyta; class Magnoliopsida; order Brassicales; family Brassicaceae; genus Arabidopsis; species Arabidopsis thaliana. The sequence continues at coordinate 16,360,255 of NC_003070.9, read as the reverse complement.
ATGGCAAGGAAGAGAGGATGATGTAGGAACTCGTTTGTTTTATTTTGGTGTTTTTGGTTATTGGAACCCGGTTAGGATTGTTAGTTATTCTTGGTTTTGTTGGTCGAATTATTTATTTATTCATAAAATAGTATTTTTGACTTGCGGTTTAATTGTTATTTTGTTGGTTGGTTTAATTAGATATTTATGGGAATATTTAATTATATTTTTTTTAAAAATGGGTCGGGTTGTTTCATTTATAAAATAGAAATATAATAAATTTTATCCTTTTTGATGTACCAAAAAAATAACTATTAATATTTGATTTTTTATTATAGTTAAATAGTATCGAAAGGAATATATATACATAATTACATATATAATTTTTAACCAACTCACTTAAGAGTTTATCTTCCTGAATATTAAGATATATATATACATATATGATTACTCGGTAATGAAACAACGTAACATAGCATATATCAAGAAGGGAATGCAAAAGTAGTTACCTCTTTTTTCCAAGCTCCTTTTTGGAGGCTTGGATCAAGAACCTTTAACCAACGGTGTTGGCATTGGACATCATTCCTCCTATTCTCTTCCGACCGAGGAAGGCATTCAGCTAAACCAAAGACAAGAGAAAAAAAAAAACACTATATAGTGTATATTGGTTTTATGGCAAATATTGATGGCTAACAAATCAAAATATTATTTACCAATCCTTTTTCAGTTCCTCCCTTGGTACTTCTTCACAGCATTCGTCAAAATTTTGTCCTGCATATGATGGAAAAAAGATTTCAGTGACACATTTATGTAACTTGCAAAAGACAAGACTGAACAAGAGCAATATATATACCTCTTCGGATGTCCATCATCCTTTAGTTGATCTTCTAGTAGGACCACTCACTCTTCTGTATCTTTAAGCACAAAACAAACATCACAAAGCAATCATAAGATCAAACCCTAATAACATATAAACATATATACTTAAAACTGATATTACAAATTTCCCAACATTATTTTATTTCCATTAATCTTAATCATCACACATAAAAACCTTAATCACACACAACTCACCCCCAAATTCATCAAGTTGCAACAAATATACACCAAACCACACAATATAATTAAGGAACGAACAAGAGAAAAATACCCTTTTGCAGAGTCATCAATTGCAAAAATAGGAGTAACGTCGTCGGTGTTGTTATCAGACTCGGACTCTAATCGATTCAAATCAATAGACTCTGTCATAATTCCTTCAGAAATGGACAAAACCTAAAACCCTAAATAACAGCCACAACTAACGAGAATATAGAAGAAAACCACGAGATACTAAACTACATAACTATCTTAAACTATAAATCGAACGGAGAAGAGTTTTTTCAATCGCAAAAAGTCCTAATTTATGAGAGAAAGACTTGAAATCGCCTTGTCAAGAGAAAGAGGAGAGACTGAAAAGGATTTGTCTTTCAGTAACGGCTATCCAAAAAATTTTTTTTATGCATAGAGAGATTCTCTAGGTCCATTTTCTCTCTCTAAAATATTAATATTTAATTACTTTTTTTTCTTGGTAAATGTTTTTTTTTGTGGGGTTAAGATTTTATATTATCTTTTAAATAATAAAAACAAAAGTATTAGGCAAAATAGAAAAGATTCACAAGATCTTTAATTAGAGAGAAAAGTGAAACCATTAGTGCGTAAATTATTATATATCATCACGAGAATTACATGGTAATAAATCTCTAAAATGTATCCTTAACATTAATTGTCTATGAAATCAAATTCAATTATTGAAAGAATAAAGAAGAGAATTTTTAGAAAATCTAACAAGAATAAGTAAGCTTTTTTTATTAAATAAACTCACTGAAAAAAAACTTGTAGAGTCGAGATAATTTCAAATAGAACCTAGCCGAGAAAGAATATTTCTTGAGTTATATGATTAAGCAATTTCCATGAATAATTACCTTTTAAAAGATCCTACACCCCTTGGTAAAGAGTTTTTGGTTGAAAATTTTAATAAGAAATTTAATCTCAATATAAACTATCGTTTCTTCAAAGAAAATCTTGACCAGTTGAAAACAAAAATACAAGAAGTATTTACAACTCAGGGATAACACAAGTATCAAGATTTATCCTATCACATATCAAATAAATACAAGTAATTCATAGTGGAGAGAGAAAGAAATAAGTATTTAGGATATCTCTCACTACCTAAATATGATTACTAAATTTTATGTTCAGAATATGTATTTCATTTTTTTTTCAATAACATGTATGTAAGATTATACATTCCTTTCAACGAAAATCGCCAAAACTTTGGGATGTGATGCAACGTTGTTTCAGATTATATAAAATTGAATCCCAATCTCTATACTCTGTAAACAAGTGAAGAGAAGAGATTATTAACGAAAGCACAACTAATAACCAAGGTAAACTTACTCAGAAACATATTATGATTAAATGCTTGAAAGTCAAGTTCTAAAGACACAAGAAAGTGAAGAGGTGTATCGCGTTAATATTGATGATGAAACACGCACTACAAATGAGATCATCAACGAATATACTCGCCAAAATTCTCCATCAGTTTTATCCAATCCAGATTTTTGCTTAAAGAGTTCACAACGAGGTTGTGGAAGACGTGGAAGTACTTTACAAAGACTTGTGGGATATTCATGTGTGACATTGCAAGTGTTTCACAAGGAAGTCAAAGAAAGCAATCTTTTGAGAGAACGCTAACAGATATGATGACTGGTTTTTGTGAGTTTCAACGCCAAAGTTTACGCCCAACTTCATTCGACCAAAAGGATTTCGACGAGTGTGATCTAGCTGTGAAGATATTTGAAGAAATGGATTTTCCATCCAACATAATCTTATTGGTCATTCATTAAGGAATTTAAAGAAGACAAATTTTGGCGTAAGTATTTTATTGCTAGAGCTGACAAACCTTACGAAGATAAAATACAGTTTTTACCAACTCTATTAAGATATACACGCGATGATGAACTTGTCAGAAAGAATTCAACACAGGTCATCATTTTGAGAGTCCAAGTTCTGGTTGTTTTCCTTATGGTAGTCCAATGTCTGGCGGTTTTCCTTACATGAATCCTTATGTTGATGGTAATTCGTGGGATACATCCCCAAATGCTCCATAATGGGGTACTTCACCAAGTGCTGCAGAATGGGTACTCTTTCAAATGGGCCACAATGGAGTTCATCACCAAGTGTTCAACAATTGAGCATATCACCAAATGCTTAGAAATGGGATTCATCATCAAATAATGCAAATTGGAGTTCACCATCAAATGGTCCGCAGTGGGGTTCATCATCAACTGCTCTGATTGACTGTCAAATGGTCTGCAGTGAGGTTCATCATCAACTGCTCCACGATGGAGTTCACCATCAAATGTTCTGCAATTGGGTTCATCACCAAATGTTTCAGAATGGAGAATGGGGTTCATCATCAAATGATCCAAATTGGAGTTCACCATCAAATGGTCCACAATGGAACTCACCACCATTTGCTCCACAGTAGAATACATATCAACTATGGTGCTCATCATCAAATGTTTCACAATGAAAAATTCACCAAATTCTTCACAATAGGTTCCTCTGGTAAATGTTCAACGTAGATTTTCACTAGGAACTGAAGATGAAACCGCACCAAATACGATGAACACAAAAACCAGGGGGATTATTCAATATTTGGAGAAGGAAACGGGCACCTAATTTAAATGAAACTCATCAAAATATTTTGGAAGATGAAGATTAATTATGAGGCATGTATTTTATTATAAGCGATAATTTTATGTTTTTTTTTTAATGTCTGTTACGTATATTGTAATATTCGCTATTTAGTTTTATTTTAATCGATATTTTTTTAATTTTTGCTTACAAATTATAGGTTTCGTATATGCCAATTGCAAGTACGAGGAGTCCAATTTCTTAGCGACAAGGAAAGAATAAAGCTGTAGAATTTGAAAAATGAGAATTTTGAAGAATTAATAATTCAACCAACATTTAATTAATACAATTAATATTTTCAAAGAGCACCAGCCCAAACAGATGGTGGTTTGGGGATGACACAACATTTAGCGTCGTCTGCAAGAAGATGATGCTGCTTGTCTATAATTATTATGAATGTGTCTTAGTTCCTTCAGAACATTATCAGTGGCGGCTCTATACTCATAGCAAGTAGGGCATGTGCCCTACACTGATTATTAAAATTAATTTAAAAGATATTGAATAGTCATCTAGCTCAACTGGCAAGGAAGTGCCCCATGCATAATCATGGTGACGAGTTCGATGCCCCTTCTTTGTCTTTTTTCTTTTCATGAAAAAATTCTAAACCCTAACCACTGTTTTGGTTATTTTTACGGATATGTGGTCACAATGAAGTTCAAAGACATGTTGGAATGCGATTTGGACGAAACCAAGAGACAATGAAGAAGAAATATTTTGAGGTCCTTATAGCGAATGAGTTACTTGCTTGTGATTATATCAAGACTCCAACAAGACAAGAACTACTCCGAATTCCTGAACGATTGCAAGTAGATCAGAGATATTGGCCATATTTTAGTGGATTTGTTGAAGCAATGGATGGAGTTCATGTTTGCGTTAAGATTCAACCCAAATTAAAAGGAATGTATTGGGATCGACATAGTAGATTATCATTCAACGTCATGGCAATATGTGATTTAAATATGTTGTTCACATTTGTTTGGAATGCAGCACCATGATCTTGTCAGGATACATCAGTTCTCATAGTCGCACAAGATAGTGATTCTGAATTTCTTTTGCCTCTAATAGAAAAATATTATGTAGTTGATTCAGGCTATCCGAACAAAAAAAAAATCTTGCTCCATATAGATCTTCACGAAATAAGGTTGTTCGGTATCATATGTCACAATTTAGAAAATGGTTCTCCTCCTAGGAATAAACAGGAACTGTTTAATCGATGTCATGCATCTTTACGTTCTCTTATTAGGAGGATATTTGGAGTTTCGAAAAAAAAAGAAGGATTCTTTATGAATTTCTTATATATAATACTCATGTGCAAAAAAAAATAGTAATGACTACAATAGGACTACCTAATTTTCTCAGATTTTAAAATTTTCAGATGAAGATTTTGCAGAGGTAATGGGGGAGATAAAGATGGAGGACCCGAATTTTGAACTAGTTTAGGGAATATCGAAGCTACAAAGATAGTTGATGGCGGTCTTATGACCAATATGAGAGAACATATTGCAAATATATTATGGAAAAAATTAAATACTAGAAATTATTTTTTTGATGTTGTATTTGAATTAAAAAAAAATAAAACATTTTAATAGTTATCACAATAAATATATTTGAAAATAAAATCATAATCAAAGATTGTATAATATGATCTGTAATATTTGATTCGCTTTCACCATTCAAACATTTATTTGAACCGCCAGAACTGCTTGATCCGCACTTGTTTCGATAAAACCGCTTGATCCGCTCTTGTTCCGCTTGATATGTTTGACTCGCTTTCTCCATTCGAAACCTTTGTGATTGTGGGGAAGGATGAAATTAAATATTTCAAAAACTAACTTTTAAAGATAATCTAAAGTATACATGATGAGAAAGTAACTCAATTACACTATAGTGATTTAATTTAATCCTAATTTTTTAATTTAAAAAATTTTATATATTAAAAATGTAAATATGTATGTTTGTGGTTTATAAAAAAAATCAACTTAGTTCATTTAGACCATCCTCAATGATGAGATATTAGTCAAGGTTCTTAACTATATTTAATGAATAAAGTTTTGACATTTTTTTGTTAAGAATTTTGATAAGTTTTTAATTTTTTGGCAAAGTTTTGAAGTTCGAGTTTTTAAAATAGAAAGTAATATAAAAATAAAATATATAAAAACTTAATTTTAGAAAATTTATTGATGATTGAATTCATAAAATTTGATACATAGATGACATAATTTTTTTAAAAACAAACATGAAAACATATAGTTAAACTATTTATTTCTTTTAATTATATTAATTTTTGCTAAATTTATTCCATATATATTCAACAAGATCAGATTTCAGTTGTTGATGTGCATTTCGATCACGAATTTGAGTTCGAGTATCCAACATATTCTTGAGATTTGAAAGATTATATGTAGAATATGTGAAATCTACTTGTGAAATTCTTGTTGATTCCGGTTGTTCGAATTGAGATACATCAAAGTAAGTGTACCCATCTCGTTTGTCTTCTACTATCATATTGTGAAGTATTATACATGCACGACATCTTTACGGCAAGTTTCTTGAGTGGTTGCAAATAAAAATATTTTCGAGTTTTTGTAGGTACTCATCTCCGAACGAAATAACTATTGCTTCAACAAAATTATGCATGCAAGAAAGTGAAGTGTTTTCACCAATACGGAGGTATTCATCAACCACATCAGCCGCACGACCATATTCCAGCATACAAATTGATGTTGTAGCCTTATATAGTGTAGAGAACCCTAACCTTCCAGTTGCATATCTTCTGTGTTGAAAGAATGAAATTTCATTGGAGTGATGCAATACGCGTAAACAAGGACTTATTCGTTAGAAAACGTCATCAAAATTAATTAATAGACAAAGTTGTATTTTCACTAAAATAATCGTTCCATAACTTGATGTGTCCTTCTTCACAATCTCTTTCAACATACTCTCATTTTTCCTTGGTTTGGTTGGTTCTTGACAGTCACCATATAAATAAAATTTATTTTCAAATGCTTCATCAAAAAGATTATCAAATTATTCATCCAACTCTTCATGAAAATTATCACGAGAAGAAGACGTCATCTTAGTTTAGAAGAAATGATGAAGTATAATAAAAAAAAGTATGAGAAGTAAAATTTGGGCTTTTCGTATAAAATTTGTTTTGCTGAAGTATGAGAAGAGGTAAGAAATAATGTGTTTTGGCTGTTGCGTTCAATATTGCCTGTTGCGTTTTATTGGTAAGAAAAGAAGAAAAAAAACGATACAAGAACAAGAGAAGAATGAGTATGCTTGTGTTCTACATTACAAATTATATAGCAAAGCAAAAAAAAAAGTAAAATATGTGGTTGACATAGTTTTAAAAAGAGATGCCTATGCTTGTCTTCTAATTTCAACTTTGCTTTGTCTACTTCCACCATTTGTGTCTAGACCTGGACATTCGGTTTAGTCGGTTTAATTGGTTTAATTTATTCGGTTTTTTGGTTTCTTCGGTTATAACAAATTCTGCCGAATTGAACCGAACAAAATTTTGGTTCGGTACTTGGTTTTTTCGGTTCGGTTATTGGCTTTTAAATCAGTTTCGTAATAGACCGAAATTAATTTTTTTGATGTATTCGTTTAACCTAGGATCTTTTTCTTCAAAATCAGCCTCTTCCATGGGCAATATTTGACCTTAAAATCCAGAAAAGAGGCCTAGTAAAACCAATTGGAAACTGGAAAAAGAAAAAAAGGTAGAGGACTAGAAGTGAGATTGAAAATGGAGATATCAAAAGAAGAAAGATGAGAAGATAATTACAACAAAAAGCTACAAGAAATCAAGCCTCATGATTGAAACAAGAAGAATCGAATGATCCACCCTCTCTCTCTACTTGACAAGAAACCAAGCCTCAAAGATTTTATTTGATTTGAGAAATAAATATTATTGGATGAGATGGAAAGAAAATGAGAAACCAACGATGGAGAAGAAAATATGTTACAGGAATAAATGAATAATAATAGGATAAAGGTTTTAATTTTGTGGGCCGCGAATAATTAATAATAGGATAAGGGTTTTGATTTTGTGGGCCGTGATTTTCAAACACATATTTTTTTTATCAAACAAGTCCATATTAGCAGAAACATCAAATGCAACAAACCTAGCGTTTTAGTTAAAAAATTTATCGTTGTCGTATCTAACATTCTAACATTTTCAATGGAGATTCTCCATCATCCTGTTTCTGCTATCGTAGTTGCAGAGGGTATCTTCATAGGGGTTATGGTGAAAACATGATGATTAGAAGAGAAACGAAGAAACCGCTCGGTTATGGATTGCCTAACCGAATTGACCCAAAAACCGAAACCCATTTCAAATATCATCGGTTCAAAATCCGAAAATATCGGTTTGTTCGGTTCGGTTTGCTCGGTTTTCACTGTAGTCTCGTGCCTATTTGTGTCTGTAGAGCTGTCAAAATGGTCCGTCCATAGACTATTGGGCGTGTCCATGCGGACATTTTTTTTTCCGACTGATATTGGGCGGTCCTTAATGGACAACGGTCCAAAAAATGTCAATGCCCAATAAACACCAAGTTCAAATGGTAAATCCATGGTTGTCCCATTTTTTTTATTTCAATATGAAAAAAACAAAAACCATAATTTTAGAGAAAATAGATGAATTTCATTTTTCTGAAAAAACGTTAAATTAGAGAATTGCGTTTTTCCGCCAAAACGGTTAAATGTAATTTTCTGACCAATACAATAAAATCACAATTTTAGCAGAAAAATTAGAGAATTACCTTTTTCCGCCAAAAACCGTAAAATCGTAAAATTATTTTTTTCCGCCAATACAACGAAAAAACGATTTTAGCGTGGAATTTCCGTTTTCCTGCCAAAACCTTAAAATCGGAGAATCGTGTTTTTCCGCCAAAATCGTAAAATCTGAAAGTTGTGTTTTCCGCCAAAACTGTAAAATTGTGTTCTCGCCAATATAATAAAATCACAATTTTGGTGAAAACTACAGAGTTGCGTTTTTCTGCCAAAACCATAAAGTCGCGTTTTCCAAATATTTTGAACTACCATCTTTCTTTCAAAATTGTAAATAATTAATAAAAAATAATATATAATTTTTTTAAAAATAATTATAAATGTAAAATTATATAATTTGAAAATTATTTACTTGTAACTGTAATTAAAATTATAAGAAATATGAATAAAATGAAAATATGTCAATTCCTATAATTGGGATGCCCACTGTCCATATGGTCAAGCCCATATTATTCACGGACAAAATTATTTCTATGCTCAATTAGACTATTTATTTTTTTGATATGGACCATAGTCTGCCCATGTCTATTTAGACTGCGCAAACTCACAGGCCTCCCACCCAATTGACAGCTCTATATGTCTGTTTGTTTCACCACTTTTCTCTGTTTCTTCCACCACTTGTGTCTGTTTCGTCCACCACTTGTGGCTACTTCTTGATCCATTGCACCAACACAAAGACATAAACTTTCAAAGACATGTATCACAATGTTTGACACAAACTGAAACGCGCGGATGTGTTTGACATAAACGGAAACACAAATCATAACTTTTCATTACATAAACACAATGACACAAACTCATTACAAAAAAATTAAAGTTATAACCAAGCAGAAACAAGTAGAGATAAGTGTAACATAAACTTAAACAAGCAGAGATAAGTGGAACATAAACTGAAAACAGAAACAAAAGCTAATTAGCTTGACAACAAGTCTCTAATTAGCTTGTTCTTCAACTCTTCCTCTATTTCACTAAGAGGTTGTTTTCCTAGAAGGTTGTTTAGCATTTTTTTTTTTTGATGAGCTTGTCTTTCAAAGCCAAATATTTTTTTCTTTATTTTCCACATACTTTGGAATCTCTCTATTGGCTTCTCATCTCCTTCCATTGCTGCTGAATTGTGTTAACCTTTATTTTACCTTTACACTTGGCGGTCTTCACACCAGGTGGATGAGCTTCAGCCTTTCCATGGTGATCGTCAAGCTTTACACCAGATTGGACACGCATTTGCCTCAGCCTTTTTTTTTTTACTAATGACAATCACTTTAGTAGGCAGTGATGCACACCACTTCTCATGATGTCTTAATATTCTTCAAACATTCTCCATGCTAAACTTATCATTGTAATCATTCTCGTAAATTTTTATTGTACCAAAATTTTATACCAAAAGCCCAAATTTCTCTTCTCATACTTTTTATTATACTCCATCATTTCTTCTAAACCAAGATAGCGTCTTCTTCTCGTGATAATTTTCATGAAAAATTGAACAAAGAATTTGATAATCTCTTTGATGAAGCATTTAAAAATAAAATTTATTCATATGATGAATGTCAAGCATCAACCAAACCAAGGAAAAAACAAAAGTATATTGAAACACATCGTGAAGAATGACACATCAAGTTATGAAACATTATTTTAATGACAATGCAGCTTTCTCTACTAATCAATTTCAACGTCGTTTTTGAGTGAACAAGCCTTTGTTCATGTGTATTGTTGATAGATTTTTCAATGAAATTTCATTCTTTCAACAGAGAAGAGCTGCAACCGGAAGGTTAGAATTCTCTACACTATAGAAGACTACAACATCAATTCGTATACTGACATATGGTTGTGCGGCTGATGCGGTTGACGAATACCTCCATATTGGTGAAACCCCTCACTATCATGCATCCATAATTTTGTTGAAGCGATAGTTTTTTTTTCCAGAGATGAGTACCTACGAAAACCGACTGCTCAAGATATTGATTGGTTACACATGATTGGAGAGATTCGAGGTTTTCCCGGGATGATGGAAAGCATCGACTGTATGCATTGAGAGTGGAATAATTGCCCAACCGCTTAGAAAGGACAATGTGCACGTGGATCTGGAAAACCAATGATCGTTTTAGAGGCTGTAGCTTCTCAAGATCTTTGGATGTGGCACACATTTTTTGGACCTCTAAGTACCTTAAACGAATCAATATTCTTGATTGTTCTCCTGTTTTTGATGATATCTTACGAGGTCGAGCTCCAACTGTGAATTATTTAGTCAAGGGGAACGAGTATCATTTGGGTTACTATCTCACAGATGAAATTGACCCTAAATGGGCTACTTTTATCCAATCTATTCTAGTTCCGCAAACTCGGAAAGCATCTTTATTTGCAACAACTCAATAAGCTTGCCGTAAAGATGTCGAGCGTGCTTTTGGAGTTTTGCAAGCTCGATTTGCCATTGTAAAAAATCCAGCTCTTATTTGGGATAAGGTAAAAATAGGATACATTACGCGAGCGTGTATAATACTTCACAATATGATAGTAGAAGACGAACGAGATGGATAAACTCACTTTGATCTATCTTAATTCGTACAAACGGAATCAACAAGAAGTTCACAAGTAGATTTCACATATTCTACATATATGCCATCAAATGTCGAGAAATTGTCCTTTCTAAGTGGTTGGGCAATGGGAAACCTCATTAGATTACATTTAAAATGATTTATGACTTTAACTACTCCATCTGTTCCTAATTACTTGATCTTTTAGAAAACAAAATTGTTTGAAAAAGGTTGATTCTTTTGTTTTTCTATAAACTATTTATTAGTTCTTATTGATGAATTTTTAAACTTCAAGACAAATAATTGAATTTCATTGGTATAGAATTATAGAAATTGTAAATCATAAAAATTAATACATTAATAATCAGTTTTAATATATTTTCTTAATTTGTGTGTTTTTCTAAAAAATCAATTAAAAAGGAACAGATGGAGTACATTGTTTGTGTTTATTTGTTAGGGGTTAGGGTATAGTAATTTACATTTAGACCAAGCTAAATATAAGGTTGGGTTTAAAAAATAGGAGTTAGGTTATAGTGTTGTATAATTAGACGAAGTTAAAAATATGTTAGGGTTTAGTATTATACATTTAGACTAATGGAATCACTAATTTGGGTGTAGGGGCTAGGGTTTAAGGTTTAGAGGTCTCATGAATATAAAGGGGTGCTAAGTAATATATAAGCTTTTTTATTTTAAGAGAGTAAGGTTTACTATGTTTTAGCGCACCAGAAGATAAGAGATCGTGTTCTTGTATGTAGGAAATCTCAGGTGACAAGTTGAACTAGTTTAAGCTTTATGTAAAACCAATTAAGAGAGTTGCAAGTTCTTTATAAGATTTCTAACAAATGTATAAGCTCATTGTTGTTGAATTTTGGGGAACTGAACTTGAGTTTATGAGGAATTTCATTTGGTATCAGAACGAGCATCTTAACCAAATTGTCTCTTAACAACAGATGAAGATCTTGCAGAAAGGATAGACTAACCCAAAAAAAATATAATTGTATAACGTCCAATCATTCTTGAAAAAGCTAACTATAGTCACTGGAAGGTGAAGATGCGAGCACTCATTTGTGGCCTTAGAGAGCATGCATGGACTACAACAAATCTAAAATGGGATTCTCCTATTGTGAAGACTAAAGATGGAAAAACTACATTGAAACAAGATGAGAAAGTGCACACTAGACTGGTTTGCTCTCATGGAAGTATTTGTGGCGGTAACGTCTAAAGATTATTTGAATTTTAAATTGTAAATAAAAATAAAAATCCTAAGATAAAACTCTTAATGCATATTTGCATTGTAGCTTTAAAATTTATGATATTACTTATATTTCTTTTGTTTACCCTTTTAAAATTACAAATTCGTATGTAAACCTTCGAAGTTTTATCTTGTTTTTCTTCTACCTTATGTTTTGACACTTTTCTTTCATGTTTTAAATTTTTTTGTTTGATTCACTCATAAACATTGAACAAATTTTAGTATTTTTAAAAGAAATGAAGATTTTTTTTAGTTTTTTAAATTTTTTTTAATTACTTATTATTTAAAGTTATATTTTGATCATGTAAAAAGTATTTTTGGATCCACAACATAGGCAGATCCAAAGAAGATTAAAGGAGGTCATCTGGTCCTCCTAAAATTTTATATTTGTATTATACCCCTGTAAAATTCATGATATTATTTATATTTTTTTTTACCCTTTTAAAATTACAAGTTCCCATGTAAATTTTTTAAGTTTTATCGTGTTTTTCTTACTTTGTGTTTTGACTTTATTACTTACATGTTTTTAAGTTGGTTCAACCATACATATTTTGGTATTTTTAATGAAATGAAGATTTTTTAAGTTTTTAATTACTTATTATGTTAAGTTATATTTTGATTATGTAAAATGTATTTATGGGTCTGCCGCATAGGCAGACCAAAAAAAAGATTAAATGAGGTCAGCTGATCTCCCTAAAATTCAACATTTGCATTATAACTTTAAAGGTTATTGTATTATTTTGTATTTCTTCAATTTTGATCTCATTGAAATTACAAATTCGTTTACAAACCTTTTTTGTCTTTTGATGTCGTTTATGGTATATTTGAATAATGTGGTAGAATTAGTCTTTGATCTTAAAGATTTGGTCTCGAAGAATGCATATATATAAATTGCAGGTTTATATGACATCGTTTTTGTAGATATATTTATCTAAATGAAAAATAAATGTTGGAAATTTTTTATTTTTTTCGATGATTTCACTCAGATGATCAAGAGTTGGATGCTCTAGATTTTATTTTGACCCGGAGTTTTACGAACTTGAGGAAATAGAAAACCGGTAATGACCTATATATATAGTACACTCCACCTCTTATGTTTGGGCTGCTACGAATTCAAGATGTTCTGGTTCCGATGATTGAGGGATAATAAAATTTTGAGATATTTGTCCTCTGAGGCACTTTTTCAAAACCATTAACGTGATACAACACTTTAAAAAGACAAGGCACTTTGTCCAATCAAAGTTACCATTATACCCTAAAACTGTTTTTTATCTATAAATCAAACCAAATTCGTATTCCCTAAACCAAATTTGGTTTACGTACACGGCGACTTTACAGTTACCATCAAAGTTTATTTTCATAATTCTATAAGAAATATAAATCCAATAAAAAATCTTAAATTACAGTTTCTCGACTCCGGATCTTTATTCTAAAAACGCCTTCTTCCTCGTTCTCCACTCTCACCAACAACTTTTGATTTCAGATCTAAACGATGCAAAGCTCCGCCGTATTTCCCCTCTCTCCGTTGATCCCTCTCCTACAACAACGGCGGCTCTCTCTCCGCCACCATCCTATAACCGCCGCTTCTTCAAGCGATCTAAACATGTCTCCAAATGTTCCTGTCTGGACTAAGTTGCTATTTGATTCTTGTTTCTAACGGCATGTTAATGATAGTCTATATTAGTCATCGCTTTTGTTTGATTTGTGTAAGCATAATTTGTTTATTAACCTTTTTTAGAAACCTACTCCATATGTACTCAGTGCCATTGTACCAATTGTTGGTGGAGTTGCACTTGCTTCAATTTCGGAGGTCTCATTCAACTGGTTAGTTTGTTGACTAGTATTGTGACATTTAAGTCGGTGGTTATCTATTCTTCTGATAACTCTCAGATATTTACTATGATTACTTGTTTTGTGGTAGGGCTGGATTTTCGAGTGCAATGGCATCAAACTTGACTAACCAATCACCAAACAATTACATATTCGAGTTTTAGTTTTGGAGTTTGATTTACTTTTGTTGTGAAATGTTGCAAACGTTTGGGTTACTTTTGTCGTAAACTTTTTGATTTCTTCTTATCTCGATTTCTGTTTCATTGTCGAGAGTGGATGTTATAGTCGCTTAATCTTATAGCTTTGAACGATTAAGCCAGAGTTTGATTTTGCTAGTGGAGAGTACTAGCGTCAATTTAGACACATATATTGTTTAAATGGGATACATTTCTCTCTTTAGTTTTGATACAAAAAGCTTACAAGTGTTTGGAGATCTTTTTCATAATTCTGTGATAAAGTTCAAGAACTATTTGCCCCATTTGTTTGAAATTCAGTAATTGAGGTCATCTATCGGAAAGAAGATGAACACATGGACTGTAACGTTTGGATTATAACATTTGGACAATAACTAATGGACAACCATACCTTTTGTTTGCATGAATTATAGATTAAGTAGACGGTTTTTGTAAGATTTTGAAGATCTGGCCAAATTGTTGATTATTGGTCGTATATACGTCGAAGATATGGAACCATTTCTCAAATTTATTCATTTATCACTCCATATATTGCAAATTATAAAACTTTAATAGAAACCAACTTATTGATTATTGGTTTTATATAGGTACATGAAACCATTTTTCAAAATCTGTTTATTTGTCACTCCATTTTTGCGAGTTTTTAAATCTTTATAAAAGCCATGTAATTTTCATTTAGATACTTCTTAAGAAAGAATGACTAATACTATATAATGATGGAAGTGTCCATACACAAATGAATAAATGGTCAAAGAAAAATGAACGATGTACTTTGAATTGACAATTATCATTCATGTATAAACTTGTGTATTGATATGATATACTACCTGGTGAATCATTAAATATGGATTAGACCGCTTGGACAATCATTAATGGACACCTATGTCTTTGATCTACTGTCAATGTGTTTTATCGCTCTGTAAAATTATCATTTTTTATGGTTATGATATACTATATGGTTTAGAGTTTTGTTTTACGGTTTCAAATTTAGTGGATAAGGATTTGGAGTTCATCTAGTTTTACATTTATTTGAATCATCAAGACTTGTTGCAGGCTTTGGACACCATCATCACCACAATGGATTAAGGGATATAAACACTTTCAGATTATCCATTAAGATTCAACCATAAACACTTGTCCATTTGACCATAAGCATTTGTTCATAGAAAACAAAAGAAAGTTACCAAAACACATGAAAAAATGATACAATATTCTGTTAACATAAGCAGATTTAAGTAGACCATTACTCTTATTTTTTAAAACAAGATAAGCTAATTAAACAATCATTACCTTATCTTTTAAAGCTCATTTTTAATGAGAAGAGACATGTAGAGTAAAAAAACAAAACAGAGTTGTGTGGTAATGATATTGGCAGCCATGTAACTAATGTGAAGTTTATAACACTAATGTGAAATTATGAACACAGAGTTTAGCATTTGATATATAAAAGGAGTTTAGGCTACACACCTAGATAAAGAACTGGTTAATCCCAAGAGGGTTGGAGTAACAGTAATATCAGAATTGTTGATCATCACTTCCTCTTTCAAAGCAATATCTGTGAGTCTCATCCATCATTTTCTTGCATAGGAACGACAAAGCTAAAACAACAAAACTCCAAAACCCAAGAACAATCTCTTACAAGTATAATATATATAACACTAGGAAATTGACTATCATCTACAAAGTCTAATTCTCTTAGTTTAGATGTCCAACAAAGCATCAATTTACCAAGATAGAATCACTCTCGTTGATTTTCTTCCACCAATCTCTTTCGCCTTCTTAATCACATTCTATGTCTTGTACCTTCCTACGAATTCCAAAGCCATTGTTTTCCATCTCCCAAGCTTACTAGCTAGATGCTTAAGAAACTGCTTCTTCAAATATTGATATCTTGCGCAAGTCCAATCTTTAGTTTTATTCACAGATCCACTTTCCTTAGACTATCATCACCACTTTTTCGAAATTTCCGTCACCTTCAGTGAGTCACCGGAGAAGCATTTTATCGCCGCTTTAGATCGTTTATTCACCGATTTTTTTCTGGATTTGCGTTCGTTATCCATCGATGACTCATCGTGAATCTGCACTGGCTCTAAGATCTGACCATAACTGACGTGAATCTTACTTCAGGTGAGCAACTAGGACCGACGAGGAAGAGAGAGAAGGCCATTAGAAGAACAAACTCGTCATCAATTTGTCGTCATCAACGACTCCGTGCTCTTTAGATCTAGATAATGCAAAGGCAAGGGAGAAAGAAAATGAAAAATTGAGAACGTTAATAGGAGAATTTGATTAGTATAGTGAGAATTAACACCTTCTTGGCTCTCGCCATTGTCGTGTTGGAGAGAGAAAGAAATTGCTCTTTGTAGAGAGCGACTATTCTTAGATCTGATAACTTCATCTTAATTATAGTAGATTTTAATCCAACGATCGATATGAAACCCCATATAACTTAATTGGTTTGTTTTCAAGTGTTCGGTTAAAGACAATTTGATAACTGACTTTTGGTTAGCGTTTATTTCATCCCAGGGATATAAGTCCAAAAAAAACACAAACAACACAAAAAGTGCCCTCTCCTTATAAAGTGCCTCAAACGTAAAAACTTTCTTTAAAAGTGCCTCATTATGCTACATTTCCTAAAATTTTCTACAGATAATAAAATTTTCTACAAAAATGATCGATGAGTATTATGTTGTTATGGGTTTTAAAGAATGTTTAAATACTTTGTTTTAGGCAGTTTGTTTGATCTTTTGTAATATTATGAAGAATTTCCAAATCTCATAGCTATGTTCTATCAATGAAAATTAAAAATTTATTTGAGAGAAAATTTTTGGCCGCGCAAGGGCGCGGGTAACTCCTCTAGTATATATATATATAACATAGCATAATAAAATAATCTGAATAAAAGTGCTTCTAAAATATTAAAATAATAATTTATGTTTACTAGTAAAAAGGTAAAACATAAAATAAAATAGAATCTTATTATATAAAGTATGGTTTTCAAAGTTACTAACTCATAAGATTATGCCACGTGTCAAGTCTATCGATCAGATGTTGACACGTGTCAGAAAATAATTAACTTTTTTCTTCTTAAAGAAATAGAAATACTAAAAAGAAATCAATTAACTTTTTTCTTCTTAAAGAAATAGAAATACTAAAAAATAAATTATTATTAACATATACTAATTCATATGTCTATATCTAAAAAATATTACATTTTATTTTTCTTAACCAAAAGGAAAATTAACAAATTTGTTTTTATATATGGTATGGAAAAAACCCCAAAAAATCCTCATTTAATTTTTATTTTTCCGTTTAATACCTACTTTATTAAATTTACCCAAAAAATACTTAAGTTAATTTTATTTCCTTTAAAAATCTTCATTTTTTATTAATTTTGGTAAAATAAAAAATCCGAGTTAACAGCCGTTAACTATGGTAACGGAATCGTTAACTGTAGTGAAAACTTAATTCGATGGTTTTTACTATTTATATGCAATTGTTTTTCTAATAGTTACGTATATATTGTCTTAGTGTAGTAGTTATGTATGGCTTGAATATTCTCTAGATCAAACCCACCCTCTACCTTATTTTTTCTTTCTTAATTTGACTCTCTCTCTCTCTCTCTCTCCTCACGACGACCATCATTCTTCAACGCAGACGAAACAATTTTTTAACTTTTTTAGATTTGAGATGGTTTTTGATCTCATAAAGAGATTTTGGTTATGTTTATGGTTCTTCATCTGGATATAGATCTGAGAACAGTGGGATTTTCTTCTAGAGAGTAATCAATATCTGAAGATTCAAACAATCTGGATATAAATTAGGATCATGGCTTGGTGTTTCTCTACATCTCATCACACTTTCAGCGATTCAAAACAAAAAAATAATCTGGTTTTCCGATGAGAATAGTTTCTATGAATCTTTTGATCGTGTATTGTTCTTGTTTTAATGTGTTCTGTGTTAAAAATAAAAATAAAGTAAAAAACGTCTAAAAAGGTATAAGGGGGATTCGAACCAGGGTTAATTTTGGTAATCAACGGAAATTTAACCACCAGATCAAGAGTACAGTTTCAAAATAATTGAAAAGAAATTGTATATATACGTATTATACACTACAGGTTAGTTTTAACTGTAGTTAGCGATTCCGTTATCACTGTTTACGGCCGTTAACTCGGATGGCTGATTTTACCAAAATTTTTAAAAACAAATGTTTTTAAAGGAAATAAAATTAACTTTGGTATTTTTCAGGCAAATTTAATAATGCAGGTATTAAACGGGCAAAAACAAATTAGATGAGAATTTTTTCAGGTTTTTTCCCTATATGTTATTGATCAATTTTTTAATATATATGTTGTTAACAAAAAAAAGTTTATTATTAATTATGTTTTGTTAATTGTTAATAATTTTTAATATTAACTAAGATATAGATTTGATCTCATATAAATATTATTTTGACATGAATCATTATCAAGTAAGATGAAGTGTGTAGAATTAAAATCGAGTTTTTTATGAAATATATAGTTAAATTGTATTACAAAATTGAATGTGTAAGATAAAAATTTGTCTTTTTCTTCTAAATACTAAATTATAATAAGGAAAAAGTGTGTAGGTTACTATTTAGACTTCAAATATCATCAATAAGATTAAATGGGTACAATAAAATAAAGGGCTTATTAGAGAAGTAGACACTTTTTAGAAAAAGTTACTAACTCTTAGGATTATGCCACGTGTCAAGTCTATCGATCGAATGTTGACACGTGTCAGAAAATAATTAACTTTTTTCTTCTTAAAGAAATAAA
This sequence comes from Arabidopsis thaliana, assembly GCF_000001735.4. Taxonomy (NCBI): domain Eukaryota; kingdom Viridiplantae; phylum Streptophyta; class Magnoliopsida; order Brassicales; family Brassicaceae; genus Arabidopsis; species Arabidopsis thaliana. Next base: position 16,341,144 of record NC_003070.9, on the reverse strand, counting down.
AATATTAAAAAAGAAATCAATTAACTTTTTTCTTCCTAAAGAAATAGAAATACTAAAAATCAATCATATTAACATATACTAATTTATATGTCTATATCTAAAAAATATTACATTTTATTTTTCTTAACCAAAAGGAAAATTAACAAATTTGTTTTTATATATGCTATAGAAAAAAAACCCAAAAATCCCCATTTAATTTTTATTTGTCCGTTTAATGTCTACATTATTAAATTAGCCCAAAAAATACTTAAATTAATTTTATTTCCTTTAAAAACTTTCATGTCTTATAAATTTTGGTAAAATAAAAAATCCAGTTAACGACCGTTAACTATGATAACGAAATCGTTAACTGTAGTGAAAACTTAATTCGATGGTTCTTACTATTTATATGCAATTGTTTTTCTAATAGTTATGTATATATTGTCTTAGTGTAGTGGTTATGTATGGCTTGAATATTCTCTAGATCGAACCCACCCTCTACCTTATTTTTTCTTTCTTAATTCGACTCTCTCTCTCTCCTCACGACGACCATCATTCTTCAACGCAGATGAAACAATTTTTCAACTTTTTTAGATTTGAGATGGTTTTTCATCTATATATGGTTTTCGATCTCATAAAGAGATTGTGGTTATGTTTATGGTTCTTCATCGGGATATAGATCTGAGAACAGTGTGATTTCCTTCTAGAGAGTAATCAATATCTGAAGATTCGGACAATCTGGATATAAATTAGGATCATGGCTTGGTGTTTCTCTACATCTCATCACACTTTCAGCGATTCAAAACAAAAAAAAAATATATTTTTCCGATGAGAATAGTTTCTATGAATCTCTTGGTCGTGTATTGCTCTTGTTTTAATGTGTTTCGTGTTAAAAATAACAACTAAAAATAAAAATAAAAAGTAAAAAAAACGTCTAAAAAGGTATAAGGGGGATTCGAACCAGGGTTTTGGTAATCAACGGATATTTAACGACCAGACCAGGACTACAGTTTCAAAATAATTGAGAAGAAATTGTATATATACGTATTATACACTATAGGTTAGTTTTAACTGCAGTTAGCGATTCTGTTACCACTGTTAACGGCCGTTAACTCGGATGGCTGATTTTACTAAAATTTTTAAAAAACGAAGGTTTTTAAAGAAAATAAAATTAACTTAGGTATTTTTCGGGCAAATTTAATAATGCAGGTATTAAACGGGCAAAAACAAATTAGATGAGGATTTTTTCAGGTTTTTTCCCTATATGTTATTGATCAATTTTTTAATATATATGTTATTAACAAAAAAAGTTTATTATTAATTATGTTTTGTTAATTGTTAATAATTTTAAATATTAAATAAGATATATATTTGATCTCATATAAATATTATTTTGACATGAAATCATTATTAAGTAAGATGAATTGTGTAGAATTAAAATCGAGTTTTTTATGAAATAGATAGTTAAATTGTATTACAAAATTGAATGTGTAAGATAAAAATTTGTCTTTTTCTTCTAAATACTAAATTATAATAAAGAAAAAGTGTGTAGGTTATTATTTAGACTTCAAATATCATCAATAAAATTAATAGGGTACAAGAAAATAAAGGGCTTATTAGAGAAGTAGACACTTTTTAGAAAATAATTTGGAAACTAGGTACTTCTTTTAGAAATATGAGGAATGGGTAGTTTTTGTTGGGCTTGTGAGATGGAGAGCATGTGAGATGAGAAAAAATGTGGCTAAAATCTAAAAGAGGTGTCAAATACTATTGTAGCCTTGTGTTTTAAAAACACAAATTTCGTCTGGGTTCGAAAAAATAAAGACTAATGGGTATACTAATTTATTCGTGGCCCATTTACTCTATTTCGTGTTAAGTGAGCCCAATTATTGAGCCCGAATGTTACATTTCGATTTTATTCAGAAAATTATTGAACCCGAGTTAATTGTTGGGATTGTTTTACTTTACTCTTCTTCGTTTATCACGAACCCTAGCCGACTGTGGTGTACAACAAATCGAGAGAGAACCAGTTTGAGAAGAGAGACGTTTGAGAGAAACCCAGATTCTTATGGCGTCAACTAGCAGGGAGGATGATTTTAGTACAACTCGTAGTGGTGCAAAACGGAGGAAAGAATATATTGGCAAAACATGTGAGTTGTTGTTTTAGTCCCGAATAATGTTTGTCGTTTCAAAGTCGTTCAAGGTTGTTGGTGTTCAATCCAAATGTTTTTTTACTGGTGTCGGTAAAATTGTTTTAGTGAGAATTAAATCTCTGAACCATCTCTTATTCTAATGGCCAGATATGTCAACAACTTCGAAGGATTCGGAAAGTGAGGACGGCGTGGACCATGGGCTTCCAGAGAGAGTCTTTGCAAGAGTTTTTTTCCCAAGGAAGCAAGGTTGAACATTTATTCTTCACCTGAGCTCTTAGGAGAAGATGTCACAGTTACCGATGTTTTGGATATGGTAAGAAAAGATGTCAAGATGCCCGATGATGAGAAGATGTCTTGCTGGAAGCGGTTTTGTCTAGTTTTGATTCTCCTGGTGGATGGTGTGATAGTCTGTAGTAACAAGTACCTCAACATAACACCAGAATATGTTAAGATGCTTGATGATGTTAGGTTCTTCTTATCATACTTGTGGGGGAGAGTAGCCTTCAAGACAACGATGGAGAGGTTTGGACCTCCTACACTCAACGACACTGATCCCATCATAGAGCTTAAAGCCCGTCTAAGACAACGAAGTAGCTGTTGTTATGGATTTCCATTGGCACTCCAAATGCTGGCGTTTGAGGCAATCCCACTTATTGTCTCTAAGCTACCGGATCCAGATGACAAGCGTGGTTATACTCAGATGACATATGACGATCTGGGCACAAAAAACTGATCCTACATCAAAAAGAAATCATCCAGGTTGAATCCGATGAACATGTACAATACTCTTAACCATATGGTGTACAACTTTGTTAGTGAAAACTTTAATGTTGTACACCAATTTATCACAATTTTGTACATTGTTTTAAGACCTGTATTGTTCAGTTGAAGGTTGCTTACACGCTTGAGGGTGATGAGGGCGTGGAATGCATGGATTTTGGGTGGGATGACGATGTTGTAGATGAGAAGGTGGATTATATGGAGAAGCTACTAATTGAAGGACATGAGTTTACTGAGTCAGAATGGCCAGGTGGAGACACATAGACTAGTGGACTGGTGCCTCTTACCCCAGGGTGTGTTAAGAAAGCGCCTACAAGGCGAGGTGGAGTAAAAAAAGAACCAGCTAGGAGAGGGGGAGTCAAGAAAGAGCCAGCTAGGCGAGGAGGACATGCAGAGAAGAACCAAGAAGATGTTGCTGTAATTAAAGATGACGGAGACACTATAGAGATGTTGAAGAAATTCATTGTGGAGCAACACAAAGAAACATCAAGCACGTTGAAGAGAGAGATAGTTCAGTTATTCGAGGGTCTGATCAAATGTGACTGTGGTGGACTGCGATCTACAAAAGATAGCACAATGGAGAAGTAGCAGGAAGACGGGAAAGACAACACCACAATGGAACCGAATGAAGATGGAAAAGCTAACACCACAATGGAGCAGAATCAGAATCATGATGAGGTCATTAGTTTAGAGATGGGTACAACGTCGAGGGGCAAGAAGAAGAGGAAAAGGAGAGGACTTTGCTCTCTATGAGAGAAACAGATGGGACGAGGCTTACAAAGGTGTGGAAGACATCATTGAGAGAGTTGATAATGTTGATCTGCCACCTAACCAAGATACTGCAAAAGACAATAGTTCCCAGGTAAAAACTGTGTTTTTGGTTTGTGGTGTAGAGTTATTGTTTGGTGTACTACATTACTGATTTTAGTAATTGGTGTACAAACTGAATGTGTGATCTCATTATGTTTTATACTAACATGGAATGGAATATGCTTACAAAGGTGTGGAAGACATCATTGAGAAAGTTGATAATGTAGATCTGTCACCTAACGAAGAGACAGCAAAAGACAATAGTTCCCACGTAAAAAACTGTGTGTTTTTGGTTAGGTGTATAGTTATTGTTTGGTGTACTAGCTTAGTAATTGGTGTACAACTGAATGTGTGATCTCATTGTGTTCTATACTAGCAGGGAATAGAATATGATAACGAATTTGAATCTGGTTATGATTCACCCTTTGCTGAACATAATGCACTTGCCATTGTTCCCTCCAGTTTAAAGATTGGACATGAAGAAACATGTAGGGGTTTAGAGAATAGAAATGAAGAGGTAAGTCCACAGCTACATTATTCAGTGATTATTAAAAGGTATCATTGTCTCTTAGATTAAAATGATTTTGGACATGAAAGTTTGGCTCCTCAAGAGTTGGTTAATGACTGTAAGACTCCTGAAGAGATGGTAAATGACTGTAATAGAGTGCCTTGTGCTTCAGGGTTTGTCAAGGGAGGGGAGTATACAAGTGATCCCAAGTTAAAAGCTCTGTTTGCAAGTAAAGAAAAAAACCCACTATACCACCCCATGTCCAGTGTAAACTTGAAGGAGTTTGACGAGCTCAGATAACTGATGGTGGACAATGAGGAGCTGTAAGTTCTATGATTAAAAGTATAGCTATTTTTTTTAACGCTATCTAACAAAACGTTCGTTTTTACAGGACTTTTAAGATTGTAACTAAACACATCGCCAGCTATCGGTTTTTCCTAGACATAGCTGAAGCCAACAAACCTTTGGAGATTGAGGTAAAGAACGTGTACACTAAAACCTCTTGAATACTTAGTATGAACACCATACAGGATAATATCTCACATGGTGCAATTGGTAAACAGCATGTGCAGGTAATAATGGCTATGTTGTGGCGCAAAAGGCATGGTTTGTACAACACGGCATGAGCTGTTTTCATTGATACATGGTTTCTGACCCTTCTAAATGAGAAGTACACAGATTTCAAAGCCAGCAAGAATAAGAGGAAGTTCAATTGGGGAGTGAACATCAGAGCGTTTGTTACAGGCAGGGCAAAAGGACGGGCACCAACAACTTTTCTGCAATATGCTCACCTGGTGTACATCCCTATGAAATGGTACACATCACACTGGGTAAGTCTGGTAATTAACTTGAGGTTGCATACAGTTCAGGTTTTTGACCCTTTAATTGAAGCAACGTCGGACGAGGAAGTACAAGGTTTGATGGCGCCTGTTTTAGAGATGATTTCATGGTTGGTTAAAGAGGTTGTAGGTAAGAAGTATACAAAGAAATTCTCAACAAACCCACTAACATTGGAGAGGGTTATAGGAGTATACCAGAACCAGAGAGGAGGTGACACTGGACCCCTTGCAACAAAATACATTGAAATGCACTCGTTTGAGCTTGACATAGATGATATGGGTGAGTATACGGAGGAGGTGGTCGACGAGTTAAGGAAAGGGTACGCGCTGGATGAATACGCTGAGTTCATTGAGAGTGCTGAAGCTACAAAAACTTGACTGGAGTTGCAAATGAATCTAAAGTTCTTTTGTTTACCTTCTTTAAAAACGTTAATCGAGACATTGCTGGTGTTTTCATCTTTTGTTGACTTTAAACTTTGGATGTACCTGTTTTTATGGATATTGAAATGTTATGCTTTTTATGACTTTTAAATTTGTTGCTTCTATAAGTAGTACACGATAATCTCTAAACGTATACTCTTTTGTACACTGGTATAAGTACACCAAGTATGTACTACATCATACACTAGAATTGTACACCACATAAGTAGAGTAGAATAATACACCACATACATACACTAAATTTGTACATCACATAAGTACACTAGAACTGTACACCATATAGGTACACTATAATTGTACACCAGCCAAGATAGATTAAGAAATGCAATGAAATTTAAAACGATACCCTAAAAGCCAAGATAGATTAATAAACCCCTAGGGAAAAACCATTATTGAAATGCAATGAAATTCAAAACTATACACTAAAAGCCAAAGATAGAAGACTAAACCCAAGAGAAACCATTTAACATATGCAATAAAGTTTAAAACTAGACCCTAAAGTCTTAGATTACTCATAGAAATTTCAAGACAATGAGTAAATTTATATTTCAAAATCATAACCCTCAACTGGTTTTGATGGTTCATAACACTTTAATTGAAATGTATTTTAATCGAATTTTCATTGATACTATGACTTTATAATAGTAGACTAGAATAGTAAACCACATTCGTACACTAGAATAGTACACCACATAAGTACAAATTACTAAACCCAATTAAGAAATGCAATGAAATTAAAAACTATACCCTAAAAGCCAAGATAGATTACTAATCCCAAGGGAAAAACAATTTTAGCAATGAAGTTAATTAAAAAACTATACCCTAAAAGCTAAGATACATGGCTAAACTCATTGAAATTCCAAGTCAATGAGTAAGTTTCTATATCAACATCATAACCGTTGATTGGTTTTTATGGTTCATAACACTTGAATTGAAATGGATTGTGTTCGAATTTTCATGTGATACTATGACTTTATAATAGGTTGAGTACACCACATTCGTGTCTGTACACTTTCAAGGTAGACAGTATGTACACCATAATATTTTTTGTACACCTTTTCTATGTAAGATACATATATCTATACTTGTAGGAAAAAAAGTAAGTTGTAAATTCATGAGAGAGAAACGCCTATATATTTGACTTTCTTATTGGCAATAAACAAGACAGATCTAAGAAAAATCATGTTATGGTCATGCCGAGCTGCCTAATGAGATATTGGTAGATATCGTGAGAAGAGTGGACAAGGCGTCGTATTTACACCTAGGGGCAATTCTAAGAGCGGGAAGTAGAGGTCTGGCGCAAGTACACAGTAAGGAAATGTTGATGGAAGCTAAACTGGATGAGTTGTGCGTTGAGCCTCCTCAAATTTTCAGCAAATCGATAAACCCAATCAATGGGTTTATCTTCGAAGCTGGACCGGGTAGATCTTTCTTCGAGAAGTTTTTACATTACGAAAACCCAACGGCAGTCTACTTTGAATCGCTTAGATTACTTACAAGAGAACAAGATCTAGATGGGGCTTTGGCAATGGTCGCTTCTCTTGTGCCTTATTATTCAGTCCCAACATTTGCATATGCAATGTTCTTGCTTTGTGCAGGGAAGTTTGAAATTGCAGATGAGATTTTCAATACCTTCTTTGCTGTACATGCTCGTGAACTACGGAGAAAATTCGAGAAATTGGGGAGAAATTATTTGAAGACCTCAAAGGATTCTTCCCTCCTTCACAAGACACGTTCGGAGATAAGTAGGTTTATCTAAATACCGACACACTCAGCTTCACTGAGTGCGCTCAGTGGCACTATTATCGAATTAATTGTGACGACTGCTACCTATTCTGGTGTTTACTTCGCATAAGAGAATTGTTGTAGTTGTGTACACCTAATTTGTCTTGTTTATGTTAGTTGAACGAGAGCCCTTGTTGAATTGTTTGCTTGTTTTAAAATAATAATAATAAATTGTTAACCTACTGCAATATTTTTTCCGGATTGTATTGGCCCTTGTATTGATTTAATTATACCGTACATGTTGGTGGTGAGAAAACATATGTTGATTTAATTAACCTAAAAGAACTAGTCTAGTAAAAGGCTGACACCGTCCTCATATTAAAGTATTAAAATATTAAAATATGAGATAGGTTGGACAGCTATATGTAAGATTACAAACAAAATAGAACATAATGTGTTTTGTTACTATTTTTTTGATGGCCTAGAAGTTTGTTTTGGGAAAGTATTGGCTCTTGATTTTTTAATCGTACCCTACATGTTAGTGAGGAGACTAGTTTAGTGAAAGGGGGACAACTATATTTAAACAAATATACACGCAATGACACCTAGTTTGGCACCTAGTTTGACAGCTTTATTTAAACACCTAGTTTGTCTTCTTATAATTTTTGTGTAAACAAAAATACACGCAATGTTTTCAAAAACATTTACAAAGATCTATAATAGTTAGGATATGCCAAACACAAATAGTGAGGACAAAAGGAAGGAGTGAAACATTTCAATCCGACATTGGAATCACATTTCAATTTTTTTTAAATAGTTAGGATAAGCCAAAGATAAAAAGGAAGGAGGAAAACATTCATTCTCAGTTTCAAACATTTCATTCTCAGTTTCAAATAATTTACCTTTTTGATAACAACAAATTATGGATACATATGTAACTTAATTCGCAAAAAAATAACAAAAAATAATTGCAAAAATAGATATTCAAACACAAAATGTATCACAACATCTTATAATAATATAATCCATTGAATCAACTACGACGGGTGTACACTGCATAGCAAAACAATTGTACACCTTTAATGAAAAGTATCAAATAAGGGGTATGTCAATCCAAAAAATAGATTGTGCTATAGTTCTTCAGCTCTTAAAGTATCAAAAATCACATCCCCTTCTTAAAGCCGAAAAAAATAAAAACGAGTGTACAGACTACCAGTGAAGACTGTCTGGTTGTACACCATTCCCCAAACAAATGCACTTCATTTCAGCGGAACAGAGCACCGAACCCTGTTGTGTCCTAAACTATTGCACCTTCCGCATTTGTTCTTTCTTGTACCAGTATTTTGTTTCTCCATGCATAAATAATCATACTTTGTTGTGAGTATGAATTAGTTACATCATAATATAAATGAAGAGCAAGAATGTTAACCTCAAACTCTCCGGTTGTTGGTATCCTAACTTTAGGGGGCCTCCCGGAAGGACGTTTAGTCTTAGGTGGAAGAATGCAGCGGATCCTGACGCTATCAAGTACTCCCACCTCTGATGGGTCTTGAACCGGTAGGATAACACCATCAAACGTTGGAGCCCATATGTCATTCTTATGAATGCAGCCAACAAGTGATCGGTATTCCATCTCCCTGCTATGGGCAGCAGCCATTGCGTGTGGGCAAGAAATTTATAACAGCTGAAATGAGCGACAAGTGCAGGTACGTTTCTCTAATGAGACATGGAATTTTCCTCCATCTTTTGTTGTTATTTCATAATCCCAAGCCGATGCAGTTCGAATACTTACACCTATTGAGTATGGCAGCTGTTTCAATAAGATTTTCTCAACTTCTACGGGATCAATCCCAGAGTGTTAGAAACTTTCTTCCTTCGGGCTTCAAACCACCTACTAAGTATCTTCCGAAAAAATTCAATAAGAGCAACAACTGGGCTGTCTCTAGCCGGTAGTAAGGCATTGTTTAACTGCAATGTTGCTAGACATTAGGTTATACCGCTCCCCTTTGAAGTGTGCACGGGTCCAATGTTCAACACCAATCACCTCAAGGTACTCCCAACATTCAGGCTTCCTTCGTTTAATACGTGCATAGGCCTTACTTAAAATCTTTAACTCTGAACATTTCCCCAGCTTTCCATACAAGTCCGGACATTCCTTTATACAAGCTTCTCACATTGCGCCTCAGGTGTACAAGACAACAAACGTGGTGCGCCTGAGTGTACACCAGAGACTTAGCATGGTATATTGACTGGTGGCGATCAGATATGATAATTAGATCAGACCCATCCGGAACAATATCTCTCAGTTTCTCCATGAACCACGTCCAAGAATTATGATTCTCGTTGTCCACTATAGCAAAAGCTATTGGAAATACCTGAAAATTTGCATCATGTTCACTTGCAGTTAACAAGCACCCATGGTATTTCCCCTGAAGATGAGTCCCATCCACAACAACTACACGCTGAATGAATTTCATACCCTATATACTTGCACCCAGTGAAACAAAGGCATACTTAAACCTTTCATCTCCGACATCATCATCTTCTGTCTCTATATAATAAACTGTCCCTGGATTTGCAAGTTGCAATAAATACAAATATAGGGGCAAAAGTAAGTAAGAAGTCTCCTCTGTCCCTTGAGTAGAAGATTTTGCCAATTCCTTGGCTTTCCAGCATTTCCAATAAGAAGCTGTCACATTATGCTCGTCTAAAACAGCTTGGGGTAGATCTCTCGCTCTAGGACCAGTTGTAACATTGACATACTTCGACCGTAATAAAGCAGCGATTATCTTAGAAGTGGTGTATTTGGTAAATTGACCTCAGGTTTCCACATCACAGACATGCTCAAGCTTCACTTTCCTAACCTCGTACTCATCGATATCACCAATCTTATGCGCGTACACCCGCCAGTCTCATTTCTTGTCAACACATTGTGCTACAAGATAACACTTGGTGTATCTCACAAACTAAACCGAAAAATTTGATTGATTGCATAAATAGACAGTGACACTTTGAACTCGTCCTTGGTTTCAAAAACCCTTCCTTTAAATATAACATTGTCTTCTTTAGAAAGATCAATGTTATGACCTCTGAAATCGGGTGAGTCACTGTCAATGAACATTGGTTCAATGTCTTCAAAGTCATATATTTCACACAATGTTATCCCTCTCTTTAAGGCTGCCGCCTGTTCTTTCTTCTAATTGGAGGACAACTCTTTTAGTGAGACTTTTCTCCTCTTAACTTGGATAGGAGACAGAAGAGGGTTGTCTACCAACAGAGGAGGGTTGACAAAATCATCCATTTCACGAAGAAGGTAACTATAGTTTTGTACCTTCCTTAGAGGGGGATCTGTGAAATCATCATCCAACGCCACATTCTCGTCTAAAACTTTCTCAGTCCAGACATCATCATCTTCATCCTCTTCTGATCCAGATTGATAGTCTGGATCATCGTCTTCTTCACTGAACTCATTAAAATCATCATTGCTTTCACTATCATCAACAACGTCTTTTTGTGGATTTTCATCTTTTAACTGAGCTTCAATTTCTTCAATGTGAGCTATTAGTGAGTTATCAACAGTACCATCCCAAATGACCAGGTCTCGGACATCTCCAGTTGGGCTACTGATGTCTGAAACTGGATTTGGTTCTCGAACAGAATGTTCAAGTTCCTGGTGTACGTCAAACCCATTTTCATGGTGTACGCTCGTTTTATCAGGAACACCAAAAATAAAGGGTTGCAACTCCTTCACAGTGTTATCACCTTGTATCAGTGGGAAGCCTCTGTTGTAAGGCGGAACAACAATTTCAAGGGGATCTAGGAACTCAAGCTTATTGTCTACCACTCTCTTAAAGGTGACAAAAAGATTCACAGAACTGTCAGACCTTAGAAGAGACTTGAACATTATAAAAGACCAATCATCTTGGATTTCCGTCGGAGCTGTTTCCTGACCATTGAGCCTCACCAAAACGTCATCAGCCGAGTATGACATCTCAACAAACACGTCGTTAACAACCATCGAGAATCTTCGCCGGATAACTTCTTCAAGGGATTTGAAAGTGTCAATTTTTCCGCAGTTAATACACTTTCTTGGCCTAGTTTTATCAACTTTGAAGTCCCACCAACCATTCGAGTAGCAAATCCAGCAGCCGACCATGGAGACGCATGATTCGTCCCCTGAAAAAACGAAAACAGAGTCATAGTTAATAGTTGGCTGAAGGCAAAAAATCATACACTTTAAAGCATTTTATGATAAACATACCTTCCATCTGGTATGAAATTGACAATGTATCTATGAATTTGGCAAACGACGAGGGTTTATCCTTCTATGACAACGACGAGGTCTTTACCGTACAAATGAAGATGTCGACGACGAGGGTTTATGAGTGTGTTTGGTTTCAATGACTTAAGAAAATATGGGTTTTAGTTGATGTCAAGCCCATGAGCAATTCAAAATTGGAGATGATATTGGGCTCGTTTTAATGAGGCCCAGTTTATTTCATCAAAACAACAGAAGGGTAAAATAGTACTTTACTAAAAGCTGTATTAGAGGGGGAGTTCTATTAGAGAGGAGAGATAAAAGTACTTATTCCTCCTATTTCTAAAAAAAGTACTCATTCCTCAAATTATTTTTGCAAAAACTGCCTACTCTCCAACTTATCTCTAAAATAAAATGCATAAGACTACTAATTTACTATTCAAAATTATATGTCAAGAACAATATTATTGATTATTATTTTTTAAATATTATCGATAAAAAAATATTATCAATAAGGCGGGCCTTATCTAGTCTCTTATAATTTAGAAGATATAGTTTAGTAAAAAAGTAATCAATACACCAAATTATGTGAGCAGTGCATGAAACAATATGTATGTTAGATACTGTTAAAATATATTTTTTCATTAAAACCACTGGGTCAAGGTTTTTCTTTTGGTTCAAAAAGCTTTGCATTTAGTCAACTTACAGTTTATGTTTGAAATATACATTCTCTTTGACCAAATTCACAAGAGAATATAATACATATTCCATTAATTTCCACCATAAATATTTATCTATACATATTGAAGATCAGCTAATAGTGATATAAAATAAATTAAGTAAATTTGAGACCAAGATCGAGAGTTGTTTGAGTTATTTAATTTGTATTGTTACCTTTATTTAGTGTCTTAATTAGTCAATAGTTGTGTTTTTTTAATTTTATCATTTCTATTTTTTTAAATATCATGAATTTGATATTAAAAAAAAATTGTTATATTTTGCTTAACTGTTGCTTAATTTTCTTCTTATGTTTTGCTTAAATATATATAAAAATATATCTATAAAACAGCCACTTCCATCAAAATCGAAACTAGAGAAAAATTTTAACATTTAGAAATCACAAGAAAAATATGCACTTCTAAGTTTTTCAATGATTACATCACCGCTTTTAGAATAATTTGTATGGTGGCCAAGCATATTATTATTTTTTACTTCAAGCTTCAGGTCTTTTTTTGTCTTTTTTAACTATTTCAAAATTTATTTTAAACGACACACCAAAATTACTAATAAACTCAATAATGAAATTTATATGTCTTACTTTATATAATCATATACGTATGCAGGAAACACCAACCGATATGGTACAAAAAGAAGAAGGATATGGTTGGCAAGTTTTGCATTCAACTGGATAGAGGTGTCCTAATTAAGGACATCTCTAACTCTACTATATTTTAGAGTAAAACTCCGAATTCTTTTCCAACCCTACTCTATATTTGACTCTAAAATAGAGATTTCTGCATAATTGCTTTATATATAGAGTAACTTTATTCTCTACTCTATTTTAGAGTTGAACTTTTTTATTTATACGTTGGTCTCTCAAATTTAAACTGTTTTTATTTAGTACACATTATTATTTTACGAACAACAACTACAATACATAGTTTTATAAAATTAACAAGCAAAAACGTTTGGTGACAGTATATCTATTTATTTATTTTCCTTACGAAATATAAACGCAAAAGGATAGTATCACATTATCACCTATGAATTTTAAAAACTTAATTAGAAAAGATAATATACATGACCTTTTAATTTATTAAAAATCAGATTAAGAATAATCCGACACATTATAATGACAGTAACATAACTCACAATAATCCAATTATATATAAAAAAAGCCTTACTATATGTTGCAAAGTTGTGTACAAAAGATTAATTAGATATGAGTTATACACTAAAAACCATTAAGAATATACATAACATGTATCGTAAAATAATCGGGTTAATACTTTTGGTGGAACGGTATGTAATCGCCTATGTGGATAGCCAACCACACATCTATGGGACCAAAGCCACCATTTGTGTTTGGGATCTGATAGTTCAACCACGGGCCGACTTCAGTTTAACTCAGGTGTGGCTGGTATCGATTGAAGTGGATTGGCAAGTAAATTGCATTTAATTATTTAAACAAAAAAACATTATCAGAATTCTGTACGCAAATGACAACCATAAAATTATTATTCATGACTTAGGTTTTACCCAACAGTTATGGTGACCACCATTCCACCAAATGTTTGATCTCCCTATCAATTTCATCTTTCGATTTTGATATTATAATATTATCAAAGACTAGATTTTAACCCGCGGTATACCGCGGGACGATTTATTTTTTAAAAGTAATATATATTAAAATTTGCAAATTTTATTTTTATAAAATATTTATATTTTACACTTTATAATTGTTATTAAGTAAGGCTATACCACGAATCTATGAGACAATTGTTAAAAAACTGAAGTTGTAACCTCTATTAAAACAGCATATTAATAATATTTTAAAATTTTATAAATATTGATTTTCAAATACATCCACCATATAACCCAATTCCAAAATAAAACTCGTTCTATAATTTCTTTATCCCTCCCGTGAAATTTTTTTTTAAAGTAGTAATTTTTAAAATTTAAGAATTATTTTTTATAGATAAAAGTTTTGCAAATTATATCATTCTCTAATACATTTATATTTTATATATAGTAACATTATACATACCACATAACATTTTTGGTTTTATATAATCTTTTCTAAATTAGGATGATTTGATATGTTTAATATTAGTGGTCTTAAAAAATAATAAATTAAAGATTTAACCCATATTGAAACGGTGTATTAATTATATTTTACTTTTTTATTAATGTTGATTCAAAAACCCGTCACTCCAAATCCGTCTTGCCAAAAAGCCATTTATTTTATTAATATTAATTTTATTAATGATATGACTCTGAATTATAATCTAAACATTTTAGCTAATAACATATGAGTATACCATTTTTATTTAATAGGGGAATGTACCATATGACCCGAATGCACTTTTACCCCAATCCACCAAAAAAGTCTTGCAAAAATACTATAGAAATAAGAAACGATAGTCGGTTTTGATAGGTATAAGATTAGCAAATATATTAGTTAGCTTGAATTAGTTAAAGAATACAAATTGAAAAGGTATATTACACTTTATTCGAATATAGTATCAAAACTTATATAACACAGAGATTTGATAAAAAATTTAATTGTTGAATATTTTTTTTGTGCTAATTTTTATGTGATTAAGATTTAATTAAGATTTAATTGATTTTGTATATAAAATATTAAAAGTAAACTGTGAGTTGTATATGTTTTGTTGATATTATCTATATTGTTTAGTGTTTAAGATTATACACTTGTAGTTTGATTGTTAATTTAAGAGTTTCACATGTAGTATACCATCTTGTATTAATATCGATCTAAACCCGTCAATTCTAGGATTTTCTATCTTGTATTAAAAATTGAATCACATCATACACAGAAAAAAATCTAATATGTTATTAATTATTGTAGTATATAAGATTATAAATTTTCAATATAATATGTATGAAATTGAATATAAATATTTCAAATATGACGCGTTACTCAGTAGAAAGTTTTCTTAAATTTATTTTTCACCCGTTATAATATTTTTCATGTATTGAACAGTTTATATTCACAATTTTCAAAAATTCAAATTATGACATATGCGAAAAAACTCTAATTATTTTTTATAATGATGATATTATTTTTTGCAAAAATAGAATCATATAAAGATGAGAAGTGAACTATAATAATTAATAAAAAATTAATATGATAATTTAGATATCAAATCTAATTTGTTGATTTTAATAGGTTACTCTTTTGGAAATTAATAATGTATTTCGTTTTTCTAATTAAATTAAATTAATTAAAATTTAGATATCAAATCTTATATGTTTATATTGATTGGTTATTATTTTTGAAAATTAAAAATGTATTTCGTTTTTTAATTAAATTTAATTAATTAAATTAGTATTTGATTTTTTAATCCTTAAAGAGATAAATTAATTTACTCTTTAAAATTTTATTTCTAATGGCATACTTATGTAATTTCTTACAAAAATTAAGGTTATATTTAAAATGTACTTCCCAAATAATATAGTAGGATAAAGAGTATTTATATTCTAATAATAATAACAATTATTATATTCAGGCTCAGCTCATAAATATGATGGGGCATGTGTACTTTGAATATAGTCATAAGTTAAGTTTGTAAAAGGCCATAAGTTCTTCTAGGAAGGCCCTTAAATGTCCTTTTAAAGAAAATATAGGTGATATATACATTTCATCCGTATGATCCTAGGTTGATTTTATTTTGATACCGTGATAGCTTGTAAGTAATAAATTTGAGTTTTAAAGAAATAAATAAAATCTAATGATGTTCTAATCGTCATCACCCAATCTCCTTCTAAAAACCATGGTCATCATCAGATTCAAAATCAATGTTAACGTCATCGTCATCATCAGATTCATCAAGCTCCCTAACTAAATCTTCATTTATGGGTACGTTTTCTTCCACTTCAGCATCTTCAACAATCCAATCTTGAGCATGAGTAGCACAATCTGCAACTAGTATATCCACATTCTTTTCCTTTTGCTTCTTTCGTTTGGCCAACAATTTCATATTGAATTGGACATTTAACAAGATTGTTCATCCCTTTAGTATCAAGTCTGTTTTGCTTTTTGGTGTGCACCTAATAAAATTTAACAAATGAGAGATAAATCCACTATATTTGTTAATATATTAAAAAACATTTCTTATGTAGTTTGAAGTAAATACCCCTTCAAAAGTACTCCAATTACGCTCACATCTGATGAACTAGTCCTCAAAGACAAAATCTTTTTTGCCATTGTTTGTAGTTAGGGAATTTCAACTCCATAAAAATTTCACCATTGAACTGAACAAACATAAGTTTAATTTATTAGTAAATTGTACATGGAACATATTTAGAATTAAAAATAATAACAAAACAAACCTGGATCATAATTCTCTTCATTCTTAGAACATCCTATAATGGCGGTTGGATGTCCAAAGTTCCCCTCTTTTTTTTTGTATACTTTGTAAGTTCAGTGTTGATGCGATACGTCTGAGTATTAAGATCATTTGGAAAAAAGACATCCACATATTTGAAAGTAGCAGTAATGACATCTCGGTCGAATTGGATATTCGAATCCTTATAAAAATAATAAGCCCCAGAACCGACTCTTTTGATAAGCCCTTTATGAACCAGAGATCTAGCTGAAATCATACTTCTCCAACCATAAGATGGGGAATATGATTTTATATTATCCAGTGGATTGGATTGTCGAAAATATCTTCCTTTGAATACCTTTGCAAAAAGAGAGTTTGGAACCGTTATCAGCCGCCATAACTGTTTCGCCAATAGTGCCGAATTAAAATCATCTACATTCTGAAATCCTAACCCTCCTTCCGCTTTACTACTACACATTTTATTCCAAGCCAGCCAATGCATACCTCTTGAATCACCATTTGAACTCCACCAAAACTTAGCAACCGCACTTGTAAGTTTGGACGTAATTGTTTTCGGAAGTCGAAAACAAGACATAACGTAAGTTGGTAAAGCCACGGCTACCGATTTGATCATAACTTCTTTCCCGCCTTTGGATAGAAATTTGGCTGACCATCCATTTATTCTAGTCTGCAATCGTTCTCTAACAAAAGAGAAAATTTTAGTTTTAGAACCCATCCCACCTAGGTTAGTAATGCCCAAAATTAAATGAATTTCCGCTTTAATGGACTCATCAACCTTATGACCAAACTGAATTGAAGATTTTGAAAAATTTATCTGTTGACCCGAAACCGCTTCATATTGCTTTAAAATACCTAGAATTGTTTCACATTGTTCTTTATTAGCTTTACAAAAAAATAAACTATCATCCGCAAACAGAAGATGAGAAACTGGGGGACTTGGTGCGGCTACCTTTATGCCCGTAATTAATTTTCCATGTTCAGCTTTTCGAATATTCGCTATTAAAACCTCCGTACATAGAATAAATAAATATGGGGAGAACGGATCCCCTTGTCTTAAACCCCTCTCCGGAATTATCAGTCATTTAGGTTGTCCATTAATTAATACCTTATATTGAACTGTTGTTATACACCACATAATCCAAGAAATCCATTTATCGCAGAAACCCATCTTTCTTAACAAAACCTCAATAAATTTCCATTCCACCCGGTCATAAGCTTTACTCATATCTGTTTTAATAGCCATAAACTTTCCTTTACAGGATGGGTTAGTTCGTAACCCATGAAACATCTCCTGTGCAATAAGAATATTATCTGAAATCAGTCGTCCTTCGACAAAAGCGGATTGTGTTTCCGAAATAAGATTTGGCAGGACTGTCTTCAGTCTTTGACAGATAATCTTGGAAATAACTTTATAACCAACATTACAAAGGCTGATCGGCCTTAACTCTGTCATCCGTGTTGGACGTTCCGTTTTTGGAATCAAACATATATTAGTCGTATTTAACCGTTTATCAAAAAATCCATCTTCTAAAAACGAGTTAACCAAAGTCAACAAATCCGTTTTAATAGTAGCCCATGCTTTTTGAATAAACAAAGCTGTCATACCATCAGGACCGGGAGCCTTCTCCGGATGTATCATAAATAAAGCCGTTCTCACCTCGATTTCCGTCGCAGAGGCTTTGAGAAAATTATTAATTTGCTCAGTTATCCGAGGTTGAATTTCACCCAAAGCTTCATCAAAAGCCTGAGGATTTGAAGTTAAAAACAAATTTTGAAAATAAGAAACCGCAACCATTTGGATATCATCATCTTCCACATTCCAGGCCCCATGTTCATCATGGAGGCCGGTAATTCTATTCCTAGCTCGTCTCTGTTTGGTTATCGCATGAAAATATTTTGAATTATTATCCCCTAATTTCATCCACAAACTCCGGCTCTTTTGATACCAATATTGTTCTTCATCACGATAAGCTTCTTGCAATCGTAACGTTAATTCCGTAATCTCCTCTCGCGCTCCTGTATCATCCCTTTGTGCCGCATCTAATTCCGCCTTTAGTTCCTCTATTGTTTTTCGTCCGTAAGGAGATAAATCTTTTTGCCATTTAGAAATAGCCCGCCTACAATTTGTAATTTTTTCAACAAAACATCCCTCTCGTGATCCGGTATCTAAATTTCAGCCATTTGAAATTGCCTCTAATAACCCTTCTTTACCAATCCATCTTTTCTCAAACCAGAAATTTTGTTTGCCACGTGGTATCTTATCTGCTATTGTTGCAATTACTGGTGAATGATCTGAAGCTAACATTGTTAGATATTCAATAAAAGAATTGCAAAATAAATCATGTCATTCTTCATTTGCTAAAGCCCTATCTAACCGACACCGTATTGGTTTCTTGTCTCGCCAACCCCTCCACGATAACCAATCTCCAAGGTATGGAAATTCCAGAATACCACAATCTTGAATCATTGAATTAAAAGGAATAAACGTTGAAGCAAGTCTTAACTTACCACCTCTTTTTTCATTATTATTTCTTAACTCATTAAAATCACCTATTAAAAGCCAAGGAGTATCCCGAGTGACACCAATTCTTGTTAATCGTTCCCATACGTAATCTCTTTTTTTGGAACCGGATCCCCATAAACAAAGGTAAGGTGAATAGTTTTTCCTTTATAATTGGTCGCAACATCAATTAGACGATTACTTTCGAAAAGAATTGAAACATTAAAATCATTATTATAAAAAAGTGCTAAACCGCCACTACAACCAATAGGATCAACCGTTTTTAAATTTTTATAACCAAAATGACCGACAAATTTTTCCATATATAAAGAAGATTGCTTTGTTTCCATTAAAAACAAAAAATCCGGCCGATGCTGTTTCCATAAATCCCTAAGATAACCGATTGTTGCTTTATTCTCGAGCCCTTGACAATTCCAGCT
The DNA here is from genome assembly GCF_000001735.4 of Arabidopsis thaliana. NCBI lineage: Eukaryota > Viridiplantae > Streptophyta > Magnoliopsida > Brassicales > Brassicaceae > Arabidopsis > Arabidopsis thaliana. Next base: position 16,321,618 of record NC_003070.9, on the reverse strand, counting down.
TAAAATCTTCATTTATCAACCGTTGGTTTTGGTGGTTTAGCACCACCACGCACAGCCTTCCCCGTGACCCGGTTCTTCGGCTCAGCTCCCTCAATTAATTGATCACTCCCTTTCGGTGCAAACCGCTTCCGTGACGATGAGAACAATTGAACATTCCTCTTTTTGGAACTTATTCCTTTCATAGCTGCAACACCTTTCAGGTTGCGCCCTTTCCCAACATCTCCTTCTTTTTCCTCATACTCCATATCCACAGCATCCTCCTAATACACTTCCCCAACATGATCAACACAATCCTCAACTTCTTGATCTAGCTGGCCGTCATCTTTCACCTCGGACCCTCTAAACTCTTCACTTTCATACTCCTCCATAGCATCCACATGATCAGCCGGATTCACTAATCCATCCTCCAATAACAGATCATCTTCATCGACCTCATCTTCTGCCATTTGCTCTTCAAAACCCCCTGCAAATTGGAGACCTCAAGAGGTTCTGAAACTGAAACAACACCCCCAGAAGAAATCTGCTCCAGCCCTGCAGAAGCCAAAACTGCCACCTCCTCTGAAGCCTTTGATGGATCCTGCCACTCTTGAATCGCCGGTTCTGACTCCAAGCAACCAGAAATCTCCGACACCTCGGACGTAAAAAGAGCTTTCTGGACCTGCTTTGAATTTCCTCTCTCCACAGCCACTGGAAGCTCAGAAAGCACCTGCTCAGATAACACCTCTGTATGCTTCCCCTTCCTTTCCTGAGCTCCAGCTCGAGCGTCCCTAAATTCAGCATACTTCAGATAATTGAGAAACCTTGGTTGACGAGAGGAGCCTGCCCCATTATGTGAACCATTTTGATACCGATTTCGAACCTCCTTGTGATGACCTGCGGCAGGCTTCCTTAAAGAACTGCCTTGAACCCTCTAAACTTGACGTGTTTCAGCCCCTAACTCATTTGTTACCGCTCCCCTAAAGCTCAAATTTTGACTCTCTTTATGTAGCTCTGCCTTTTGTCTTGGAGCTTGAGACATCACTGCTGGATTTGGAACCATGTTGAAGGCACACTTTGACTCATCATGAAACAAACTCTTACAAACCCAAACAATCTTTCGTAACACAAGAACATAGTGGTTTTCTCTCCACTGCTAAACTCCACCTCCGTATCAAAACACAACGGCATGAACCCATTTAGCTCCACCTGAACGCGGCCACCATCAACATCCACTGCTTTGACCTCACCCAACGCTGCACCAATGTCATTAAAAGTTGTTTCCGCCCAATATTGAATCGGAACACCAAGAACACGGATCCAGAAAGTTAAAGAGGATGGATAAGCTGGATCTATAGAAGGTCTCCAACGCACCAGAGAAACCATCAAATGGTCAAAATGGAGAGGTTCCATTTTTAAAACATCAACAATATCCTCCTCTGTTTCAAAGTCGAATTGAAACCGGCCTAGCCCCAAATCTGCACCCACAACCTTCCCCTCCAACTGCTAGATACGAGGAAGCATGAACAACAGTGTCTTCATGTCTTGCCTTTGAGGATTCATACAGCGCCCAATGAGGGTTTTTGAGTAACCCGCAATCAAGGCCGAGTTATCAAAGTGAGAAATCTTGATCTTCCTCCTTGGAATTTGGACATTGCTCACAAGACCCGATTGAGACATAGTAAATCTTCTTAACCAATCCACTCTCCAAGAGAAAACAGAAATCGTAAACTGAAAGCTGTTTAAAACAAGAGAAGAAAAAAACTGGGATGTGAGATGTCTTAGAAACGAGAAGACCTCTCCCCTTTTATACAGCCTCTCCACGACACCATCATAACTCCCCAAATCACAATCCCAAAAAAAACGTTCTGAAAATCCCCGTGAACACAAAGAGCAGGATTTCAAACTTGCAATCATATCTCTGAACGAATCGCGGAGAATCATAAAAAACGCAATCTGACTCTGAAAGACCATGGAAACAAAATCAAAAGAAGCCAATGGAGATACCAAATTAAGATTCGCACAACTCCGAAGAATCAACTAGCAGGAACATTGCCTAAACCATCTCCTAAGAATCCACACACCAACGAAGAAGAAAAAGGGAAAAAAGATAAAATCCATCAATCCAAATCGCCAATCAAAGACAGATCCAATCTGAAGAAAAGCCCAAAAAAGATATCGTAATCTTTTCCTCATCAACCCAGATCGGCCTTGAAATTCAACATTCCATACTTGCAACCTCTTAAAAGAAAATCCCAAGGAAACATGACGAAATCTCTTCTCTGTCAGTCCGAGAACCTTCAGGATAGCACTATCCTCTAATAAACCAATGAAAAATCGATATAATTCCACAGAAAACCAAAAAAAATCAGCCCAGATCCAACCCCTCATTGTTGGGTCACAAAACCCTAGAGTACCACCATCGTCGTCGCCTTCGAGAGCTTTTTCTTTTTTTTTCTTTTTACCTTTAAATTTTCTTCCTTCTCTACCAAACTTTTCAAAGTACGAAAAGCCGATGCAAATCCAATTATTCCAGGCCTCACAATATCTCTTCTCTTGGTAAAACTCCTCATCATGGACAAGGTCTGGTGATGAGCGTATATAAAAATGGTAAACGCTTTGGCCATTTTAACTATTTCGTCAGACATAGCAAGTTTAGAAATACCTTCTACCATCAGATTTATTGTGTGAGTTGCACAAAAAGTCCAAAATATGGTGGGTCTTACCTCCTTTAACAACTTTGCAGCAGTTATGTTGTTAGTGGCATTGTTCGTTACTACTTGAACAACATGATCTCCACCTAAATTTTTGATGCAGTACTCATTGACATATGCAAAGATATATTCACCCGTATGGGAATCATCAAAGCAATCTTTAGAAGAGAGAAACATTGTACCTTCTTTGCAGTTGATACACAAATTCATGATTGACCTTCTTTTTCTATCCGACCAAGAATCTGTCGTTACGGAACATCCATTAACTCTCCACTCATCTTCTTGTTCTTCCATCAAACCTTTCATTCGAACAACCTCTTCTTTTAACAAAGGCTCCCTCAACTGATATTGACTAGGAGGAGTAACACCTGGTCCAAACTGTCCAGCGACTTCAAGCATTCTTCTTAAATCATCATTTGCAATAGCATTAAAAGGAATGCCATGAGAATACACCCATCTAGCAACATATTGATGTACCACATGTAATCTTTCTTTTGCAAGGAGATTCTTGATATGTTGTTGATGTGGTGTCAATATTGTACCTTTATGAATTTCAGGATTGATGCATGTAGTATCTATCAATAGGACCAAGCATGCGAGCACTTTTGTTTGCTCCCATTCCTTCTACTTCAATTACTTCTTCATCCTCCTCTCGTTTTCCATCAACATTTACCATCTTTCGAGTTTCTAAATCTGTCATCCGAACTCTTTTCTTTTTGTTTTGTGCTTCTAGAATTGCTAACTTGCATTTTTTTTGGTCTTTTTTGGATGATTTTGGACAAGCTGCAACATTCCCTTGTATTCTCGCAACATGTTGCTTTAGTCTATAGATTCCTCCTGAAAACTCCTTTCCCCATACGATAATTTGCATTTCATTTTGTCCAAATTGTTGGGATTTATCAACATTCCAAATTCCCAGCCAACATCATTTGATTTTCTCTGTAAATTTGTAGTCTCTACAACTGATATAGAATCTAGCTGTTGCCGATGATGAAGCCATAATCTATAGACGTGAAAGAAAAGAAACCAGACAACATAAAAGAGACGAACCACAATTATACAAACTCAATCTTATCAATAATATTTGAATTCTAAATAGTAACCGATCCTTATTCTATGTTTAATTTAGTATCTAGAAAAAGAAAAAATAAAATTCTATCTGACACATTCAATTTTGTAATACAGTTTAACTATCTATGTCATCATAATAAACTAGATTTAAATTCTACACACATCATTTTAAGTGATAACATTTTCATATCAAAATAATATTTATGACATATCAAATCTATATCCTAGTTAGTATTAAAAATAATTAACAATTAACAAAGCATAATTAATATATATAAAAAAACAGAAATCCACAAAAATATTTAGAAACCAAACATTGTTGAAACTATATTTTTTATATATGCCGTAATCTCGTAAGTTAATTTTACATCATGTAAATTAATATTAAATGAGTTAAAATTAATAAATAAAGTATTGAAGGACACATGTAAACATTTGCTAGTTTGACTTGACATGTAGCACAATCCTATGAGTTAGTAACTTTGAAAATCATACTTTATATAATAATATAAACACCGATTGAGAAGCAACCAGAGTCTCTCTACGGAATTGACAAAATTCAAAAACAATAAAGAAGAACACGACTTGTATAATGTCTACAATTTTTTGGTCTTTTGGGAGGCGTTTTTCTTCCTTTTAGGTTAGCCAAAAACGACGTAATTTGAAAAATTAGATTAAAAGCCAAAAAATGAAGTCGTTTAGAAAAGTTATTGAAAAAAGAAAAAAAATTAGGCGGACTAAACTGATTAATTCTGCCTAACCACAGTCAAACTCGCACATCCAACATGTCTGCCTATTAAAGCCGATTACAATAAAATCGGAATAGACAACCATTGCTTGGCGCCTAGGCGTCGTTTAGGCAGCCGTCTAAAATGATTTTCTGAACACTGAAAATATCTAATATATTTTTAAGTATTAAAATTAAAATTTGTATACAAAACTAATTTTTTTTTTTTTGGTGTGGGAAGGGGAGTCAATAAACTCCTCCCAATTTATTAAGAACTAAATAAAAGAAATTACAAACGAATAGTACGAGGGACACCAGACCCATTAACATCCTCGAACATGATCGAAAGAACAGATTCGGGACAAACATCAAGAGAAAGAAAACCAAAATCTAAAGAGAACGCATAGTTTGCTAATCCATCGGCAAGACGATTAGCTTCCCTATACACATGAGTAACCCGGACTAACCAGTCCCGTGAGATAAAGCCATGGCACAAACGTACCAGAAAAGACAGCGGATGCATTTCAGTCACCCCTGTTTGTAAGAACCCCACAACCAACTTAGAGTCCACCTCCAGCTCCACCCGTCGAAAGCCTCTCTCCCAGGCTATGACTAAACCATAGTACACTCCCCATAACTCCGCCATGGGAGCCGAACAGATGCCTATGTTCAACGCAAACCCACCTAACCACTCATCTTCTTCTCCACGTATCACTCCGCCCGCGGTTGCTAGACCCGGGTTGCCATGAGAAGCACCATCAGTCGAAAGCTTAACCCATCCAAGACTAGGTAGCTGCCATCGTATGACCTGCGCACTCGTTACCCCTCTCCGTGAACTTCCCCGACTCATGTGGTGAGAACGTATCGTATCTTTGGCTAGCTCCTTCAAGAATTGTACTCGATCTCTACATCTCCCCTGCTCCCCGAACACATTCCCACACCTCCACTTCCATGCCCACCAAACCGCAATACTGAAAAGAGAGCCCCATTCTTGACCATCTAACCCCCCTCGTGATCTGAGATTATCATATAACCACTCCAAAAGGCTTTGTGTGAAGAAGATGCGCCTCCGAGATCTCGGTACCAAGCGTAACCAAACTCCAGACATCGCCGGGCAGTCCCTAAGTACATGAATCGTTGTTTCCATCGCTCCTTGACAAACTGGACATAATTCACTCTCCCCCATATGCCTCCGGACTCTCTCAACATTCGTCATAATAACCTTGTTTTCAACAAGCCAAAGGAAAACACGCACTCTCTCCTGTGCCACCACAGCCCAAACCTGTTGAAAGAACTTCGCCATGCATGGTCGCGGATCCCCATCAGCTGTCAACATCGCATAGGCCGAGCTCACTGTGAACTCACCCTTGGAAGTCCCTGTCCAAGAAATCGTGTCTCGCACTCCAGGGCAACCTTTAATCACCACCGCATATAACCTATGTATAATACTCATCGGCAGGTACAAAGAGAGAACTCGTGTGTTCCAACCTGCACCATCACACCAATACTCCTCCACTTTCTTATTAATTTCTACCACTGGAATTGTGCGTGTAGCATGCGACAACAATGACGTGTTCAGCAACCATTTGTCTAACCAGAAATTAATAGAACTACCATCACCAGGAACCCATCCCAACCCGCAAGTAACCACCTCTCTCAACCCGGTACTGATACTCCTCCAAGTCGATGACCAATGGCTTTTAGGAACCAACCACGAATGATTCAGCACCTCACCCACTTTGTATTTACTCCGTAATACTCGTGCCCATAAACTCTTGTCATCACCAAGTAACCTCCAACCAACCTTAGCAACGAGAGCTTTATTCATGTCCCGTGATCCTCTTACTCCCAAACCCCCTTCCTCCTTTGGTTTGCAAATTTTTTTCCAAGCTAATAAGTGTAGCTTTCGCTTATCTGTCGTCCCTCCCCACAAGAGAGTCCTTGACACCTTGTCCAAGCTTTCCAAAGTAGATTCAGGCAAGATAATTGAACTCATAGAGTGAACCGGAATTGAAGATAACACCGCTTTCATTAATGTAATTCGTCCCGCCAAACTCAAGGTCCGAGACTTCCATCCTGCGAGTCTTGAATTTACTTTCTCCAACACTTCTCCATAAGTCTCCTTGTTAATTCTTTTTTGCAAGATTGGCATACCTAAGTATTTGCCCAAATCTCTAGTCGACCCAATTCCGCTCTCCACAGTAATTAACCTCTCCATATCACGGCTAACATTACTCGAGAAAAAGATTTTAGACTTCTCTAAACTCACTTTCTATCCCGAAGATAGGCAGAACCTCTCCAACACCCTTCTAATCACTCTTATTTGCACTACCGATGCCTCCGCAAAAAGAATAAGATCATCCGCAAAACAAACATGGGATATCTTCGGGCCACCTCTCGAAAGATTAATTGGTTTCCAGTTCTTATTTCCCACCTCAAAATCAATAAGTTGACAAAGCCTCTCCATACAAAGCACAAACAAATACGGAGAGAGCGGGTCTCCTTGGCGGAGTCCACGGGCTGGCTTGAAAGACTCTGTCTTCTCACCATTCCATAAGAGACTCATTGCCGGATTTGCAACACATTCCATTATTCGTCGCGTCCACCCACTAGACAAACCCGCTGCCTGTAGAGTCTCTTCGAGAAAATCCCATCTAATTCGGTCATATGCTTTCTCCAAATCCAGTTTCAGCAACATCCACCCCTTACGCCCTTTCTTACGTCTCATAGAGTGAACCGCTTCTTGCACGACTACTATATTATCGATGCTTAACCTCCCAGGGATGAAACTCGCTTGAGCTGGTCCAATTAGCTTAGAGATCACACTCTTAAGCCTAATGACCATCATCTTCGTTATTACTTTAAACAATACATTACACAGACTTATTGGTCGAAATTGTGTAATCTTCTCCGGCTTCAACACTTTCGGAATGAGAACCAACAAAGCATCATTAGTGGACTGCGGTAATATACCGGATTCAAAAAAATCCAGCACAAAGCGAGTAACTGAACTGCCAACTATCTCCCAGCATTCTTGATAAAATACCGGCTGGAAACCGTCAGGACCAGGCGCTTTAAACCTCCCCATACTCTTGACTGCCACCACTACCTCCTCAAGAGTAAACGGCTTATCCAACTGTTCCTTCTCGAATGTAGACAAACCCGTAAAACCTCCAGTTGGTAACCTCTCTCGCACTTCACTAACATCCACAAGAGGGTATAACCGTGTATAATAAGCTACAGCCAACCTCTCCAACTCCTCTTTGTCTGAGATCCACTTATCCTCATCATCTTTCAAGCTCTCAATTCGATTTCTCCTCCTCCGAATGATTGTCGAGGTGTGAAAGAAAGTAGTATTTCGATCCCCCAAGGAAATAAACTTTTCACGCGATTTTTGGAACCAAATAGTCTCCTCTTGCTCTAAAATTGTATCAAACTCTTTGAAAAGCTGCTCCTCCTTCATTAATAAAGCATCAGACTGTGTAACATCTAAAAGATCTTGGACCTCCTTAAGCTGTCTCACTGTCTTCTCTTTCCGAGTATTAATCGCACCAAACACTTCCTTATTCCAAATCCGGAGCTTCCCCTGCAACTTCTGCAGCGCCACTGGAGTCGTTAGATTCAAATCCCACGAAATCTGAACCATCTCTTTGAAGCACTCATGACTCAACCAAGCTGCCTTAAAACAAAACAGTCTCCTTCTCGGATCCATAGTTTGGTTCAGAGCCAATTGGAGATAGAGAGGCGCATGATCCGAAGAGAAGAAAGGGAGGTGCGAGACCACAGCCTCATGCCACTTCAATCTAGCATGTGCACAACAGAACACTCGATCAAGTCTTTTTGCTACAAAATTACTCTCTACACGACCTCTCTTCCAAGTGAACTTATTGCCTTTAAATCCCATGTCAATTAAAGAAAGTTCATTGATCCAGTCACCAAAGAACAAAGAATCTGGCGATAGTCTACCATTTCCCCCTGTTCGCTCATCCAACCGTAAAATTGTATTGAAGTCACCACCAATAATCAAAGGCCCTTCTAACCCGCCAATGATATCCCGTAACTCCCCCCATAAACCACTCCTACGAGTCACCGTTGGAGCCGCATACACAGCAACCAAATTAATGACCTCCTCCGCATTAGTTATTTTGACATAGATGAATTGATTCGATGAAGCAACCACATCTACTTGACCCACACTAGATCTCCAGAGCAGCCACAACCCACCACTCTGTCCTGTCGCATCCACACGAAAAGAATTTTCCAATCCCAACCTTTGACAAATTCTACTCGCTTGCACACCCTCCGCATGTGTCTCAAACAGAGCAATCATGTTTGTCTCATACTTCTTTAACATATATCGAATTGAACGTCGAAAACTGGGTTTATTCGCCCCCCCGGCAATTCCAGAATAGGCACTTCATGATGATAATCTTATAGTTTCGTTGAAACACCGGGGCAACCTGTTATTCGTCATTCCCAATGACTCCAAGGTCTACCGTATCCGTCTGCATCTCTGAGAGTGGCTCCCTCACCATATCCAGCCTCTCTCCCTCTATGTCACTCGACATTAAATTTTCTTGCATTGGTCTCTTATCCAGACTCAGATTCGTACCACTACCCATGAAGGCCCCTCCAGCTCTGCCAACACAGTCCGACTCTGTTCTCAACCTCTTTCCGCGAGAAATCATGTCTCTCTCCCCCTGTAATGGGCCAAAAACTAATCCCTGACATGCATATTCGTTCTGGGTCCTTTCCTTGGCCCACTACTCTTCCCACTTCTCGGCCCAACATTCCTCTTGCCCAAATCCGCAACTTTATTCTCCTTCTGAACTCGAAATTCCCGCTTAGAATTAGAACCTTCCTTGTTCTTTTCCAAACTTTCCAAAACCTGCGGGACGTTAATATTAGCATTCTCCTTATCAATCCCCTGCGATCCCCTCACTTCCCTTATCTCCTCCACCGAATCCTCCATTAAGCCACTGAAGCTATTCGATATGGCAATATCCCCTGATCTCGAGATTCGCGCATTTACTCCGTTAGTACGTTCCGTAATTTTCTCCTGTCCCCCCGCCGCGAAAATAACCGGCGTCACCGGAGACTCCATTCTTCTTCCCGATCTCCTTACGGCCGTGAACCCATCATTACTCTGCTCCCCTTGACCCGACACCCCTCTACCATCTGGTGTACTCATCTGAGCCATTGCCTCCGACAACTTCTGAGGACACGCACTCACTAGATGACCAAAGATTCCACAGGTCGGACAGATATGACCTAAGCCTTCATATGAAACAAAATACCTCTCCCCGTTCACCAACACTGTTCCTTTTAACGGCTCCTTCAAATCCACCTCCACACAAACCCTCGCGAACCTTCCTCTCTCCCGATTCAAAGTAGTCATATCAACTCTGACTGGCCGTCCTAGCCCTCCTGCTATTCCCATCAGAATCAACTGGTGATAGAAGGTAACCGGCAGATTTGAAACTCTCACCCATATCGGTGTAGTGACAATTTCATCTCTCAACGGATTGAACTCCGGCGTCCACGCTTGGACCATTAGGATACTCCCAAACAATCTCCATGGACCACCTGTCACTGCCGCCATATAGTCCTCCTCTCTGTCAAAACGCACCATAAAAAACTGTCACGGGAGATCAACAACATACATCCCATCCGCCAGTTTCCACAACTCACGTAACTTTCTACTCAGCGCTGCTATAGGAACATGTCGACCTAAGACTTTTACGATCATACAGTGTTTCCATAACGCATTCATAGCATCCACAACCTCTTGATCAATGGTAATGACCGGCTCCCCTCTAGCACCATTTGGGAACTCCACTCTCATCCTCGACTTAACAAACTCATCATCAATAGCCCTTTCTGGAACCGGTAGACCACCACCAACACTGCCCTTCACTTTCTCCAACCACAGTGAAGAGCTCGCCGATAACTCCCCCGGTGGCCGCCCAACCTCATCCATAGTCGCATCTTGATCCCCAATCGCCAAAACCCTACCGCCGCTCATCTCTTCTTCCCCGGAGACAACCGAAATAGTACAACAATATTAAATTACGTTATTTATTTTTTTAAATCTAAAAAATTCATAAACTCCAATTTGGACTAACGTTACCAACAGTCCAACACAATCTACAACGACGTCGTTTAATTTGCTTTCTCTCCATTTAAACGACGTCGTAGCTAACATAGTAAAACCGGCAAAATATCAAACCGGTGACATACGGCGGAGATGGAGATACGCGCGGCGGAGGATATCGAAATCCGCACAGATCTATTTCCGCCACTCTCTCCACTCGCTTCCTCTCTCTACGACTCATTCCTCTCCTCTCACTGCTCCTCCTGCTTCTCCCTTCTCCCCCCATCTCCGCCGCAACCTCTCTACTGCTCCGCCGCATGCTCCCTCACCGATTCATTCACCAATTCCCCTCAATTCCCACCGGAGATAACACCAATCCTCCCCTCCGACATCCGTACATCTCTCCATCTCCTCAATTCCACCGCCGTCGACACTTCCTCATCTCCCCACCGTCTTAACAACCTTCTCACTAATCACCACCTCCTCATGGCTGATCCTTCCATCTCCGTCGCTATTCACCACGCCGCCAACTTCATAGCCACCGTTATTAGATCAAACCGGAAAAACACAGAGTTGGAAGAAGCAGCTATATGTGCTGTGCTAACAAACGCCGTTGAGGTGCACGATAGCAACGGACTAGCTCTTGGAATCGCTCTCTATAATTCAAGCTTCTCTTGGATTAACCATAGCTGCTCTCCAAACTCTTGTTACCGTTTCGTCAACAACAGGACGTCGTATCATGATGTTCATGTCACCAACACAGAAACATCGTCAAACTTAGAATTGCAGGAACAAGTTTGTGGTACTAGTTTGAACAGTGGTAATGGAAATGGACCAAAGTTGATTGTTAGAAGTATCAAGAGGATTAAGAGTGGTGAAGAGATCACTGTATCTTATATTGACTTACTTCAACCCACGGTTTGTTCTATGTCCAAAGTCTTGTGCTTTAGAGATATCATCACTCTCTAGATTGTTTATCTTATTAAAAGTGTATTCCTTTTTAACCATTTAGGGATTGAGACAGTCAGATTTGTGGTCGAAATATCGATTTATGTGTAACTGTGGACGATGTGCAGCTTCACCTCCAGCTTATGTGGACTCTATTTTAGAGGTATCAATTGTGACTGTTGTTTGGTGTAGTCTCACATCAAAAGCTAGTGAAATTTCAGTTTATTAATGGCTGAGTTTGAGTTAGTTGTGTGTGGTTTAAAATAGTTAACGTTATATGATGCATCCATTTAGGGAGTTCTTACGTTGGAGAGTGAAAAGACAACCGTTGGTCACTTTGATGGAAGTACTAACAAAGATGAAGCAGTGGGAAAGATGAATGATTATATCCAAGAAGCTATAGATGATTTTTTATCGGACAATATCGATCCTAAAACATGTTGTGAGATGATTGAGAGTGTTCTGCATCACGGCATCCAGTTCAAGGAAGACTCACAGCCTCATTGTCTGCGGTTACATGCGTGTCACTACGTTGCTCTGAATGCGTACATTACTCTAGCTACTGCTTACAGAATCCGTTCGATTGATTCTGAAACTGGCATTGTTTGTGACATGAGCAGGATAAGTGCAGCCTACTCTTTATTCCTTGCTGGTGTTTCTCACCATCTCTTTTGTGCGGAACGTTCTTTTGCTATATCTGCAGCAAAATTCTGGAAAAATGCTGGAGAATTATTGTTTGATTTGGCCCCGAAGCTTTTGATGGAATTATCTGTAGAATCTGATGTCAAATGCACGAAATGTCTTATGCTTGAAACCTCTAATTCACACAGAGATATCAAAGAAAAGTCTAGGCAGATTCTGAGTTGTGTCAGAGACATCTCACAAGTCACATGGAGTTTCCTCACTCGCGGTTGCCCTTACCTGGAAAAGTTTAGGAGTCCAGTTGATTTCAGCTTGACTAGGACCAATGGCGAGAGAGAAGAATCGAGTAAGGATCAAACGGTAAACGTACTTTTACTCTCTTCTCACTGCTTACTATACGCAGACCTTCTGACTGATTTATGTTACGGTCAGAAATCACATTTGGTGTCTCGATTCCGATTGTGATCTGCCGTTTGCTTAAGTTGAGGAATCGGTGGTATATGATTTGTGTTACCTGTTAAATAGATACAAGGAAGTATGTATTCACAGCAAAATTGGCCATAGATGAATGCCAAAATCATATATTTTTCTTATATTAACAATTAAATTTACGAAATGGGTTATGATTACGAAATGGAATTAAGCAAATCAAAGTATTGTGGCAATGGTCTAAAGGATTTGACTTGTCTGTTGTTTGTTCCTCAAAGCAACTAAAGGTTATAATCAAGGAAGAAGAAGCTACTGAAGGGCAGGTAGGTATTATCATCCCATTTGAGAAACTAGAGAGCTTACCCCTTAGCCATCTACCTGATCTGAAAGCATCTACTACTGGAATGTTGTACCATTTTCATGATTGAAGAAGAGTGTCCAAAGCTAATGAAGCATTCCATTAGATTCCACAAGTGATAAGAAAACTCCAGTTTGATGTTACAACTTAAAATAAGAAAACTCCGGTTTGATGTTTCAAAGAAGATCTGCTTTATTTTTACTCCGGTTTGCTGTTTGCATAACTAAAAAAGCACATGAAAATAGTTAGAAAATAGTTAAACACTGTAATTTTTTATTAAATATTACATAACTAAAAAGGCACATGAATATGTTAGAAAATAGTTAAACATCCAAAGTAGAGACTGGAGATGAAAAATTAAGATCTTTTTTCATTTATTTATGGAAATTCTCTAATATAAAACCAAACCAAAGTCTTAAAAGAGAAAAATAAAACTTTAAAAGCTAAGGGCCAGCATTTTGAGATTATTTTTTCGGTCTCAAATATTAGCCACTATTCAAAGACTTTTTTTGTGACAAATTAAGGACTATATAGAAAACAGAAGTAACTACATCGCATAGTTACAACCACAAACGGAAGTCGGAAAATTGTCCCATTGTCGTGATTGTTTTGATACCAATATATAGATGACTATATCATTTTGGTCGCAAATTAGGACGAATCAAAGACTGTTTGTAGTCGCTAAAGTAGTCCCAAATTTCAGACGTATTTGCAATACTTCCTCAAAAGTTTACAGTTTCGTTGCAAATTGCTTGGTAAAAATATGAAAAATACGGAAGTTAGTAAAGACATCATTAGGAAGTTAGAAAAATCACCTTTCACTTCCAAAAGGAATCTGATCAATACCAGTGAGCCCCTCAAAAGTTATGTTTAGGGCCGATTGGTAATAACTGTCAATTTTGGTTGTAAAGACTATGGTTGTAGAGATTTTGGCTGTAAAAATTTTGGCGGTTAAAATCTGATTGGCAACATAAAGGTATAAAGTTGTGAATTTTATTTTTAATTATTATATATTAATTGTAACCAAATTTGATATTTAAATATAAAATTTTGCTAACAAACTAATACTCCCTCTGTTTCATTATATTTATAGTTTAAGGAATTTTGTTTTTGCAAAATAAGTGTTGTTTTTATTTATCTATGCAAAAATTAAATGTATTTAATAGTTTTTGGCCAATTTTATTTTACAGCATATATTTTTTTATTGATTGAATTAGGTAGTTAATGATCTTTTTATAGAAAAGAGATAAATTAAATGAGATTTTTGTGTTTTCTTAATCTATGTGAGAAAATCTCAAACTACAACTATAGTGAAACTACAACTATAGTGAGGGAGTAATATTTTAAATCGTAGATTATCTTATTAATTATTTTCTTAGTAAGTTTTAATTTGTTTTTTTTTGTTTTTTTTTTAGTTTGATTTTTGATCGACTATTATGACTAAGAAAAATAGTCTTTTTGAGCAGTCAAAAATACATTAAAATATTTTTCAGTGCGAACAAAAATACCTAACAGATGAATGAGTTAATAAAATAATTTAATGATATAAATAAGAATTGATTTATACTTGTGATGTAGAGATCTACTATAGATGTATGTAATAACAATTAACCTCTGTTATGTTTATTATTTCTGTATATGAATTTGAAAAATACTAATTTTATAAACTCTCTTACACCATTAATAATGGAATGATGAAAATAAAATTATTATTTGTAAAATAGATCTTAAAAGAAATAGAAAAAATAATAATTAATTTATCAAAAACAATTGTAAAACAAATTATGAACTTGTAGAGACTTTTTAATTACTATGGGGTGAAGAAAAAAGAAGTTTTATACAGATTTTTTTTAACAGCCGTCTATTTGAGACTTCAAAAAAGAACGGAAAATAAAGAGGAAAAAATAAAAAATGAATGTGATAACCTTTTAAAAAGTTAAAACCAAAAAAGTCTGATTGGTGAAAAAAAAACTGTGGGGACTTTAGAATACTATCATAGTCCTTAAAGTCATGAACCAATCAAAGTTAATGACAAAGCCATGTTCAGCTTCATATGAAGAGAAGCAAGCCGAGGCCAAATTGTCATTAATCGTGGCTTGCAGCAATCCGTCTCAGAAACAACCCCTATTTTCTATGCCTCCAAGCGTCGTTGTCGTGACTAGAAGTCCATGAAACTTCTTGGTCCAAAATAGCGTGTTATGAAAATAAAAAGACCTAAACCTAAACCAACTCCCCAAGGCCTATATATACTTATTTTTAAACAAAGTTTTCAAAACAACGAGATAGAGAGAAACATCAGCGTCCATAGAGCCTTCACAAGACGACTCTATGAAAACGAAACCTTTTTAAGACAACATTTTTATTTTTATTAGAAGTTAGTATCTTGTGTGATCATATCTTTATCACTTTTGATTCTCAAGGAACATGAACCTTAGTTTTGCAAGGAAGAAACATTTGTGTTTACTCCAAGGTTCAGAAGATTGAAAAAGAAGATGCAAAGCTAGAAGAGGAAGAGGAGTACAAGAGAATTCAATAAGGTAATGGACGGAACTCGGAAGACGAGAACCTCATGACCAACACGTGGCTGAAAGTATTGGCAAGAATGTGTGAACCAAGGGGGAGTCCTAGTTCATGTTCAACTACAACAACGTCAAGTGATTGGCGCCTCTATAGAGCTGATCACACATGGATAAGAAACTGGAATCTATCCACCTCCAATCCCGAACATAATTTTTTGATCAACATAATGCAAAACAATAAACAATTTGGTGTTCACGAATAACCCATTGCTTAACGTTTATCATTTGGAATACCTATGTAGAATGGTAATGATGAATAGCCTTTTATAAACACACAATGACACAATATTCTTCCATGTGGTCCCCACTTGACACACCTTGGTTGCAATCATGGACAAGAGACATTGATTAAGATGCTCTTAACCATATAACTCTAGTTGAATGTTAAATGAGAGGGCTGATATGGGTTAGCAGGTATTAAATATTTCTTATTGGGTTTAAAAAGCCATGATTGCGAACGATGAGGGCAAAGAAAAAACTATTGAACTCTTGGAGGCGGTTATGTTTTTTTTAACATGCTTATAAGTTAGGGGCACTTTCCAAGTTTTTAAGTGTATTTAGGGCACTTTGGAGGGAGTAGGCACTTTTTTGAGTTTTTTCACTATTTAATAATAATCAATACCAATTTACCTTTCTATCATGTGAGCAGTTAACCCAACTATGGTTAACTTGTTTATTCTCAGCCATTAAATATGTAGGAGAGAGAATAGATCTAATGATTACTTTCTTTTCTCTCTCCCTTTTTATAATTTTATTTTTCTTTACTTTGTCACATTCTTTATTTTATAAAATATCTTTAACCATTTTTTTTGTAAAATATATAATAATAACATTTTTTCCTTCATTTTGAAATCCATATTACTATGTTTATTTGTATTATTATTTATTGTATCATCAAAACATAAACAAATTCAGAAAATAAAAAATTCATATAATCTAATTCATATGGACAACAATGAAATATATAATCTTTAGTGAGAACCATGTAATCATAAACTCTAAAATCATTATAAACAATCATAGTTCCTTAACACTAAATTCTAAACACTAAACAGTAGATACTTAACTCTAAACATTAAACCTTAACTCCTAAATTTAAACCGTAAACCCTAAACTTTAATCCATAGACACTAACTTAACTATATACATATACCCTATACCATATACCATAAACCCTAAATCAAATTCTAAACTTTAAACCTTCTTAATGTTGCCCATAAATATTAAGCATAAATCTCTTATCCCTAAACCCTAAACCCTAAAGCCTAAATCCTAAACCCTAAACCCTAAACCCTAAAGCCTAAATCCTAAACCCTAAACCCTAAACCTTAAACCCTAAACTTTAATCCATAGACACTAAGCCCTTAACCATATACTTATACCTTATACCATATACCACAAATCCTAAATGCCAAAAGCCCTAAATTTTAAACCCTCTTATTGTTGCTCATAAATATTAAGCATAAAATCCCCTAAACATAAACCAATTGAGAAAATAGAAAATTCATATGATTCATTAATTCATATGGTTAACAATGAAATATATAATCTCTAAAAAGAAGCATATGACCATAAACCCAAAAATAATTATAGAACTTGTTTCATCATATTTTATCAACATCTTTTACATTACGTAACACTTGTTTTATGGATAGTATTATCAAAACACAATCATTTTGAATTATCGACCATCAACACACATCCACCAAACTATGACCATGTGGTCATTTCAATCATTTCGAATTATCGACAATTAATACACATCCACCAAACTCTGACCACGTGGTTTGCATACAAATGAGAAGGACAAAATACTAATTTGTATACATATCATCCTTTCCTTGAAACCCTAGCCGCCTGTCACTCTGCTATCATCTTCTTCCTCCGACCTATTCAACCACCATGTTTTCTTTGATTCATCAAAACCATCACCATTATTATTGTTGCCCATAAATGTTAACCCTAAAATCTAAACCCTAAACCCCAAACCCTAAACTTTAAACCTTCTTATTTTTGCCTATAAATGTTAAGCATAAATCTCTTAACCCTAAACCCTAAACCCTAAACCCTAAACACTAATTCCCTAAACCCTAAACCCCTAAACCCTAAACATTAACCCATAGACACTAAGCCTTTAACCATATACATATACCCTAAATCCTAAACTCTAAACCCTAAACTTTAACCCATAGACACTAAGCCTTTAACCATATACATATACCCTATATCATATACCATAAACCCTAAACTTTAAACTTTCTTATTTCAATCATTTCGAATTATCGACCATCCATGCATCGTTGTATCTTGGTTAGCTTAGTTTAGTTCTTTTTGTGTGTGTGCCAATGATATCATGTAATATTTGGAGACTTGGAGTGATTGATATTTGAATCCATTTTGTGTGTGGTCATTTCAATCATTTCGAATTATCGACCATCAATGCACATCCACCAAACTCTGACCACGTGGTTTGCATACAAATAAGAAAGGCAAAATAGTAATTTGTATATAGATCATCCTTTTCTTGAAACCCTAGCCCCCTATCACTATGCTTATGATTTTTTTGTATTTCTTCCATTTATTATTTGCTTATGTGTTTTAATCAAAATAGCATAAAACTACCTTTGAATTACAAATTTATAGTAAGAATATGTGTTTGGGTTCTTTAATTCAACTCTCTCTCTTTGAAGAATTTCAACAAACACTTGGTGGGCGAATCTAAGATTTGTAAAGAGACAAAATTTGACTAAGACAATGATGGATACCATAAGAGAAGAAGAAATCTAGCAAAAATGAAATTTTTAACCTTATGAGATTGATTAAAGAATGAGAAACTGAATCGAAATTGGAAAATCTCCAATTTTTAAGATCTAAGAAGAGAGAGAAAAGGGAGAAAAAGTAAAGAGTAGAGAAAAAGTAAAGAGAGAGAAAAAGTGAAGAGATAGATCGATTTCTTTCAAGAAAATATTTCAAGTGTATTGTGTTTAATTTTGTAAAGACTAGAGAAAAAAAAATGAATGAAGAGAGAGGAGAAGTAATGGTTGTAAACTATGGTTAGTTTGGATTGGTTAGGTTGGGTTAGGTTGGGTTGAGGAGAGCCACGTTCTATTCTGCCACCATTTTGGAAAAACTATTCTGGCGTACCATCTTTTATTCTGAGTACCACTCGAGCATGTGCAATTACATCTCTCTCCTTAATGAATAACTGAGGGAGAATTTCAAAATAAAGAGTAAATCATTTAGTAAAAAAAAAAGAAAAACGGTCGTTACCAAAATCGCGATTTTCTCCGACTTCCGACGTGATTTTCTCCGACTTCGCCACCGGCGACTTGAGCTCCGATTTCGTCGGCGATTTGAGCTCTAATTTCACCGGCGAGTTAGCTTCCGAGATCGCCGTAGCTTCCAAGCCGATAATCTGCTCCTAAAGTGAGCTTCCTCTTCAACGACAAAAGTAAATCCGATCTCGTTTTGATTTGTAGATTAATGTGAATTTCTTGTTGGAGTTAGTTGTTAATAACATAAAATTGTTGTATTGTTCATTCTGGGCTGTTGTATCGTTTTGAATCAGAGAGTTTAGTGAGTGTTCAATCGAAATTTACGATTTGTGAAACCCAGAATTGACGAACTGGGACAAATAGTAAAACTGAGATATAATAGTATAAGCGGTACAAGTGTTTTATTGAGATACAATAGGACAGGTGGTACAAATGGTATTAGTGAGTTATAATATAGGTACAATTATGTCTAAATCTGAATGATTACGTAATTGTGTTTTTATAATTTATTTGTAATTACAGGAGACGATGAAGAACAAGCACACATTCATACAATTTGACAATGGGTATTATTCAGAAGAGCATGAGTGGATTTCAAACAATTCTTTAAGCGGTGTATTGTTGAGGACGTCAAAGGTAACATACTCTATGTTAGTAGAAAAGATATGCAAGAAGATTGGAATAGATGAAACCTCAAGGAAGGTGAAATTTAGTTATATTCTATGCACATCTCAGAGAGAGACATCTATTGTAGATGATGATGACTTTTTAGGTTATCTAACGGTAGTGAATGCTAAGGGAATTAGACCAGCTTTGAACGTGGAGGTAGTAAATAAAGAATCTGAGAGGGTGGAACAAATTTCAAGGGTAGAGAGAAGAAGTTCAGTTGGTGTTAATTATGAGGAGTTGAATGCATTTGATGTGGAGAATGGTGGAGTAGTGACGATTTTTAGAGGAGAAGCTGCAGGAGGTAATTGTGTGAATGATGAACCGATTATTGAAGAGGCTAATAGTGTAGAAGAGGCTATTGAGAATGCGGATAGCCGGGTTTTTGAAGAGGCTATGGAGAATGTAGTTATTGAAGATAGGGAGCATGTGGATAGCCGGATGTATGTTGCTGAAGATAATGGTGTTGATGGTAGAATTGAGTATTATGAGCTTCCATGTGTTGGTGAAGGAAGTCAGAGTAGTGAGAAAAGTCAGAGTGTTACGGAATGGGAATATGGAACGAGGATTGAATTGCACCAAGAATTTGTTTCTAAAGAGGTCGTGCAAGATTTGGTTAACAGAGCTGCAAATAAGTATTGTTTTGCGACCGCAACTATAGCGTCAGATCCACAGCGACTCATGTTACGATGTCGGCAATCTAAAACAACAGGTTGTCGATGGTATTTACGATGTGCAAAAGTAAAGAGTTCAGATTGTTTTAGTGTTAGAGTTCACAGGAAGATGCACACATGCAAGCGGTCTAATAAGAACTCAGGCATTTGTAAACATACCGGCACACTACGATTAATCGCGTCTATTTTGCATGACGATTATCCAGGTGAGTTTCAAACTCCACCACCTAAAAGCATAATGAGTATTGTTCGGGGAAGAATGGGTTTGCATTGCTCGTATGCTACCGCATGGAGAGGGAAAAGACAACACGTTAGTGATGTGCGTGGTAGTCCTGAAAAAAGCTACACCGACTTGTACTCTTATCTGCACGTATTAAAGGAGGTGAATCCCGGGACAATATCATATGTGGAAGTGGATGCACAACAAAAGTTCAAGTACTTATTCGTTGCTTTGGGTGCTTGCATTGAAGGGTTCAAAGTTATGAGGAAAGTTGTTATTGTGGATGCCACTTTTCTTAAGACCGTATACGGCGGTATGCTAGTTTTTGCAACAGCCCAAGATCCTAATCATCACAATTATATCATTGCGTCTGCTGTAATTGATAGGGAAAACGATGCTAGTTGGTCGTGGTTCTTTAACAAGCTGAAAACAGTTATACCAGATGAACCAGGTTTGGTTTTTGTGAGTGATAGACATCAGAGCATCATCAAATAATTTATGCAAGTGTTTCCAAACGCGAGACATGGCCATTGTGTTTGGCATTTGTCTCAAAACGTTAAAGTACGAGTGAAAACTGAGAAGGAAGAAGCGGCGGCTAACTTCATTGCATGCGCACATTTTTATACTCAGTTTGAGTTCACGAGAGAGTATGCTCGATTTAGGAGAAGATTTCCTAATGTCGGTACGTATTTGGATCGATGGGCTCCTGTGAAAATTGGGCTAGGTGCTATTTTGAAGGGGATCGGTATAACATAGACACGAGCAATGCGTGTGAATTATTGAACAGTACGTTTGAGCGTGGACGGAAATACTTCCTTTTACCTTTGCTTGATGCGATAATTGAGAAAATTTCAGAATGGTTTAACAAACATAGGAAGGAGTCTGTTAAATATTCTGAAACAAGGGGTCTTGTGCCGGTTGTGGAGAACGAAATACACTCCTTATGCCCAATTGCGAAAACGATGCCGGTGACCGAGCTTAACAGCTTCGAACGTCAATACAGCGTCATTGGCGAAGGTGGTATGTCTTATTCTGTTGACTTGCTAAGGAAAACTTGTTCTTGCCGACGTTTTGATGTTGACAAGTACCCGTGTGTACATGCGATTGCCGCTGCCCAAAACTTTGTGGGGACCGAATGGATATTAGATGGTCTCGAAATGGAAGACCTAACTTCGCATTATTACCATATGAATACGTGGATATTGGCATTCATCAGTTTGGATTATTCCTGATGAGATAAGACAATTAATAATCTTACCGCCGGATACCATAACTAAACCGGGGAGAAATCAAGATACCCGGTTTCCATCAACAGGGGAACGTCGTCGAAAGAGGACTAACAACAAGTTTCAGCCTGGGATTAATATCAACGCGTGGTTGCAGCCCGAAAAGTCCGACTCATAATTAAATGTGTATTTTGTGTTGTGTTGTTATGTCTGTACCGTGTACTTGTGTTGTCTGTATTATTGCTTCATGTATTATGTCTTCATTTTTAAGTACTTTGCAATTTTCTTAAGTATTGTGCTGTTATGTCTGTACCGTGTACTTGTGTCGTCTGAATTATTGCTTCATTTTGAAGTACCTTGGAATTTTGTTAAGTGTTATTATGTATGTACCTTGTACTTGTACCGTATGTACTTGTACCGTATGTACTAGTTCTTTCATGTTTATCTCTTACAATAAAATCCTTCCTATATATATAAGAAAGAAATATAATTTTTATTGTTTTTTTTTACTTAAATTTGCTTTAATTTAATTTAATTTAAATATTTTTATTATATCAAAAATATGGGTTTTTTATAAAAAACTATCTAGTTTATGGTTTTTGTATGAAATATACACCTCTCTTTACTTTTAATTAAAACTATAATTATTTCTAATATATTAAATAAAAATTTTTAAGAAGCTGTATTTTTAATATAATTTTACTATTTATGAGACAAATACAGTTTATTTATTTTATCTACAAAAATATAATATTATTAAAAAGGAGGTAATTTTTTAATTTTTCTCATAATTATACATTGTTCTTGAACATTTATTAATCACTTATACTAATTATCATACAATCTAAAACACAATTGAACATATTATACTCATCAATTCAAAAAACACTTCTTACATTATATGGTATGCATTGTATCATGTTGGACCATCTTGACATAAACATGACAAAACGCATATATTTGGAAAATTATATAACTAAAACATGATATCTTATTATTAAACATATTATATCATCTGTCCAACTAAAAGTTAATTCCCTTAATGAAGTCCAACTCTAAATACTAAAACTTCCACAAAGTACAAATAAATTGAGTACGGGACAACTGAATAACTTATGGCACAACTATGGCTAATGCGCAGTATTTTGTCTGGGCCCGCATTTCACTTTTATTATCATAATAACTATTGTGTGTTCACACTATGCGTTCACACTATGTGTTCACACTATGTATTTCAATTTCAATTCAAAAAATCTTTCTCATCTCATTAAATTACAAATTTTTCTCTCTCTTTCTTTATTTCCTTCTTCTCCTTTCTTCTCTCGAAAAGTTTTCTTCTCTCCTTCTCTCTTCTTTGACGACGAACCTCCGCCGACAAACAACACAACGAACCTCCGCCGACGCCGAATCTTTCGCATCAGCCGCCTTGTCCAAGTTAATTGGTAAGTTTCGGGTTGGATAGAAAATAAATTAGGGTTTTGATTTTCTCCCAATTCTATTGAATTATGGTTTGCAAAGGAATTAGAGTTGCCGTTTATGATAATTTGATATCTAGGGGTTGGATTTTGAATTTTCTTAAAGATCTAGGGTTTGGATGTTAGGATTTATATTTTGGAATTTATCCCCTTTTGATTTTCATGTGTTTGGCTATGTAGCAAATAATGCCACTTAGTTATTTGTCACCTTCTTCATCAGAGGAACGATCCGATGATCCTTCCAAGTACGATGGTGATTTTGGTGTTCCCCAAATCTGTTTTTGTGGTAAACAGCTTGACCTTGTAGAGCGTCTTATTGGCGATTAAAAGAAGACATTTCTCAAATGTCTGATGAGTGGTCAAGATGATAATTATCACGTAGACAAGGGTTGGGATCTTGCAGTTCACGAGCAGTGCTTTTGCATCGACAAACGATTTGGCGAGCACAGGGAATTGATTCAAAACGCATTCAAATTTGGAGGTGATAGTAATCGTCTCCAGATTAACCAAATCCGTGCTGAAATTGAGGACCTCAAAGACCGCTTGGACAAGAAAGATGCAGAGATCACAAGGCTTATGGATGCACTTGGAAAGAAGTAAAATGATTTAATTGACTTTGTGATTGTATTTCCTTTTTATGTTGCAACAAGTATGTTAAAGTTTGAAACTATGTTGAATTCCTATTTCTAGAGTCATTTGTACCTTTTTAACTTGTTTTGAAGTAATTTGTACCTCTTTCGGAATTGAGTTGTACCTCTCTATAAACTACTTGTACCTCTTTCGGAATTGAGTTGTACCTCTCTATAAACTACTTGTACCTCTTTCGGAATTGAGTTGTACCTCTCTATAAACTACTTGTACCTCTGTTTTGAACTCACTTGTACTTGTTTTGAACTCATTTGTACTTGTTTTGATTTGTTAGTTGTACCTCTTTTGGAATTGAGTTGTACCTCACTATAAACTACGTGTACCTTTTGTTTTGAACATCATCCTAAATACCATAAATACCATAAAAACAAGATCAACCATCGTAAATACATAAGTAACATAAATCCCAAAACAACATGATCAATCATCCTAAATAACAAAAACACAAGTCTTCAATACATCCGAAATACATAAGTAAATCGTTCCCACAAAAACACAAGTCTTCAATACATTTTTCTCCAAACGTAAACCGGACCCTTGGTCCCTCTCATTCTCTCCGCGGTATAAGGTGGCTTGTGGAATCTCGATGGATTTATCTTACGCTTCTTTTTGCCACCTTCATCCTCGTCCTCAGGATCCTCGTCTCTTTTCTTCTTCTCATTCTTCTTATCGTTGCACTTTCCCTTTCCCTTCCTCCCTTTCTTCTTCGTTTCCTTCTTCGGCGTCTCATCATCGCCTTTATCCGCTTCAGTTTCCCTTTCAACTTGAACATCACCTTCAAAAGAAAAGACAACCATTTATAACCAACAAACATCATATATTAAAAAGATCAAAGATTGACAAAACAAACCATACCGATTGGAACATCCGGAACATAAAGAACCATGGCAGAACTCGGATCATCGGGCTCAACAAACTCGGGCACAAAACCCTCAGGCTCAACACCATCGGTCTCAACATCATGGGTCTCAACACCACCGATCTCAACACCATCGGTCTCAACACCATCGGTCTCAACAGCCTCAGGCTCAACATCATGGGTCTCATTAGCCTCGGGCTCAACACTAGCCTCAGTCTCAATAGCCACATTCACGTTCTTCTCATTCTTACCACCATCTTCCTTCTCCTTATTCACATCGGAATGGACCTTCTTCTCAAATGGAGGCACACTCTCACCGGCTTGTCTCCTTTCAATGGTTACAAGCCTTTCATTGTGTTCCGCCAACATCGCCATCACTCTCTTAAAGCCTTCATCAATAGCTTCCTTCAAAGAGCAAGAGCTACTGCTGCCTGGAACATCCGGAACATGTCTCAGAACATTCTCTTCCTCCATTTGCTCGTCGCCGCTTCGGGCCCGGACATCCGCTTCAAACATATCCTTCCAGAAGATTCTCTTCCTCTCTTTGATCAAACGGTTTCTCCAGCTATCGACAACCGGATCAACAAACCCTATCCCATCATCAACATGATCACCATCTACAATCCGCCTCAACAAATCTTTCTCCTCGTAATCCAGTTTCAAAACGCTAGAGATAACCTATACAAATTCACACATCAAAAATAATCATATTCTAGCTCATAGATAACTGGGACAACTCTAGAGATAACCTATACAAATTCACACATCAACAAATCTTTCTTTTTAGTTTGATTTTTGATCGAACTATTATGACTAAGAAAAATAGTCTTTTTGAGCAGTCAAAAATACATTAAAATATTTTTCAGTACGAACAAAAATACCTAACAGATGAATGAGTTAATGAAATAATTTAATGATATAAATAAGAATTGATTTATACTTGTGATGTAGAGATCTACTATTGATGTATGTAATAACAATTAACCTCTGTTATGTTTATTATTTCTGTATATGAATTTGAAGAATACTAATTTTATAAACTCTCTTACACCATTAGTAATGGAATGATGAAAATAAAACTATTATTTGTAAAATAGATCTTAAAAGAAATAGAAAAAATAATAATTAATTTATCAAAAACAATTGTAAAACAAATTATGAACTTGTAGAGACTTTTTAATTATTATGGGGTGAAGAAAAAAGAAGTTTTATACAGATTTTTTTTAACAGCCGTCTATTTGAGACTTCAAAAAAGAACGAAAAATAAAGAGGAAAAAATAAAAAAATGAATGTGATAACCTTTTAAAAAGTTAAAACCAAAAAATTCTGATTGGTGAAAAAAAAAACTGTGGGGACTTTAGAATACTATCATAGTCCTTAAAGTCATGAACCAATCAAAGTTAATGACGAAGCCATGTTCAGCTTCATATGAAGAGAAGCAAGCCGAGGCCAAATTGTCATTAATCGTGGCTTGCAGCAATCCGTCTCAGAAACAACCCCTATTTTCTATGCCTCCAAGCCTCGTTGTCGTGACTAGAAGTCCATGAAACTTCTTGGTCCAAAATAGCGTGTTATGAAAATAAAAAGACCTAAACCTAAACCAACTCCCCAAGGCCTATATATACTTATTTTTAAACAAAGTTTTCAAAACAACGAGATAGAGAGAAACATCAGCGTCCATAGAGCCTTCACAAGACGACTCTATGAAAACGAAACCTTTTTAAGACAACATTTTTATTTTTATTAGAAGTTAGTATCTTGTGTGATCATATCTTTATCACTTTTGATTCTCAAGGAACATGAACCTTAGTTTTGCAAGGAAGAAACATTTGTGTTTACTCCAAGGTTCAGAAGATTGAAAAAGAAGATGCAAAGCTAGAAGAGGAAGAGAAGTACAAGAGAATTCAATAAGGTAATGGACGGAACTCGGAAGACGAGAACCTCATGACCAACACGTGGCTGAAAGTATTGGCAAGAATGTGTGAACCAAGGGGGAGTCCTAGTTCATGTTCAACTACAACAACGTCAAGTGATTGGCGCCTTTATAGAGCTGATCACACATGGATAAGAAACTTGAATCTATCCACCTCCAATCCCGAACATAATTTTTTGATCAACATAATGCAAAACAATAAACAATTTGGTATGTTCACGAATAACCCATTGCTTAACGTTTATCATTTGGAATACCTATGTAGAATGGTAATGATGAATAGCCTTTTCATAAACACACAATGACACAATATTCTTCCATGTGGTCCCCACTTGACACACCTTGGTTGCAATCATGGACAAGAGACATTGATTAAGATGCTCTTAACCATATAACTCTAGTTGAATGTTAAATGAGAGGGCTGATATGGGTTAGCAGGTATTAAATATTTCTTATTGGGTTTAAAAAGCCATGATTGCGAACGATGAGGGCAAAGAAAAAACTATTGAACTCTTGGAGGCGGTTATGTTTTTTTTAACATGCTTATAAGTTAGGGGCACTTTCCAAGTTTTTAAGTGTATTTAGGGCACTTTGGAGGGAGTAGGCACTTTTTTGAGTTTTTTCACTATTTAATAATAATCAATACCAATTTACCTTTCTATCATGTGAGCAGTTAACCCAACTATGGTTAACTTGTTTATTCTCAGCCATTAAATATGTAGGAGAGAGAATAGATCTAATGATTACTTTCTTTTCTCTCTCCCTTTTTATAATTTTATTTTTCTTTACTTTGTCACATTCTTTATTTTATAAAATATCTTTAACCATTTTTTTTGTAAAATATATAATAATAACATTTTTTCCTTCATTTTGAAATCCATATTACTATGTTTATTTGTATTATTATTTATTGTATCATCAAAACATAAACAAATTCAGAAAATAAAAAATTCATATAATCTAATTCATATGGACAACAATGAAATATATAATCTTTAGTGAGAACCATGTAATCATAAACTCTAAAATCATTATAAACAATCATAGTTCCTTAACACTAAATTCTAAACACTAAACAGTAGATACTTAACTCTAAACATTAAACCTTAACTCCTAAATTTAAACCGTAAACCCTAAACTTTAATCCATAGACACTAACTTAACTATATACATATACCCTATACCATATACCATAAACCCTAAATCAAATTCTAAACTTTAAACCTTCTTAATGTTGCCCATAAATATTAAGCATAAATCTCTTATCCCTAAACCCTAAACCCTAAAGCCTAAATCCTAAACCCTAAACCCTAAACCCTAAAGCCTAAATCCTAAACCCTAAACCCTAAACCTTAAACCCTAAACTTTAATCCATAGACACTAAGCCCTTAACCATATACTTATACCTTATACCATATACCACAAATCCTAAATGCCAAAAGCCCTAAATTTTAAACCCTCTTATTGTTGCTCATAAATATTAAGCATAAAATCCCCTAAACATAAACCAATTGAGAAAATAGAAAATTCATATGATTCATTAATTCATATGGTTAACAATGAAATATATAATCTCTAAAAAGAAGCATATGACCATAAACCCAAAAATAATTATAGAACTTGTTTCATCATATTTTATCAACATCTTTTACATTACGTAACACTTGTTTTATGGATAGTATTATCAAAACACAATCATTTTGAATTATCGACCATCAACACACATCCACCAAACTATGACCATGTGGTCATTTCAATCATTTCGAATTATCGACAATTAATACACATCCACCAAACTCTGACCACGTGGTTTGCATACAAATGAGAAGGACAAAATACTAATTTGTATACATATCATCCTTTCCTTGAAACCCTAGCCGCCTGTCACTCTGCTATCATCTTCTTCCTCCGACCTATTCAACCACCATGTTTTCTTTGATTCATCAAAACCATCACCATTATTATTGTTGCCCATAAATGTTAACCCTAAAATCTAAACCCTAAACCCCAAACCCTAAACTTTAAACCTTCTTATTTTTGCCTATAAATGTTAAGCATAAATCCCTTAACCCTAAACCCTAAACCCTAAACCCTAAACACTAATTCCCTAAACCCTAAACCCCTAAACCCTAAACATTAACCCATAGACACTAAGCCTTTAACCATATACATATACCCTAAATCCTAAACTCTAAACCCTAAACTTTAACCCATAGACACTAAGCCTTTAACCATATACATATACCCTATATCATATACCATAAACCCTAAACTTTAAACCTTCTTATTGTTGC
Source organism: Arabidopsis thaliana (assembly GCF_000001735.4). Classification (NCBI taxonomy): domain Eukaryota; kingdom Viridiplantae; phylum Streptophyta; class Magnoliopsida; order Brassicales; family Brassicaceae; genus Arabidopsis; species Arabidopsis thaliana. The sequence goes on along the minus strand of NC_003070.9, from coordinate 16,292,810 downwards.
CCATAAATATTGAGCATAAATCCCCTGAACATAAGCCAATTGAGAAAATAGAAAATTCATATGATTCATTAATTCATATGGTCAACAATAAAATATATAATCTCTAACAAGAAGCATGCGATCATAAACCCAAAAATAATTATAGATGACCATGGTCCATTAACCCTAAACCCTAAACTTTAATCCATAGACACTAAACCTTTAACCATATACATATACCCTATCCCATATACCATAAACCCTAAATCCCAAGCCCTAAACTTTAAACTTTCTTATTGTTGCCCGTAAATATTAAGCATAAATCCCCTAAACATAAACCAATTGAGAAAATAGAAAATTCATATGATTCATTAATTCATATGGTCAACAATGAAATATATAATCTCTAACAAAAAGCATGTGACCATAAACCCAAAAATAATTGTAGATGACCATGGTCCATTAACCTTAGACCCTACACCATCTACCATAAACTCTATAATCATTGTAAACAATCATACTTCCTTAAGACTAAATCCTAAACCCTAAACATTAGATACTAAATTTTATCAACATCTTTTACATAACGTAACGCTTGTTTTATGAATAATATTATTAAAACGAAATCATTTTAAATTTTCGACCGTCCACACACATCCACTAAACTCTAACCATGTGGTCATTTTAATCATTTGAATTATCGACCATCTATGCACATCCACCAAACTCTGACCACATAGTTTGCATAATAGTAATTTGCATACATGTGAGAAGGACAAAATAGTAATTTGCATATAGATCATCTTTTTCGTGAAAACCTAGCCGCCTATCACTCTGCATTTTTTTGATATGATTTTTTTGTATTTTTTCCCATTTTTTAATCATTTGCTCATTGTTTTAAGAGATGAAAACTGCAGAAAACCATACACATCCACCAACTCTGACCATGTGGTCATTTCAATCATTTCGAATTATCGACCATCCATGCATCGTTGTATCTTGGTTAGCTTAGTTTAGTTCTTTTTGTGTGTGTGCCAATGATATCATGTAATATTTGGAGACTTGGAGTGATTGATATTTGAATCCATTTTGTGTGTGGTCATTTCAATCATTTCGAATTATCGACCATCAATGCACATCCACCAAACTCTGACCACGTGGTTTGCATACAAATAAGAAAGGCAAAATAGTAATTTGTATATAGATCATCCTTTCCTTGAAACCCTAGCCCCCTATCACTATGCTTATGATTTTTTTGTATTTCTTCCATTTATTATTTGCTTATGTGTTTTAATCAAAATAGCATAAAACTACCTTTGAATTACAAATTTATAGTAAGAATATGTGTTTGCGTTCTTTAATTCAACTCTCTCTCTTTGAGGAATTTCAACAAACACTTGGTGGGCGAATCTAAGATTTGTAAAGAGACAAAATTTGACTAAGACAATGATGGATACCATAAGAGAAGAAGAAATCTAGCAAAAATGAAATTTTTAACCTTATGAGATTGATTAAAGAATGAGAAACTGAATCGAAATTGGAAAATCTCCAATTTTTAAGATCTAAGAAGAGAGAGAAAAGGGAGAAAAAGTAAAGAGTAGAGAAAAAGTAAAGAGAGAGAAAAAGTGAAGAGATAGATCGATTTCTTTCAAGAAAATATTTCAAGTGTATTGTGTTTAATTTTGTAAAGATTAGAGAAAAAAAAATGAATGAAGAGAGAGAAGAAGTAATGGTTGTAAACTATGGTTAGTTTGGATTGGTTAGGTTGGGTTAGGTTGGGTTGAGGAGAGCCACGTTCTATTCTGCCACCATTTTGGAAAAACTATTCTGGCGTACCATCTTTTATTCTGAGTACCACTCGAGCATGTGCAATTACATCTCTCTCCTTAATGAATAACTGAGGGAGAATTTCAAAATAAAGAGTAAATCATTTAGTAAAAAAAAAAGAAAAACGGTCGTTACCAAAATCGCGATTTTCTCCGACTTCCGACGTGATTTTCTCCGACTTCGCCACCGGCGACTTGAGCTCCGATTTCGTCGGCGATTTGAGCTCTAATTTCACCGGCGAGTTAGCTTCCGAGATCGCCGTAGCTTCCAAGCCGATAATCTGCTCCTAAAGTGAGCTTCCTCTTCAACGACAAAAGTAAATCCGATCTCGTTTTGATTTGTAGATTAATGTGAATTTCTTGTTGGAGTTAGTTGTTAATAACATAAAATTGTTGTATTGTTCATTCTGGGCTGTTGTATCGTTTTGAATCAGAGAGTTTAGTGAGTGTTCAATCGAAATTTACGATTTGTGAAACCCAGAATTGACGAACTGGGACAAATGGTAAAACTGAGATATAATAGTATAAGCGGTACAAGTGTTTTATTGAGATACAATAGGACAGGTGGTACAAATGGTATTAGTGAGTTATAATATAGGTACAATTATGTCTAAATCTGAATGATTACATAATTGTGTTTTTATAATTTATTTGTAATTACAGGAGACGATGAAGAACAAGCACACATTCATACAATTTGACAATGGGTATTATTCAGAAGAGCATGAGTGGATTTCAAACAATTCTTTAAGCGGTGTATTGTTGAGGACGTCAAAGGTAACATACTCTATGTTAGTAGAAAAGATATGCAAGAAGATTGGAATAGATGAAACCTCAAGGAAGGTGAAATTTAGTTATATTCTATGCACATCTCAGAGAGAGACATCTATTGTAGATGATGATGACTTTTTAGGTTATCTAACGGTAGTGAATGCTAAGGGAATTAGACCAGCTTTGAACGTGGAGGTAGTAAATAAAGAATCTGAGAGGGTGGAACAAATTTCAAGGGTAGAGAGAAGAAGTTCAGTTGGTGTTAATTATGAGGAGTTGAATGCATTTGATGTGGAGAATGGTGAAGTAGTGACGGTTTTTAGAGGAGAAGCTGCAGGAGGTAATTGTGTGAATGATGAACCGATTATTGAAGAGGCTAATAGTGTAGAAGAGGCTATTGAGAATGCGGATAGCCGGGTTTTTGAAGAGGCTATGGAGAATGTAGTTATTGAAGATAGGGAGCATGTGGATAGCCGGATGGATGTTGCTGAAGATAATGGTGTTGATGGTAGAATTGAGTATTATGAGCTTCCATGTGTTGGTGAAGGCAGTCAGAGTAGTGAGAAAAGTCAGAGTGTTACGGAATGGGAAGATGGAACGGGGATTGAATTGCACCAAGAATTTGTTTCTAAAGAGGTCGTGCAAGATTTGGTTAACAGAGCTGCAAATAAGTATTGTTTTGCGACCGCAACTATAGCGTCAGATCCACAGCGACTCATGTTACGATGTCGGCAATCTAAAACAACAGGTTGTCGATGGTATTTACGATGTGCAAAAGTAAAGAGTTCAGATTGTTTTAGTGTTAGAGTTCACAGGAAGATGCACACATGCAAGCGGTCTAATAAGAACTCAGGCAATTGTAAACATACCGGCACACCACGATTAATCGCGTCTATTTTGCATGAGGATTATCCAGGTGAGTTTCAAACTCCACCACCTAAAAGCATAATGAGTATTGTTCGGGGAAGAATGGGTTTGCATTGCTCGTATGCTACCGCATGGAGAGGGAAAAGACAACACGTTAGTGATGTGCGTGGTAGTCCTGAAAAAGCTACACCGACTTGTACTCTTATCTGCACGTATTAAAGGAGGTGAATCCCGGGACAATATCATATGTGGAAGTGGATGCACAACAAAAGTTCAAGTACTTATTCGTTGCTTTGGGTGCTTGCATTGAAGGGTTCAAAGTTATGAGGAAAGTTGTTATTGTGGATGCCACTTTTCTTAAGACCGTATACGGCGGTATGCTAGTTTTTGCAACAGCCCAAGATCCTAATCATCACAATTATATCATTGCGTCTGCTGTAATTGATAGGGAAAACGATGCTAGTTAGTCGTGGTTCTTTAACAAGCTGAAAACAGTTATACCAGATGAACCAGATTTGGTTTTTGTGAGTGATAGACATCAGGCATCATCAAATCAATTATGCAAGTGTTTCCAAACGCGAGACATGGCTATTGTGTTTGGCATTTGTCTCAAAATGTTAAAGTACGAGTGAAAACTGAGAAGGAAGAAGCGGCGGCTAACTTCATTGCATGCGCACATGTTTATACTCAGTTTGAGTTCACGAGAGAGTATGCTCGATTTAGGAGAAGATTTCCTAATGTCGGTATGTATTTGGATCGATGGGCTCCTGTGGAAAATTGGGCTAGGTGCTATTTTGAAGGGGATAGGTATAACATAGACACGAGCAATGCGTGTGAATCATTGAACAGTACGTTTGAGCGTGCAAGGAAATACTTCCTTTTACCTTTGCTTGATGCGATAATTGAGAAAATTTCAGAATGGTTTAACAAACATAGGAAGGAGTCTGTTAAATATTCTGAAACAAGGGGTCTTGTGCCGGTTGTGGAGAACGAAATACACTCCTTATGCCCAATTGCGAAAACGATGCCGGTGACCGAGCTTAACAGCTTCGAACGTCAATACAGCGTCATTGGCGAAGGTGGTATGTCTTATTCTGTTGACTTGCTAAGGAAAACTTGTTCTTGCCGACGTTTTGATGTTGACAAGTACCCGTGTGTACATGCGATTGCCGCTGCCCAAAACTTTGTGGGGACCGAATGGATATTAGATGGTCTCGAAATGGAAGACCTAACTTCGCATTATTACCATATGAATACGTGGATATTGGCATATCACATAACCATTTATCCAGTCCCGCATTCATCAGTTTGGATTATTCCTGATGAGATAAGACAATTAATAGTCTTACCGCCGGATACCACAACTAAACCGGGGAGAAATCAAGAAATCCGGTTTCCATCAACAGGGGAACGTCGTCGAAAGAGGACTAACAACAAGTTTCAGCCTGGGATTAATATCAACGCGTGGTTGCAGCCCGAGGAGTCCGACTCATAATTAAATTTTTATTTTCTGTTGTGTTGTTATGTCTGTACCGTGTACTTGTGTTGTCTGTACTATTACTTCATGTATTATGTCTTCATTTTTCAGTACTTTGGAATTTTCTTAAGTATTGTGTTGTTATGTCTGTACCGTGTACTTGTGTCGTCTGAATTATTGCTTCATTTTTAAGTACTTTGAAATTTTGTTAAGTGTTATTATGTATGTACCTTGTACTTGTACCGTATGTACTAGTTCTTTCATGTTTATCTCTTACAATAAAATCCCTCCTATATATATAAGAAAGAAATATAATTTTATTATTGTTTTTTTTACTTAAATTTGCTTCAATTTAATTTAATTTAAATATTTTTATTATATCAAAAATATGGGTTTTTTTATGAAAAACTATCTAGTTTATGGTTTTTGTATGAAAAATACACCTCTCTCTACTTTTAATTAAAACTATAATTATTTCTAATATATTAAATGAAAATTTTTAAGAAGCTGTATTTTTAATATATTTTTACTATTTATGAGACAAATACAGTTTATTTATTTTATCTACTAAAATATGATATTATTAAAAAGGAGGTAATTTTTTAATTTTTCTCATAATTATACATTGTTCTTGAACATTTATTAATCACTTATACTAATTATCATACAATCTAAAAAACAATTGAACATATTATACTCATCAATTCAGAAAACACTTCTTACATTATATGGTATGCATTGTATCATGTTGGACCATCTTGACATAAACATGACAAAACGCATATATTTGGAAAATTATATAACTAAAACATGATATCTTATTATTAAACATATTATATCATCTGTCCAACTAAAAGTTAATTCCCTTAATGAAGTCCAACTCTAAATACTAAAACTTCCACAAAGTACAAATAAATTGAGTACGGGACAACTGAATAACTTATGGCACAACTATGGTTAATGCGCAGTATTTTGTCTGGGCCCGCATTTCACTTTTATTATCATAATAACTATTGTGTGTTCACATTATGCGTTCACACTATGTGTTCACACTATGTATTTCAATTTCAATTCAAAAAATCTTTCTCATCTCATTAAATTACAAATTTTTCTCTCTCTTTCTTTATTTCCTTCTTCTCCTTTCTTCTCTCGAAAAGTTTTCTTCTCTCCTTCTCTCTTCTCTGACGACGAACCTCCGCCGACGAACAACACAACGAACCTCCGCCGACGAACAACACGACGAACCTCCGCCGACGCTGAATCTTTCGCATCAGCCGCCTTGTCCAAGTTAATTGGTAAGTTTCGGGTTGGATAGAAAATAAATTAGGGTTTTGATTTTCCCCCAATTCTATTGAATTATGGTTTGCAAAGGAATTAGAGTTGCCGTTTATGATAATTTGATATCTAGGGGTTGGATTTTGGATTTTCTTAAAGATCTAGGGTTTGGATGTTAGGATTTATATTTTGGAATTTATCCCCTTTTGATTTTCATGTGTTTGGCTATGTAGCAAATAATGCCACTTAGTTATTCGTCACCTTCTTTATCAGAGGAACGATCCGATGATCCTTCCAAGTACGATGGTGATTTTGGTGTTCCCCAAATCTGTTTTTGTGGTAAACAGCTTGAGCTTGTAGAGCGTCTTATTGGCGATCAAAAGAAGACATTTCTCAAATGTCCGATGAGTGGTCAAGATGATAATTATCACGTAGACAAGGGTTGGGATCTTGTAGTTCACGAGCAGTGCTTTTGCATCGACAAACGATTTGGCGAGCACAGGGAATTGATTCAAAACGCATTCAAATTTGGAGGTGATAGTAATCGTCTCCAGATTAACCAAATCCGTGCTGAAATTGAGGACCTCAAAGACCGCTTGGACAAGAAAGATGCAGAGATCACAAGGCTTATGGATGCACTTGGAAAGAAGTAAAATGATTTAATTGACTTTGTGATTGTATTTCCTTTTTATGTTGCAACAAGTATGTTAAAGTTTGAAACTATGTTGAATTCCTATTTCTAGAGTCATTTGTACCTTTTTAACTTGTTTTGAAGTAATTTGTACCTCTTTCGGAATTGAGTTGTACCTCTCTATAAACTACTTGTACCTCTTTCGGAATTGAGTTGTACCTCTCTATAAACTACTTGTACCTCTTTTTTGAACTCACTTGTACTTGTTTTGAACTCATTTGTACTTGTTTTGATTTGTTAGTTGTACCTCTTTTGGAATTGAGTTGTACCTCACTATAAACTACGTGTACCTTTTGTTTTGAACATCATCCTAAATACCATAAATACCATAAAAACAAGATCAACCATCGTAAATACATAAGTAACATAAATCCCAAAACAACATGATCAATCATCCTAAATAACAAAAACACAAGTCTTCAATACATCCGAAATACATAAGTAAATCGTTCCCACAAAAACACAAGTCTTCAATACATTTTTCTCCAAACGTAAATCGGACCCTTGGTCCCTCTCATTCTCTCCGCGGTATAAGGTGGCGTGTGGAATCTCGATGGATTTATCTTACGTTTCTTTTTGCCACCTTCATCCTCGTCCTCAGGATCCTCGTCTCTTTTCTTCTTCTCATTCTTCTTATCGTTGCACTTTCCCTTTCCCTTCCTCCCTTTCTTCTTCGTTTCCTTCTTCGGCGTCTCATCATCGCCTTTATCCGCTTCAGTTTCCCTTTCAACTTGAACATCACCTTCAAAAGAAAAGACAACCATTTATAACCAACAAACATCATATATTAAAAAGATCAAAGATTGACAAAACAAACCATACCGATTGGAACATCCGGAACATAAAGAACCATGGCAGAACTCGGATCATCGGGCTCAACAAACTCGGGCACAAAACCCTCAGGCTCAACACCATCGGTCTCAACATCATGGGTCTCAACACCACCGATCTCAACACCATCGGTCTCAACACCATCGGTCTCAACAGCCTCAGGCTCAACATCATGGGTCTCATTAGCCTCGGGCTCAACACTAGCCTCAGTCTCAATAGCCACATTCACGTTCTTCTCATTCTTACCACCATCTTCCTTCTCCTTATTCACATCGGAATGGACCTTCTTCTCAAATGGAGGCACACTCTCACCGGCTTGTCTCCTTTCAATGGTTACAAGCCTTTCATTGTGTTCCGCCAACATCGCCATCACTCTCTTAAAGCCTTCATCAATATCTTCCTTCAAAGAGCAAGAGCTACTGCTGCCCGGAACATCCGGAACATGTCTCAGAACATTCTCTTCCTCCATTTGCTCGTCGCCGCTTCGGGCCCGGACATCCGCTTCAAACATATCCTTCCAGAAGATTCTCTTCCTCTCTTTGATCAAACGGTTTCTCCAGCTATCGACAACCGGATCAACAAACCCTATCCCATCATCAACATGATCACCATCTACAATCCGCCTCAACAAATCTTTCTCCTCGTAATCCGGTTCCAAAATGCTAGAGATAACCTATACAAATTCACACATCAAAAATAATCATATTCTAGCTCATAGATAACTGGGACAACTCTAGAGATAACTGGGACAACTCGTACCTTTACACTTCCAAGCTCCTCGTTTATCTCTTCCAACGAGAACCCTTTCATGACACTACTAGAGAATTTGGCCTTACACATTCTCGGACACTCATTCTCGAACCTTACATGGTCTCTAAACTTTTGTCCCAAATGTGGAATAGCCTCAAAAGGCAAAATCTACACATTCAAAGTAAAAGTCACATTAGTATTATTTTTAAGTCTACTAATGCATCTTATAATGGATATTACTCTAAATTGTTACCTCTAATGGAAGAATAAATCCGGAGAAACAAGTCTGCAATTTTGCTTTCCCTTTCATCGATTTCATTACCGACTTGATACCTTCCATACATCCATCAAATGTGAAACGACCCCATGGGAATGTCTCACATGCACGCACATCATCAACAATCTTCAGAAAGAATTTGTCAATGTTTCCATCAACCTTTGACTTGGCCGCGATCACCTTGCACAAAAAAGCAAGATAGCCAACTTCTTCCTATCCGTCTTCTTCTTTTCTCCACATTTCTTCATTTCATCCAACTTTTTCTCAACATCAACGATCTTAATCTCAGATACCTTCTTAAAGATCTTTTTGGCAAACTTCAAATCTGCATCCACGATCTTCATACTCGGCTGCAACTCCTCCGAGTAATCATGATAATCGAAACCACATAACAACGCATGCTCTTTAATGGAGTACCTAATAGGCACTCCATTAACCACAAACCAGCACTCCCTATCCATCTATGTCTGTGCTGTGCGAAGCAAAAGCATCAACAAGCCTTGGGTCATGTGGTTTTTCTCCTCAGGCATGTGGAATACATGCCTAAACTGTGGATGCGCCTTGAACCATGGCAAATCTTCTTTAAACTCCTCCAAATACTTCACTGTCTGTTGCACAGTGCATCTCGTCCCTATCTTACACGTCTTCACGTATTCGCTTGTACTAAAGAACATCCTCTCTGGCTGCATTGGTTGTTCCTCATCATCAAGTTCCTGAAATTTCATACACAAACATACAATTAATATTTTGTTGTACTACTTGTACTAGTTATCTCATAACAACATTATCAACTTTTCTCAGAATTGAAACTATGCGTATTAAATTCATGCACCAATCATACAATTAAATTCATGCACCAATCAAACAAACCAATGTATGATCACGTTAACGTATAAATCCATGCACCAATCACATAAGTTGAAACTATACTATTAAGTTGTCCTAAGTGTTTTCTAGTTGTCCCTATACACTACTTTCAATGGATATTCAAACAAAATTTTCAGAAATTAATGTTACCTCAGGGTTTTCTTATTCCCTTTCTTTTTCCTCTTCTTGAGGGTTTTCTTCCATCCCGTGAGATGGCATTGGTTCATCATCATCAATTTCCTGAAAATTCATACACAACCATAAAATTAATATTTCTCGTTATCTCAGACCAACATTATAAACTTTTCTCAGAATCCAATTTTCTAATGCAAATCAATGTATGATTGATCACGTATAAATCCATGCATGCACCAATCAAACAAACCAATACTATTAAGTTGTACTCATTGTTTTCTAGTTGTCCCTATACACTATTTTCAATATTCAAACACAATTTACATAAATAACCATTTACCTCAGATTCTTCTTCTTCTTCCCCTTCTTTTTCCTCTTCTTCAGGGTTTTCTTCCATCCCCTGAGACTGCATTGGTTCATCATCATCAATTTCCTAAAAATTCATACACAACCATAAAATGAATATTTTTCGTTATCTCAGACCAACATTATAAACTTTTCTCAAAATCCAATTTTCTAATACAAATCAATGTATGATTGATCACGTATAAATCCATGCATGCACCAATCAAACAAACCAATACTATTAAGTTGTACTCATTGTTTTCTAGTTGTCCCTATACACTACTTTCAATATTCAAACACAATTTACATAAATAACCATTGTTAACTTGTACTCATTGTTTTCTAGTTGTCCCTAAACACTACATCAATATTCACACAAAATTTTCATAAATTTGTATATACCTCAGAAATCTTTTCTTCTTCCGGTTCGTTAAGGTTTTCCGGAGGCTCTTGTTCACAGTTTTCGTCTTCAAATTTGTTTTCCTCGGCTGCAACTTCTTCACGGTTCATATCCGCTTCACGGATGATCGTGACCCTCTTGTCTTCACTTTCACTCGAACTAGGAGTGACTAACCTTACACGACCCATGATTACCTTGCAAAACCACTCAACAATCAAGGAAACCGTTCAAATCAACACAACAAAAACCAATTCTAATGTTTCAAATCAAAAACCGTTCCAATTTCTATACTAAATGCCCTATTCTACACTTACAATTTGGAACGTCGGCGGTTTGGAACGACGACGGAACTGCAACGGAACTGTAATAGATGTGTGGAGTCGCGACGTTCGGTTTTGACGGCGGAACTAAAACGGTTGTGTGGAGTCGCGACGTTCGGTTAGGAAACGGCGGTGAATTACTCGGAAATGAGAAAGAAAGGGGTTGTGTGCAGTCGCCGGAGAAAAGAAAAAGACGATGTTAGGTTTTGATGATTTTGGGGTTTTGGAATCGCCAGAGACGGAACGCGTTTGGAGCAGAGTCGACGACAGTGAGAAATTGAAATTTTACTTAGGTTAAAAATTTCAATTTTGGGGAAAACCCATTTAGAATGGGTTGGATCCGGTTCAGCCCGTGGATCTGCGGTTGGATGCCGTAAATAATCTGAAAACATAAGGTTATTTAGTAATTGTACTCAAATTTCGATTTAAAAATAAATGAAAACGAAATTCCAAAAATAGGGGTGGTAAAATAGAATTTTTTTTTGGAGAAGATGGCATAATGGATAAAAGTCCGGTTGAGAATGTAGTAGTAAAAATCATGAAATGTTTGAAAAGATTCAGAAAAATTTGGTGTTTAATATATACGAATTACCAATAATTAGATGATTATGTTACCTGAAATTATGGGTAGAGAGATCAGAGCAAACATCATCAATGAAAGTAATATAAAAGGTGGAGAATTTTTGGTTGCCATTGGTTAAGTTTCGATACCTATCAAAGAATAATATTTAGAGTCGATATTAGAAGAAGTTTGGATATAATAGAAAAATCATGTAGTAAGAAGAAAATTTAATAACAAAAACTAGTTTCTTTATCATCGAAAGAAATATTTGAGTCATTGGTGGATTTGTTTCTTTTTCATGAACAAATTGTTGTGTGCTTCGTATAAATTACCAACAATCTGTATAAAATCTAACATCGTTTGAACTGATGTACCTTTTGTTTTTCTAATATACTTGTACTTACTGAGATTTAAGTTTAATGATATTGTCTATGTGTTTATATATATACACACATAAATACATTTCCATATATATTTTTAATACATTTCCATATTATTTAATCAATATTCAAAAGTATGTGATAAGTTTTCCATAAAAGGAAAGATACATTTAATATTTTTATTTATTAATTTGGACATAAATTTGGTCAAAAGGTTCTATTCTTTATTTTTTTCTGATTTAGATTGGTTTTTCATGTTAATTCATTATTAAAGAAAAATACAAACTTTCATTCTAATTTTATCAAATAAATTTTATTTGTAGATCGTAAATACACATAGATGAGTAAAAAAACGCTATAAGCATTTGTTAATGTTTTATTTTAACCAATATTTTCAAATGCCCATATGGCATTAACTATCTTAAAAAATTAGTTATAAAAATAAGATTAATGACTTTAATGGGACTTTGCATAATTAAATCCATGAGTTGAAAATGTTTAATGGGACTTTAACAGCATCACTTAGGCCCATTAGCCCAATGCGACGTCACCTCTAGTTGAGATCGAGACAAAGTGAAGGTCGACGATTTCAAGGAAGACCTAGGATCGAGGAGAGAATTGACATGACTAGTGGACGAAGTTTGAATGACGATGGTCTAATTAAAAAAGAGGCAACCCCTAGAAGAGATAATTGTCTATTAGCTCTACAATAACACTTAAGCAAAATACTCTAATAATACATTGTAAACATCAATATACTTGAAACTAAATGCATTACCTATCCTATCCGAAATGAAGGAAACAAATAGAGGTACATCACGATCTACCAACTGACATGAACTTTTGACGCCTAACCTGACAAACGTCTCCTACCACCTAATCAGAAGTTCCGTTGAATGCTCTTGGGCATTGGTTGAATGAAGCCAAACCCTAGAAAGAGCAAAAAAACTCGCCTCCCTAGCCCTAAAGAAGTGAATAGGCCTAGTCTCCATGGAACTAAACTTATGGGGAAGATCGACAAAATCAGTCATCACAACGACCCAACTCTTAAAAGGAGAGTCATAAATTACCTCCTACGACTACCTAAACTTTGCAGAGACACCATAGAATTGTCGCAACCAAAACGAGTCGACTTTATCATGGGAGGTTCACAGCTTGGTCGTAACATAGTAAATTCAATCAAAGCCTACTAACGAAAAGTATATTCGATCTCTGGAGGGAGAAATCCCTCGCAAGGACCCAACTACGAGATCACATTCAAGGAAAGCAAAGACCGACCTAGGCAAACCACATGATGACTCTCTGGTAATTAGAACTCTTAGTATAAAACATGATAGATGATCCCGAGTTTAACCTTCTGACAATATGATGGCAATCCACTTTGATGTGTTTGGTACGTTCGTGCCACACGGAATTGGAAGCAACATGGTTGTCACAATGCATGATAACGAACTGAATTGTCTTGACTCCGAGATCCAATATCAATGCATTTACCCAAATGAGCTCATCTGTTTTGCCATAGATTGGTAATCATCTTTAGCACTACACCTTGACAATACCTTCTGGTTTTTGCTTCTCTAAGTGACGAGGTTCCCATCAACAAATATACAATAGCACCAGCTTTGATTTCCTATCAATCTTGTGTGCGGTCCAATCCACATTACAACAGCTAACACGGAATTTTTCATCTAAAACAAATAACGTTAAATAAAAGTAATTAAAAATTAAATAAAAAATAGAAAACCTTCTTAAAGTACTGACACGCATAATGACATAATGACACAATGTGATTATTTAGTAAATTTGTCAATCAGGAAAATCTACATAATTGCATTAGAAAACGCAAAAACTCAGAATTCGCATTTTCGCCTAAAATTACAATTAAAAATTTATTATGCAAAAAAATAGTTATATAATTGCTTATTTATATAATAAATTGTTAATATTCTACACATACTAAATATTAGCAATTATAAAAGAAAACAATTATAAATGTTAACATAGAAATTATATCATTAATAATATATATAAGAAAACATTTTCACAACTTTTTAATAAATTTTAATAATCTTATATTTTATCATCAAATATTACTTAGACTTTATTAAAATTGATTAAAAACATTATTTTCTTTATTAAGTATAATAAAAAAAATATAACTTAATATATTTTATTCTGTCATTCTGGAAAATGTATCTAATCAACATACTTTAAAAATAATTGTATTTTATAATTTTTTATTCTGCAAGTTTTCATTCAACAAATTTTATTCTAAAAGTTATACTATTATGCAATGTTGCAATCAGAGCCTATATAGTTATTGTGAACGAAAGTTGAAAAAATGAAAAAAGGGTTTGGCTAAAAGAGACAAGAGGCACGAAAAAGAGAGAAAAAAACTCGATAGTATAAGATAAATTAGTAGATAGGGTTAAAGCATTGACGACGAGACATAGACGAGAGACCCTCTCAAATCTCAAGCTCCTTTCCTTCCTTCCTTCGATCTACACTCTCAGATTCTCTCTCTCTCTCTTTCCTCTCTCTTTGTCTTCTCTCAGGCAAGCCAAAATCTCTGTCTCTCTGTCTGTTTTCATCTCTGTCTCTGAGTATCTGTTTCCTAGCGATTTGGAGATAAAATGTTTTATCCCTTGATTCGATTCCTGTCATCGATTTCTTCCAATGTTGTTTGATTGATGTTTGTGTTTTGATTAGTGTCAAGGGAAATCTTTTTTTTTGTTTCTTCTGAATCTAGTTCTTTTGAATTTAGAAATTGAAAAAGTGTTGATTTTGATTCTGTGAGCGGGAAAAATTGATTGATTGATGTGTCCTACTGTCAATTTAGTTTAATGGGTTTGTCTTTGTTTCAGGTTTTGTAATGGCGGAATCTTCCAAAGTCGTTCATGTTCGTAATGTTGGTCATGAGATTTCTGAAGTAAAGATTAAAAATAAAACCTTCTCTTGATTGTGTTTAACCCTTTTATGTTTTGGTGTTAAGTTTAACAGTTTCTTCTTTGTTTATCAGAATGATTTGCTTCAGCTTTTTCAACCATTTGGTGTTATAACTAAGCTTGTGATGCTCAGGGCAAAGAATCAGGTCTCTTAAACAAAACTCTACTTTCTTGTTCTGTCTCTCTATTTCTTTTGAGGAAACTTATGGCTTATATGAGGCTTCTTGTGTACTTTGTGAAGGCTCTTCTCCAAATGCAAGATGTTTCTTCTGCAGTTAGTGCTCTTCAGTTTTTTACTAATGTTCAGCCAACTATAAGGTTTGTGACCCATCAATGTACTTTTTTTTTTCTGTTTGCCTTCTATTTGCTAACCCTTTGCTTTGATGTAGAGGTAGGAATGTGTATGTCCAATTCTCTTCTCACCAAGAATTGACAACGATAGAGCAGAATATTCATGGAAGGGAAGATGAGGTTTGTAATTTTATTAGCCGTTTGATTATATAAGTAGCAGTGCTAGTTGTGTTATTGTCTTGTTATAGAGGTACTTACATTTCGTAGTGGTTCTTAACCGTCACTTCTATATTCAATTCTTTTCTTTTCTTTCTATCTTCGTTCCGTCTTTTGTCTAACTGGTGGTTGCTGTGGGATGGTGGATGTACAGCCGAACCGTATTCTCTTAGTCACAATCCATCACATGCTGTATCCAATTACTGTTGACGTCCTGCATCAAGTTTTTTCTCCCTATGGATTTGTCGAGAAGCTCGTCACTTTCCAGAAGTCTGCTGGTCAGCTTCTCCGCATTTCTTTTCTCTCTCTCTCTCTCTCTTCTATTCGTTTTAGCTTAGAGAATTATTTGAAAGTTTGTCTGTTTCATGTTATTGGTCTCTTTAAAATAATATTGCTGTTAAAACTTTGTATTTGCCATCTAACAGTTTGATGATTGTTAACTATAAGCTTGTTTGTTGACTATTTAGGTTTTCAAGCTCTTATACAGTATCAGGTACAACAGTGTGCTGCCTCTGCTAGAACTGCTCTACAGGTACTTGTCTTTAAGACTTTTTTAAAAAACATTTTACCAAAAAAAGTTTCTAGGTCTGCCTTATTTTTCTAATAATTGAAATAAGATTTGTCATCTTCTTTGTGGCAGGGTCGTAACATATATGACGGGTGTTGTCAGTTGGATATCCAGTTCTCAAAGTATGCTATGTTTGCTTTTATATGTTGTTTATGACATTTATTGTTACATTGTTAGTTTCTACACTTTTGTGCTCTAGTGTTGTCAGTATTGACCTGTTCTTTCATCTTCAGCCTTGAGGAGCTGCAAGTAAATTACAACAATGATCGATCTAGGTATTTCATTTCTCTGCGGTTATACAATTGATGTTATCTTGGTGTTCATAAAGCTGATTTGTTTTGCCTTTGAATAGGGATTATACAAATCCAAACCTGCCTGCAGAACAAAAAGGCCGTTCATCGCATGTATGACCTGTTTTACGAATTAACTACATACACTTTTGTGCCCTTTTATACCGTCTTAATGTTCTGATTTTCTTCTCTTGCAGCCTTGCTATGGTGATACAGGAGGTATGTTGCCTTACATGATAGTAACTCTATGCATTGTTCTTCTACACTTTTGTCTTTTGCTAATCCATATTTTTCTTTTTTCCAGTGGCATATCCTCAGGTGGGTAATACAGAGTTTTAGCAACTCTTTTTTGGTCAAGATCGGTCAAGATATCGCCAGAATCTAACCTCCTTGTCCATTCTTAATTTCTTTTTTCGTTAACAGTTTTGATTATGTGCATAGTTAATCTCATTCTTGTGCTGTTACTTAAAAACTAGATGGCAAACACATCAGCGATTGCAGCTGCCTTTGGAGGAGGCTTGCCTCCGGGTATAACCGGCACAAATGATAGGTGTACAGTCCTTGTCTCTAACCTGAATGCAGATGTAAGTTGGTCATTTCCCGTTTTGCTTTTGATAACTTAGTTTTTCTTACAATATTTTCCAAACTTACCAGATTCATTTGTTTCAGAGTATTGATGAAGATAAGCTATTCAATCTATTTTCTCTTTACGGGAACATTGTAAGGATTAAGCTTCTTCGGAACAAACCTGACCATGCCCTTGTCCAAATGGGCGATGGTTTCCAAGCTGAACTTGCAGTACATTTCCTCAAGGTTTGTCCATGTCCCTTTATTTGTGCATTTGAGATTGTACTTGGGACAAGTTCCGAGTTACAAAGATGTGAAATGGAATTGTTAATTTATGCAAAGTTTTGTTTCTTTTGCAGGGAGCAATGCTGTTTGGTAAGCGGTTAGAAGTAAACTTCTCAAAGCATCCAAATATAACACCAGGCACAGACTCTCATGATTATGTAAACTCTAACCTGAACCGCTTCAACCGCAATGCTGCAAAGAATTACCGCTATTGCTGCTCCCCTACAAAGATGATTCACTTATCGACTCTTCCTCAAGACGTGACAGAGGAGGAAGTGATGAACCATGTCCAAGAACACGGTGCAGTAGTGAACACAAAAGTGTTTGAGATGAACGGGAAAAAGCAAGCTCTGGTACAGTTTGAGAACGAGGAGGAAGCTGCGGAAGCATTGGTATGCAAGCACGCGACTTCTCTAGGCGGATCAATTATCAGAATCTCCTTCTCCCAGCTACAGACGATTTAAAATCACGAAAGACCTCTCTCTCTCTCTCTCTCTTTCTCTATCTCTCTTTCCTCTAATAACATTAGGGTTTGGTGAGGATTAATGAATGTATGTTGCTTTTAACTTAAAACTCTCTGCTCTTTGTTCTGTTCTCTCTGTTTTTTCTTTTTAACGTGTTGGTTTTAATTGTTTGTCTTGATTTCATGGGCTTAACATTTAATGGTAATAAAGACATAAGAAAAAAAATGGTAGAGACAATTGTAGTGGTGGTTGTATAATAGTGTTTCTGAAACTTCATTTTGTATCCTTTCTCATTTATATTATGTTTAGATATATTCTCATTTATTTTCTTCCAAGTTATTGTTCATAAATTTTTATTATATCAGATTACTAGATTATAAAAGATTGTTCTTCTATATGAATCAAGTTTATTGTTTTTCTTAGTTGTATATATTGTCTTAATGAGATCCAAATTTAATGTCACACATGTAATATCTGCATAAATGTAATGTGATATGCACATATATTTCTTGCAATATGCATATGAATGGCATGCATGTATCTATATTTGAGATATGATTTGTCTATAATCATATCTAATTTTTGTTAAATCAGATACTACAAGAAAAAAAACAAATTCTTGTCGCAAACTCATAAAATTAAGTTATATTTTTTTTTCCTGTAGATCTGTTGTTTTAGTATATTATATTGTATAGAATTTTAATAAATAACTAACTTTTGAAAATACAATTTTTTTACAATTAATGTAATAAAATAGGTTGACTAAAAATTCTCTAAGAATCCTAAGTCGGTGAAATTAGTTCAAAGTATTCTCGTCGAGTGAACCAGTGAGATTCAAATACTCAAGACCAACCTTAGATACTTTTCTATAGACTTACGAGACGCCGCTTGAAGAATTTCAGAATGGAGATAGAAATCAAGTTGCGTTCGCCCTAGTTTTCTCCCAGTCACAATTTACGAGGCGTCGCTTGAAGAATTTCAGAATAGCATTCCCTGGCCGGCGAAGCTTCTCCGGCGTCCCTCCCTCCTAATCGGTTCAGTCTCAACTCTCTCGAGCTTTCCAGCAGTCACTAAAGCTCTTCCAACGGTTTTCGGTGAGATTTCTCTCTCTTGATGGTTTGTCGGAAGCTTTCTCCTCCTCTCGCTTCCCTTTGCCTGAGATTTTCTCCGGTGTTGCTGCCTGATTTTCCTGCTAAACTGGAACCACCGGACTTGCTAACATCTCAAATCTGTCTCGTCTCGGTTTTCCTGTCTACTTGTTAACAATCTTCAATGCCTATTGGTGGCATATCCTTCGCCGTCAGACGACCCTTTACTGCATACCCTTTAAAAAAAATAAGTTAAATATATATACGATAGTTTTATTCTATTTATTCTTGAGCAAAATAGTAAAAACAAAAAAACATTCTCTAAATTTTATTAATTAATTAGTGGAATCAATGATTTTATAATTTTCAACACTAAGAAGAAAAATATGAAGAAACATTTGATTTAGTCTAGTTTCTTATATTTTGTTTACAACCAATTGCATCCTAACAAGTTATCTATCATCTTTTTCTCATCTTTTGTTTCTTAAGAATTCCCATTTACTCATTTGTAATTGTTTCCTTATTAATTTGTTTTCTTTAGATACTTTGAGCCCTTTAAAATTAAGGGGTCTTGTAATCCCATTAAAATTGTGTTTTAAGAAAATTAATAATGTTTAGTATGTATATTTGATTAGATTTTGGGGAATAATTAGAAATTATACACTTTGATCCTATGGGTGTATATGAAGTTCTGCGTATACTGATGATATCTGATATTGGGTAAAAAAATCAAGAAACATTATTCTTGGTGGTTTATTGCTAGTGACTTTAATGATTTGATGCATAATGATTAGAAGTTTGGTGCTAGTAAATTCCAGTCATCTAAAGGAACTCTTATATCATGAAAGAGTTAAAGAACTATCGTTATATAATATTTGTGGTCGAAGGGGATTCACCCCTACAATTCCATGTTATTTCTCCTAGTACTTATTTTGCAAAAAATTTCTAAAAATGTGAGCCCGTAATATTTTTATTGAACACGGTTCATTAATTTTACCAAAATATAATTTTCATTCTTAGAACGAATACTTAGTTTGGCAAGAAAAGTTTCCGACAAATAAAAAGAGGTTACATAATTTGTTTTTAAATAACTTTCTATGTTGTTTTGCCATTAAAAAATAATGAGCAAGTGCAGTATCACATCTCATCGTTTCACTATTCAGCTCCTTATAGCCAACCTAACTTGCAAGATTATTAAACTATTTTTTTTTTTTGACTATTGTTCCAAAATGAGCACAAAATCAAACCCAATAAACATGCCACCAAAAAATTTATTTTGGACTTACAGACTCTTTGTACATAGTCTATGGGGTGACTTTCTGAATATCTTGAAGTTCAAAGGTGTAAAAACTCAAGCTTTGTGTAGAACTGGCAGTCCGTAAAAAAGTGTTGCACGAGCATTAAAACGCTCATCTGAATTCTCACCTCAAGAAGACCTGAAAATGGTTTAGGCTGTTGTTTCCATGCTGAAATCATTAGGAGAAGATTTGTCAAGGAAAAAAACTGATTGATACACCAAACTGAATCCTCTAATGGATGATTGACTTCCAATGTGTTTGATTGTAAGGTGTGGAGGTTTACCTCTAGCTATAACAGTTCTTGGAGGACTTCTGGCAACCAAAAGTACATGGAACGAGTGGCAAAGAGTATACGAGAACATCACATCATATGTTTCAAATGGAGTTAGTAGCAATGGAAGTAAGAACATGCTAGTTGCAGATGTTTTGTGCTTGAGTTACGAGTACTTGCCTCCCCATTTAAAGCAATGTTCCTGAAGACTACGAGGTTCATGTGGGAACACTAGTTAGTTACTGGATCGCAGAGGGAATGGTTATGCCTGTAAAACACACAGAGGCTAGCACGACAGTAGAAGATGTCGGGCAAGATTATCTTGAGGAATTAGTAAAGAGAAGCATGGTTATGGTTGGGAGGAGGGACATTGTAACTTCGGAAGTCATGACATGCCGTATGCATGACTCATGAGGGAGGTGTGTTATCAGAGACTGTCTCAGGTGAACTACATAAATCCTCGATCTAGATCTCTTGTCTATATTATAAAGAATCAAGGAAGTTCATGGGCACTTTTGGGTAAGGTTTCCTTCAGAAAGATGAAACTTCTTCGAGTTCTAGATCTCGAGGGAGTGCAAATCGAGGGAGGGAAGTTGCCAGACGATGTAGGAGATCTCATCCATTTGAGGAACCTGAGCGTGAGATTGACAAACGTGAAGGAACTTACATCATCTATTGGAAACTTAAAGTTGATGATGATTACTTTAGACTTGTTCGTGAAGGGGCAACTGTATATTCCAAACGTGTTATGGAAGCTGCACCGGCTGAAACATTTGTGTATGCCTTCAGATCTTGATCCCAAAACAAAGCTGGACTTGAGTACTCTAAGAAACTTGCAGCAACTCTGGGATTTTCCTGTTGGAAAGTGCAATCCAAGGGATCTTTTAGCAATGACAAGTCTTAGAGGATTGTCTATCAATCTTTCTTCGCAGAACACAGACTTCGAGGTGGTGTCTTCTCTAAGCAAAGTCTTGAAACGTCTCCGTGGCTTGACAATAAACGTTCCATGCGAACCTATGCTTCCACCAGTAGATGTAACACAGTTGGTCTCTGCATTTACTAATCTCTGTGAACTGGAACTGTTCCTTAAACTAGAAAAACTCCCAGGAGAACAGAGTTTCTCCTCTGATCTTGGTGCTCTACGTTTGTGGCAATGCGGATTAGTGGATGACCCTTTTGTGGTTCTCGAGAAGCTTCCAAACTTGAAGATTCTCCAACTGTTTGAAGGATCATTTGTAGGTAGTAAGCTTTGTTGTTCCAAAAGTGGTTTTACTCAACTGCATTCTTTGACATTGTCACAGCTTGAGAATCTAGAGGAGTGGACTGTAGAAGACGGTGCCATGATGCGTCTTGTCTCGATGGAGTTAAAGTGTTGTAACAAACTGAAGTCAGTTCCCGAAGGAACGAGATTCCTGAAAAATCTACAAGAATTAGAGATTGAGGACATGACAAAGGCATCTAAGGACAAGCTGATCTCTGGTGGTGAAGATTACTACAAGGTTCAACATGTGCCTTGTGTTGTTTTTGAGAACTGTGAACTTTAAGAATTTGGGTGTTACAGGTGTATATGATCTTGTTAAAGATTTCCCCCTTTCAGGGTTGAAAACATAAAAGTTTGATATCGGTGTAGTCTCCTAAATAAGACGTTCTTTGTTTCAGTTTTAGATTCTCTCAAGTAAAATGGAAACACATTAGGTTATAAGCAAAACCTTTCCTCTGCCCTATCCGAATCAAAAAGTACTATCCATTGAACCACCACAAGTTTCTTCGTCGTCTCAAGACCTCAAATCATTGATTTCAACATTCTTTCCCATAAAGCAAGTGTACTTGCATTGGTATGTTTCATGTATAGACGTCATGCCCAACGCACGCATTAAAAGTTACCCTAGGAATGAATACTTATGGTAATTGTAATTCCCTATACACAAGAGTCGTCACATGTGTAGAACCACCCGATCAGTCACATTTAGTTTCCTTCTCAGACCAATACTGGTGCTTCCATGATCGCTCGTAGAATGTGATCAACGAAGAAAGGTGTCAATCTTAATAACGGTTTTATACTCTTAGGAGAAGATGATACAAGGCTTTTGACTTCTCAGACCAATACTGGTGCTTACTGTTTTTCTTATCCGACTAGTATTTGCGTTGTCTTTGAGATTGTGATATATTAGCTCGGTTCTATGTTACTTTTAGTTATAGGAATAGTAAGAGACAACACAAGCAAAAGAAAAAAAGAAAAAAAAACATGTATGCATGCTTTCTTGAAATTCAAGGCATTCCAATTAAATTAGTTAAAATAAAACTACAACAAAAATTAGGGCAATAGAAAGAAGAAAAAACGAACACTTAAACTAGAATAAGTAACTAAAGCGATTAAATATAGGAAAGCGGAAAGGGAGATAGATGTAAGCAAGCTACACAGGAATCATTGTTCCCATAGTCTTATGCTAAAAATTGAGAACAATGAATTTGTTTTCAAACTGATCCCAATAGAGCTTCAGAACATCGCCTTCTACGAGATCTAATGAATGCTTCATAGTACTCCAACCAGTCCCGAAATAATACTTCATGTCGTCAATTCTTTTCAGGGTAACTGTGTATAGATCGTCTTCCATTATGTCGTGGACTTGCACTTCAAAACCGTTGTCCAAACCCTCATCTGTGACACCATTCATCCTTGTGAGGACAGACATCACTTGTGCTTTTGGTAATGCCACATTACCAACAATGTCAGTCTTTGTTAGAGTCTTTGATATGATCATAGCCCCGTCTAGTTCATCTAGCATAATTCATCTTGCTAAAATTTTAACCCTAGATCTTTTGAAAGAAAATTTGTTTATATCTCGTGTTCTTAGATGTAAACATATTTATAGGAGACTTAACCTAAGAAGAAAGGAAAATACAAGAGAAAAGGACTCCAACTCTTCCGTTAACAAAATAGAAATTTTTCTTATCGGAAAAAAGGAGATTGTTTAATAATTTCCTTAATACTCCCGAAACGGAAAATGGGAAGAGAGCATTGTAACTTGGAAAGAAAGTTATTGATTCAAGGCATCAAAATGAAGCTGAGATTTTCTTAACTTCAGAAAAGAACATTGATACATTTCGCAGTCATATGGCAGAAAAAGAGTAGAAGTTCCTTTCAAGAGGTAACTACCATCAGATCCTTGGAGGTTGTACTACTGGCCATGCAAAATCTCTTAGTTTCATTCAAAGTTCTATGTAAATTATGGATTTAGCTCTAATTCCTTAGAAGCCACCATAAATGTTTTCTTAATTTAAAACCGAAGTTTAAATTCAACACTACTTGCTATAGCGATAGGGACAATTCAGATACATTAGAAATCTCGAAGTTTAGAAATACAAACTAATTTGTTCATATACACCTTTAACCGTCGCTGCTTCAGACTATCTTTCCATTGGAGAAGTCCTACCATGGATAATATATATCGAAGAAACACATGATAGTAATAGTTTTTCCTAGACGTCTTGACTACCAAAGTGTCCACACAACGGCTTCTACATCCATCACACATAGGTCTAGAGTTACCACTGTTGGGTACAATACCAATACTTGTTTTTGCACCTTCGTACATCTTGATTATATGGTTTGCATCATTTGGTTCCTTTCTGTGGAGTTAATCATATTGGCTACTTTTGTGCTGAAGGATCCAACCACAATTCTATTGGAAGTTCACTCATAAGGCCCTAGAGTGAATGACATATAGATTTATGATATGATACTGCCTATTGGTGTCAGCAGATGTGATTTAAGTTGTGGAAGTGGGCATGCTTGTTTCATCATAGGGAAGATTGATAAGCTTGGAAGCACCAATGTAACAATTGTGGTTTTGTATCAATTTTCAAATGATAATTCGAAATGCATTAAAGGCAGTTTCAATATCACCACCAAAGACAGATTCTTTGTTGTTTTTTATGCTCCAGGTTGGTTTTTCATAAATGATAAAGAACACATCAAAGTCTCAAAACTTGAGAAGCAAATCGTTTTAACTTCCAAAAAAGTAACAAACTAAAAGCAAAAGAAAACTCCATAACATTGTTTAAAGGATAACATCTCTGAGATAAGTAGCAACAGATAACCAAACATGAAACTTTCTAAGAAGAATTGTGATAAAACAACTCTTACTTCGTGACACGGTTGTAAAACCTCATCTTCTCAAGGGAGGTCTGGAA
Organism: Arabidopsis thaliana; assembly: GCF_000001735.4. Classification (NCBI taxonomy): domain Eukaryota; kingdom Viridiplantae; phylum Streptophyta; class Magnoliopsida; order Brassicales; family Brassicaceae; genus Arabidopsis; species Arabidopsis thaliana. The sequence goes on along the minus strand of NC_003070.9, from coordinate 16,268,580 downwards.
GCGACCATGTCCAAAAATGGAGGCGGTGTCAATAAACTTGAGTTTGATCTCCTCCAAGGCAAGACGGGAAGTCTGAGTGAGAAGTGACTGTCTGAGAGTTACAACTCTCTTCTTGGGACCAACACAGCACCCCTTAATCATCAAGTAGTCATCCTTCACAATACCGTAGTGTGGGAAGCCTCCCATTGGAGTCACATCCTTCTCAGTCCTATATCATCATACACAAAACATTATCATCAGACTCAGATAAACCACAGAAGTAATCATGACCAGACAGGAGAAAAGAAACGAAACAGAGAAATTTCTACTGACCTGTCATATTCAGTCATGGCTGTGTGTGCCTCAGTACCAACCTTACCCAACCTGTAAATCTTCTTGTTAAGCTCAGTACGGTGATGGTAACCGTTCTGACCAGCCCTAGCAACAGTGTAGGACACTCTAGCAGGATGCCACGCACCAATACAAGCAACCTTACGCAGACCTCTGTGAGTCTTACGAGGAAGACGGGTAACACCCCAACGAGTAACAACACCTTCATAACCCTTACCCTTGGTCACACCAATGATATCAATCATTTCATCCTTCTGGAAGACAGCTTCAATTGGGATCTGCTTCTCAAAGAAACTGTAGGCAAAGTCAACCTTCTGGGCAATGGTACCACCATTGATCTGGATCTCCATCATGTGAGCCTTCTTCTGCTTCAATCCCTTCATCTTCCTGATCTGTAATTAGAGGTCACATAGAATTGTCAGTAAGAACGTAGTGCAGAAGAGTTTATGATATACACTTCCATTCAATAAGCAAACTTACCTGAGTGTGAGCCAAAACACGGATGACAGTAGCGTACTTCTTCATCTTCTCAAGCTGAGCCTGAATACCCTTCTTGCCATCCTCACTGTCATACTGCTTAGCGTACCCAGTGAAAGCCTTCTTCTTAGACTTAGCCCAGTTCTTGTAGAACCTTCTCCTGACCTCCTCACTCAAATGCTGTGCCCAGACAGTGTTCAAAGACCTCAAACCTCTAGGAGTCTTCACATAGGCAACAACTCCAACAACCACCATAGCAGGTGTCTCAATGATGGTAACAGCCTCACATGTCTCCTTCTTGTGAAGCTCTACACAACAATAAAAACACAAAGTTGACGACTTTAAATCGCAAAAACCTCCACAAAACAAATCAGAATGAAAAAAACACAAGTTCACTTACTGGATCCAGGTTTCTCCACTTCTCTGACAATGTGAGTCATACCAGCTTTGTAACCCATGAAAGCTGTGAACTTGCAAGGCTTGGTTTGGTCATCCTTAGGGAACGCCTTCACTGATAAACCAACAACAACGTATAAGCAAAACAAACAATAAAAGAACAACCTTTTGAATCAAATCAACCATTTCATTCACTACTTAAGAATTCAATATTTGTGAGTGAGCAAAAAGAGAGAAGCTTTATGAAAACCCTAGTAATCATTTCACTAACAAGGAATCTACATTTGATAAAAAGACTCACCCTTTCCTCTGTGACGGTTAGCTCTCTTCCTTGGAAGGAAACCAAGAGAACCATGTCTTGGGTGCTCAAACTTCCTGTGAGACATTCTTCTTCTTCTTCTTCTACATCAACAGTAATACAACAACACAATTAGAGAAAGAAACAGAGATCAAAAACAGTGATGATTCAAAAGTGTCTTCCGGAGATTATCCTAGATTCGCTAAACTAGACAGACTCGCTAAGGTAGATATACATTTTCTGGTGAATTCACGCAAAGGAAGAGGAAAGGGATGAGAGAAAGACGAACCTTGTGCCGACGGCTTCTAAGCTCCAACGATGAGGACTGCAAGAGAGAAATGAGCTTTAAAACCCTAGTTTGAATTTATAGTAAGAGTATCTAGGTTTTGTGAACACTCAAATATGGGCCGACTTTTGTTTTGGGCCTAAAGCCCAACAAATGTTTTTACAAATTAGATAAAGGTTTTATACTTTTATTTATTTTTTGTTTCGTATTTCAAAGATTGGAAACTGGTGGACAGCTAAAAAAAGACATTTCAGATTGAGTATAAATAATATTAACACAGTAATTAATTGTATTAGATCAATGATGTTCCAATTTATAGTAAGAGTATCTAGGTTTTGTGAATTCTCAAATATGGGCCGAATTTTGTTATTGGGCCTAAATAAAGCCCAGAGGTTTGTACAAATTTGATAAAGGTTTTATTTATTTTTTGTTTCGTATAAAAAGAAAAGACAACAGCTAAATCCGATAACACACTCACATGTTCACAGTTCACTTGAAGCAAAAATTTCATTATGTTTACTTATAATGATATGGTTACTCCGTGGGTGGTTTTGTCAAATGATCGATATGGTTATTGATAAAAATTTATCGATGTTTGTAGTATAATGGTGTGTGTTACTGCTGCCACCGTATTGTATGTAAGCTTCAAAGTTGGAAGTGTGTGTGAATTGTAGACGGCAAAAGTTTTGTCGTGAAAGAAAGTTAAAATTTGTTGGTTACTAAAGGGAATAAATATAACTTAAGGTAACACATGGATGTTTTTTTGTATCTTGTTACTATATGATTTTATAGTAGTTCCTATCATTTTGAAATTTAGATTTAAGCTAAATTTTATATATTTAAACTTAATCTAGATTTAATATTTCTCATTTAGAGGCTTGAGAATCATGTATTAGATTATACATTCAAAATTTTTCTTTGTGTCATTTTTAACACTATTTGCTAATTCTAAATCGCTAAACTAATCTTTAGTCTAGTACAACACCTCTTACTCCGCTCATGTATGAAACCCCATGTTTTATTGTGTTATCATCATTATGTGCACTCATAAGCAAAAACTACATAATATATGGACTACTATAGCTTTCTTTTTGTTAGGATGAATTGTAGTTTACTAATTGATTTCATGCGATAAGACTGAACCTTTGTGGTTGAGAGGTTATAAGGGACCGAGCGGTCCAACCTTCACCCATCTAAGTGCCAAATTCACAAAGAGCGGGTTTTAATCGTCGAGCACCAGATTTCTAGAAGGGATGGGATTGATTGATCCCAAAGAGTGGATCGATTAACTAAGTGTCACGACGTCGAAGATTGTTTTTCAAACACCTTGGGGTCAAGCGGTCCACCTACTAGATCTATCAGTCCAGTTCTTGATGCTACGATTAGATTTTTTTTATCCAGTTTCATAACTTATTTTATTTAACTGGGTATAAAACCCATAGAGACCTAATTTTTATTTTTACGTTTTTTTTTTTTGCAACTTTTTTGAGAGCTCTTTGTAAGCCACTATTCTCTATTCTGAAGATTACAGTTCATTTATCTTGACAATTTGGAAAAGATTTCTAAAGCCTTTTACTTATTAACTAATTCAATTTGGAGTATATATTAACAACAACAAAATAACAAAATTAGTTTAATAGTTTGTTAACAAATTTCATTTTCTTATTTCCGATACAATAAAGAATTTTAACTTCTTTTTTTTAATATATTAAGAACAACAAAATTAATAGAAAGAGGTTAATAGTTTAATATATTAATAAAAAGAGTTTGAATATATAAACAAAATAATTTCTTATTTATTGTATATACTTCTTTTTTTAAGAAATTTTCTGATTCTATCTTTAAATATATTAACAAAATTATATTTGGTTAGTGACGACATCTTATGTTATACTCATGTGTTGCGATCACGTGAGTTAGTAATTTTGAAAACCCAATTTTTCTAATGAAAAAGATGTAGAATCACACGCTAATTACAAGACTTTGATCACAAATTTTATATACACCCATGTATAGTCATAACATTCGAAGACATATCTAAGAAGGCAATAATCAGACTGAAGTTGTATTGGGAGAGAAAAAATTGGTAGATCGAATAAGTAGAAATACAAAGCGTTGACAATATGTTAGTTAACCAAAAGAGGAGTAATTGTATTGATCATATTCGGTCCATGGTTTTTCGAAAAAGTGATTTTCCTCTTCTGTTGGCTGCAACATGCCTACTAATGGTTGTTGTTGCTCCATACATCGAGAGTAAGATAATAGAGTTGGACATTGATCGATGTATGTCAGAGAAGGTTGCATAGAGTTTTGCAAGAAATGAGAATTTCGTTGAATCGTCTGAGTTCCAACATTTTCGGGGAAATTAAGCTTTGCTTTGCTTCCTCTAAAGCGAAGTGCTGCCGCATCATAGGCTCTTGCGGCGGCCTCGGCTGTCTCGAATGTCCCAAGCCATACACGTGTCGCCTTGTGTGGGTCTCGAATCTCCGCCGCCCATTTTCCCCATGGTCGTTGCCTTACTCCTCTATATTTTTTTGGCCTCTCCAAGGACATTGAGCTTTCACATTCTTTAGTCACTGTTTTATTGATTTTTGTTTTTGGTTAAAGAATGTTTTATTGGTTAGTATAGTGTTCTCAACAAAAAAAAATTCGATTTAGAAAAACATGCATACCAGCTGAACCGGTAATCAATGGTTGAGGAGGCAAAGAAAACTCTTCTCTTTCTCTCTTATGACCCATCGTCCATGTCGCAGATGCCGAGGGTTCGGTCTCACCAGAGACAACATTAGTCAGCATAGACACCATGTTTGAAATTGCGGTGGTAGACAAGTTGTAACCCGGGGGATAATATTCTGGCTCGTTTATGATTCTTGTTATTTCTTCGGCATTGTAGTGATACTGGCCATTGCCGGTTTCTTCGTTAGAGTCACGTTGGTTCGCCAGTTTTGTGTTGCTCAGTGTAATCAAATTGTGTTGTTCCTATCTTTTTAGTAGATGCTTGCTTATATAATCCGGAGTCACTAGTTAATTCAACATGTCTTTCTCTAGCCGTCATACAAATAGTGACACGTGGGAAATGGACATAAACAAAAGATTTCCTTACCAACTTGAATTAGACCTTCATGACACGTTGATTGATTTAGCCACACAAATATATTATAAATTTTAAATATTTATTTCGGTTTTGTTTTTATATATGTAGTAACAAAACTAGCTAGACTTAGTTAAAGTTTTTTTTTTTGTTGGTCAACTAGTTAAAGACTCAAAGATGTAATATTTATGTTATAATGCATGTAATGAAATATGAAACACGTGTTGAAATATTCAAAAACGTGCGTTCACATTCAGGCTTAGAAATCGAAGTACAATTTTGTGAACCCAAAATGATTCGTCGGTGGTCTCTTTAGATAAGTTAAAATGAGTTCATGTCCGATTTGAGTTATTGCATATATCTAACTACACTTGTAACTGCCGACATCATTTACTACAATCAATTCTTATCCATTGAGCTCACAATATGATTATAGTTCCAAAAGTATATCACGTCACTTCTTGGTTTTGTTACAGATTCATTGAACTATGGAATTTTTATTAAAAGTATGAATAATTATCAATCCACAAGTGTTGAAAGATTAGTTAATATATATATATATATATATATATATATATATATATATATATATATAATCCACTTGTCTAAGTCTAGTAATCTTCCTTGGAAGAAAAGACAACAACAAAACTATATAAAAGGAGTGGTTCACACAACTTTGTTGTACTAGTTTTGTTATGCCCAATATGACATGAAACAAAAGATAATCATTCACCTTATATTAAAATACATATAAAAATATGATTATGAGTTGGCAAAAAAAATTCTATATGTTTATAAAATTCAAATTTGGTCGGTAATCATACTTAATATTGGTGTTGGTTGTGGTTGTCAATTGCGTTAGTAGTTGGACAACTTAGTTTTTATGTGAAATAACTAGACCTTAAAATCTATGTTAGTAGTTAATACTTCAATAGATCAATTATCTCGTGTAGCTATTAAAATTTAGTTTAAAAATATTCCGATAAATAAAAAAGTGTGTATTAGAGATTACTATTAGAATTCAAATTGTGTTATTGGATATGTCGTTATACTATGAATTGGATGTAAAATTGTTCAGGAATTGTTTTTTTCAGTTTTTTTTTATTTATTTATTTATTAGGGAAACATAGTTCAGTTTGTTTTTATACAACTAGATATTAATCCGCGGTATACCGCAGGCCTATATTTTCATTAAATAAAAAATAATTGAATTTTTTTTAGGATGATCTTTAAATTTATGCTATTGTTTGATTTAAATGTATGATACACCGCGAGACAAAATTTTATAACTCAAATTTTAAAGTTTTAAGTTGTATTTGTTTATTTTTTTAAATATTTAATATTGTATAATTGTATTTTGATTGTTGTTTTTCAGATTTCATCCGTAGTACACCATCCCATATTAATATCGACTCAACCCCGTCAATTCTAGAATTTTACCCGTGGTAATATTTAATTATATAATTATATTTTGATTGTCATTCTAGGATTTCACTCCTAGTTCTATCGCAAATTATTATCAACCCAAACCAGTCAATTCTAGAATTTCACTTGTAGTATAAAATTTAAAATATAAACATTTATAATATTTAATTTTCTTATAAAAGAATCAAATGTGTTATTATCCACACAAACCCGTCCCACCATATAACCCCATCCCGTGAAATTAAATACAAATTTGTCATTTTATTATAAATTTCAATTATAAAATTAGAAACTTCAAAAAAGATTAATATTGACCCAAACTTCATCATTAAATTTTGATTGTTATATCTAAGATTTCTCTCGCTGTATGTATCTAGGATTTCTCTCGTAGTATATCGTCCCGTATTAATATCTTTTATATTGTTTATAATATTTAAATTTCTTGTAAAATTCAATTTATAATTTTTTGAAACTTTTTAAAGTTTCATTCTTTAAAATAAAGAACCCTAGTTAACAAACCATTATAATTTTGGACACCTCATAAATCAAATTTCATGCTCATTCGTAATCGAAATCATTTTGGTCCTTTTTATACTATGGCTTTGAACCATTGTCCAATTTTTTAAGCAACGTCGGACATTGTACAATCGTAATATACCATTCCATATTATTATCCACCCAAATCCGTCCAACCATATAACCTAGTTCCGTAAAATTAAACATAATTTTATCATTTTCTTATAAATTTTAATATTATAAAATTTGAAAAACTTCAAAAAAATATAATATCGACCCAAAATTCATCATTGAATTTTGATTGTTATATTTAAGATTTCTCCTGTAATATATCGTCCCGTATTAATATATTATATATATATATTTATAATGTTTAAATTTCTTGTAAAATTCAATCTATAATTTTTAAAACTTCATAAGTTTTAAAATTATAAAAAAATTTAAATCTTTTTTAAAGATAAACTTTAGAAAAAGTTTTTAAAATTATAAAGATTTTAACTTTATCATAATGTTAAAATATTTATAATTTTGGAAACATTTTAAAGTTTCAATTCTTCAAAATAAAGAATCCGAGTAAACCGGATAACCATTTTAATTTTGGATGACTGATAAATCAAGATTCCTGCTCATTCGTAATCAAAATCATTTTGGTCCTTTTTATAATGGGAAAAATGTCATTTAAATCACGACTTCGCAATTTGCGGTGCTTTAAAACATAAACTTTATACCTTGTGATTAAAATCATCAATTATGTGTTGACTTCAGAAAAAATCACTAACGTTCGTTGACAACGCCGAATTAGTCACAACGTCAACTGAATAAACAGAGCAATTAGACGCTGTGATTTATCCGTTAATGAATCCGTTTAAGAGCAAAACGACGTCGTTCACAATGGAAACAAAAACGGGAAAATGCCATTTAAATCACGACTTCGCTATTTGCGGTGCTTTAAAGCATGAATTTTGTGCCTTGTGATTCACTTCGATTTCAAAATACAGGAGTGAATTCGAAGAAGAATAGAAGAAGAGATTTGAGGATCTAGAGTTTCTTATTTCTGAATTGGAGGTTTTTGTTTCAATTGCAAAATCGATATATCGATTCAAAAATAATCGATGATTTTAATCACAAGGAACAAAGTTCATGCTTTAAAGCACCGCAATTGGCAAAGTCGTGATTTAAATGGCATTTTCCCTGTTTTTGTTTCAATTGCAAACAACATTGTTTTGCTCTTAAACGGACTCATTAATGGATAAATCATAGCGTCTAATTTGCTCCGTTTATTCAGTTGATGTTGTGACTAATTTGGCTTTGTCAACGAAAGTTAGTGATTTTTATCTGAAGTCAACACATAATTGATAATTTTAATCACAAGGTACAAAGTTTATGTTTTAAAGCACCACAATTTGCGAAATCGTGATTTAAATGACATTTTTCCCTTTTTATAATATGACTCTGAACCATTCTCCAATTTTTCTAAGCGATGTGGGACATTGTACACATATTATTTCTTCATCCATTGAATAATATATGTTTGTTTTAAAAAATTTGAATTACATAATATACAGAATTTTTTTATATTATTAACTATATATATTATATATAAATTAAAAATAAATTAAAGTGTAAGATCAAATAAAAGTGAAAGAAGAATTATATATTTATGTTTAAATTAGGTACAAATATTTTAGGAAATTAGTTAAGGTAAATAACAAATATGGTTAGTTTAGAGATATTATTTATATTAAATTTGGTAATTAAATCATTAATTTCGTTTTATATTATTTATTTTTAGGTAACTTTTCCGAAAATTAATGTTATCCAAGATCCGAACAGAATTAAACATGTTATCCAGGTTATACTCACCCATTTGAATTAATTGTTGAATTATGGCTCAAATCTCAAACATTATCTTTAAAAAGGTGCTGCAAAAATGTATATATAGATACATAGGGGTGTGAAAATTGGTCAAAATTCATGGGTCAACTCAACTCAACTCAATCCATGAACCCTAATGAGTTGAAAATTTTGACTCAAATGAGTTGATGGGTCAAATGAGTTATAGGGTCAATTGGTTTGATGAGTAAAATGATTTGGGTTGTAATGGTTAATTGTTTCAATGGTTTACCCAATTAACCCATCAGGTTTTGTAAAATTGAATTAAACCAACCAAAATCTCTAAACCAATACTAATTTAAGTTTAACCAACACATCTAAACCAATTTAATAAAATCAATATTTCCAAATTTCTTAAATATACAAGCGATGAAATTGAGAAAAAGTAAACCCGTGATTTCCCACCAAAAAACATAAACCCGTGATTTTCCCGCCAAAAACATAAACCCGTGATTTTCCAGCCAAAAACGAAAACTCATGATTTTCTCAACAAAAAACATAAACTCGTGATTTTCCCGCCAAAAACGTAAATCCGTGAATTTTCCGCATAAAACGAAAACCCGTGATTGTCCCGCCAAAAACGTAAGTCCGTAATTTTCCCGCCAAAAACGTAAATCCGTAATTTTCCCGCCAAAAAATGTAAACCTGTGATTTTCCCGCCAAAAACGAAAACCCGTAATTTTTCCGCCAAAAACGTAATATTGTAATTTTCCCGCCAAAAACGTAAACTCGTGATTTTCCCGCCAAAAAACATAAACCCATGATTTTCCCGCCAAAAACGTAAACCCGTGATTTTCCCGCCAAAAACGTAAACCCGTGATTTTCCCGCCGAAAATGTAAACTTGTAATTTTCCCGCCAAAAACGTTAACTCGTGATTTTCCCGCCAAAAAACCTAAACCCATAATTTTCTCGCCGAAAACGTAAACCCGTAAAAAGTGGAATCCGTAAATATTCTAAGTTTGATGATAATGAATTAATAATTATTAATAATGATAATTATTTATTATTATTTTATAATAATAATTAATTAAATTATTACTTAAATGGGTTAATCTATTTAACAACTCAACCCATCAAATTAAATGAGTTATGGGTTGACCCAACCCATTTAACAAAATGAGTTGGGTCAACCCATTCATTTAACCCTAAACTCATTTGATTATGAGTTGAGTTGAGTTGGGTTACCCATTTTAACACCCCTATAGATACACATGTATATATGTTATTTTTTTCATATGTTTTTTTTTTTCATTTTGTTCGTTTAGTTATTAGATTAAAAGATAAAGTTATTTTTCTTAACATATGCCATAAACTAACACATCATGATCTTGTTAATGAAACTTTGAAACTAAGGTTTATATAGTAAGATATGATGAACCAAAATTTTCTAATCCTAAATAAATAAAAATATCAATTATTATATTTAGAAATCATAGTAAACTTTCTAAGTTAACATATTGATATTTACCAACAATCTTTTGGATACTTTTGATTTTCTTATAATTATATCTTCATAATTTCTATAATCGCTGGACCGATCACTCAGTAGCCTTCATCAACATACCCTTTTCATCTAAAGACAACTCTGCTCCATCTGAGGTGGAACATTACAATCAAAAATCCAGAATCGACCAAATCTCGCACTATGATCTTTATTTTAGTAGCACTCTGTTTTGTTGACGTGCGAATCCTATCTCAAATCTTCCGTCAAAAATATATTCAGTTTTTTCTTCTTAATTGCTCATACACTTCTTTTACCATATTACTTAATATGGTTCCGATGTCGACTACAACCGGTTAGGTAATCAAGTTGGAATACCCATTGATCGATCATCAGTAATAATTGTCTACGTTAATTGCTTCCATTCTAATTTAATAAAATTCATTTTCGATAGTTTTCATATATTTAAGATAAAATAGTGATGATATTTACTTAGTGATTTTCCGTAGGTATTTCAAAAATAGAATTTTTTTTGTCACAATAAATAATAGATTTTAAACAAAATAATATACATATGTATATATTATTTTTGTGCAAACGTAAATAGGAAAATGACCTAAAAATTGAAATACTCTGAATCAAATCTATATTATATAAAAGTCGAAGCTATTTGCTTCTAAAACCGTCCACATGGGATTTAAAACAACTAATCGAGAGTTGCCACATCAATAATTACCATATTTAGCATCCAATTAATTAATATTTTGAAAATAGTAATTACTTTCTATTTGAAAAGAAAAAAAAAAATAAAACATATTAAATTCAAACTTATAAAAAAGGAAGCTAAGTAATTATAATTATGTAATATTATTTTTATAGGATTTTACACAAATAATCCAAAGCAGCCACATCATAAGTTAACATTTTTAAAACTAATTAATTAACATATTAAAATATATTTAACAAAAATTATTTTTAAAAAGAAAATTTGATGCAATTTAATATAATTAATTAAAATTACCAAAATTTGAAATTACTTTATATATTAAAAATCTATACTGTAGAAAAGTCGAGGCTATTTGCTTCTTAGGGCGTCCACATAGAGTTTTAAACAACTAATTGTGGTGGGACTTGTCATTAATTAACATTTTAAATTTAACAAATTTCTATATTAAGATATTTATAGAAAGGAAAATGTATAATTCAATTATTAAAATATAGAAATATTAATGTCATTGTTAGTCTCACTATGTTAGCTTCCAAATAAATAAAGAAAAAAAATCCTAATTCTAAAATAAAACAGATAATTGGGAAAAAAAATATTCAAATATAAGAAGTTTTCTAAAAATTAACAAAAAGAGAGTAATAAACAACCGAGTGGAAGTTTTCTGAAAGTTTGAAAATTTAAAGTTTAAATGAAAAGAAAAAGCTTAATGAAAGTAAAGGAAACCTTCTTTTTAACAACCAAAGAAACTAATAAAGTCCTAAATAATAAAGAAATGATGTCTATATAAATAAACATCTATTGATCATTGATAGTCGATCAAAGATTTTATTCTAAAAAGTTCAAACAAATAATTTATTGATTTAACTAAGCTACTTCTCGACGAGGTTGAAAAAGGCTTTTACTAATAAGAAGAGGAAGGGATTTCAAAGAACATATATGAAACATGTAAAAAGTTTGGAAGGTAGAACATGTACTGCTTAAACAAAATCATAAGAGAATGGAAAGAGACATAGTAGGAAAGAAGTATTTGAAAGATTATTTCACACGAAGGTGAAGTGAAGAGGGATTAAGGTGTGTTTGGTCTGTAGAGCGTTAAAGTTTGGAAGGACATGGTTTGATGTTGGTGTTCCTGATCATATCAATTTGAATCAAGTTCCAGAATATATAAGTTGAGGTCTTTCAGTTTGGGAAGCGTGAAGATGAAGATGATTTAAACATTAACATCAAAGGAGAGAAAGTGATAGAGTTAAGAACCAATTTAGAAGCTAAATTTTTTTTATTAGAATAATAGAATACAAAACATAGCAAAACAAAGATTTTATTCTTAAAAGTTCAAATAAAGAGTTTATTGACTTAACTAAGCTACCTTTCGACGAGTTTGAAAAAAAAATTACTAACAAGGAAAGAAAGAGATTTTCAAGAAAAAAAATAATATAGAGCCACAAGGTTTGGAAGATAGTACTGCTTAGACAAAATCATAAGAGGATGGAAAGAGGCACCATAGGAAAGAAGTATGTAAAAGATTTTTTCACATGAAGGTGAAGTGATGAGGGATTAAGATGTGTTTGGTCTCTGAAGCGTTAAAGCCACAAGGGGCATGGTTTGATGGTGGTGTTCTTAATCCTATCAATTTGAATCAAGTTCCCAAAGATATAAGCTGATGTCTTTTAGTCTAAGAAACGTGAAGGTGAAGAGAATCTAAAATGCAACATCAAAAGAGAGAAATCATACAGTTAAGAACCAATTTAGAAATTAAAACCTATTATTAGAATAATAAAAACAATATAGAGCAAAAAAAAAACTCATAGAAATTCAAACGAAGAGTTTATTGACTTGACTTAGCTACCTCTCGACGAGCTTGAAAAAAAAGTTACTAATAAGGAAATGAATGGATTTTTGAATATGAAGCATGTGAAAAAAACATGAGTTGTTAAAAAGAAAGTATAGATTAGCTTATGAATATATTTGTGTATGTAATCTTATTTTTAGAAAAGCTATACTAACTAATCCAGTGAAGATAAACAAAAAACAATAGTGAATTTGGAGATACTAAAATGAGAAAGTCGTCGAAATGTTTTCGCATACAACCATTTATTTCATTAGATTCAATTAAAATGTCTTACGTAAAAAGACGTGATCATCCAAAATATCAAAATGTTTACAATATTTATCAAAATATGAGCCAAAAGAATGTTCTTTTTATGTTGTAAAACTTAAAAGTTGTATTAGAGTTATTTGTAATTATGTATTCAAATTGAATTATTTGCTATTGTAATTTTAAAACTCAAGAAAATTTGAATTATTAACAATAAGTAGACATATTAAAACATATATCTCAAATTTTTTAATAAATATTTTTAGTCACACAAAATTTTATTAAAAGTTATAAAAATAGACCCATACGTACCGTGAGTTCACAACCTAATTCTCTAATAATAACAATAATAAATATTCGATTTCACAATTCAACATACGAAAGTAGAAGTGTATGCAATGATAAAGACAAGGATACTGTAATTGTTGATAATCGGTATTTTCATATTAAATCCTTAAAGTTCATTTATTCAAAACCAAAAAAATCGTTTTTACATCGACTGTTACTTTTATAATTTTATTATACACACATATGCGGAAGAATAATGCTCACGTGTTGAAAAGATCGTTTAAATCTTTGGATTACCAAAAACATTAACATGTCAAAACATATAATTGAACTCTGATTTATTGTTTGAATGATTACTTATTATTATTTGATTTGATTTTATTGCTTAGACCATGATGAAAAGACTTTTCAAGTTGATGGCGGTTCGAGACCTATAATTGTTGTGGGTGAAAAGGCTATTGCATCTTTAGATACCCACAAGAATTTTAGACGGAACCACGTGTTAGTCGTATTTTGCAACTTATATATATATCGACATGATTTAGGTTTATGATATATGGAGCTAGCTAGTTATGTATATTAGTTTTATGAGATTTATCATATATAGTTAGTAGTTAGATATAAACTTAGCTATATGTAATAATTTTAGGTTTTCTACAAAAACTTAAAAGTAACTTATAGACTTATAGTAGAAGGGAAATTAAACTAACTAATATTAAGTTAAATATTAAATTGTTTTGGTGACTCCCATTTTACGACTCCTAGCAAAGTAAAGGAAAAATAAATTACTATGACACAAACATTTAGAGCAATCCCACTGGTTCTTCCAAATTTTTAAATAATAAATTTGGAGAAATCTAAAATTAGGTGTTTTTGTTGTTCCCTTGATTTTTTTCTTTGTCCAATAGTAGAGCTTTTAAGTGGATTTCTTAAAAAAACAAAATTTTATTATTAAAATAAAATTAGAAATATTTCATAAAACTGAATAATTAATACAAATATTAAAATTTTAAACATAAATGACATAAAAGCATATATAAAATATTGAAAACCGGAATAACAATTAGTTGTTAGCTTGATTTCAGCCAAAGTTTTGTCATATATGCTCAACCAAATCATCTTTCAATTGTTGATGCATAAACCGATCAGGAACTCGGGCGCGAGAGGCTATAATATTACCGAGATTTGAAGGCATATGTGTAAAATAGTTGAAATCCACTTGTGAAGAGCCGATTGATTTTGGTTGTGTGAATTATATCGCTTTAAAGCAAGATACGAGATTAGGGGTGTCAAAATGGGTAACCCAACTCAACTCAACTCATAATCAAATGAGTTTAGAGTTAAATGAGTGTTAAATGGGTTGGGTCAACCCATAACTCATTTAATTTGATGGGTTGAGTTGTTAAATGGGTTAACCCATTTAAGTAATAATTTAATTAATTATTATTATGAAACAATAATAAATAATTATCATTATTAATAATCATTAATTCATTATCATCAAACTTAGAATATTTACGTATTCCACTTTTTACAAATTTACATTTTCAGCGGGAAAATTATAAGTTTACGTTTTTGGCGGGAAAATCACAGGTTTATGTTTTTTGTGGGAAAATCACAGGTTTACAGGTTTACGTTTTTGGCGAGGAAATCACGGATTTACGTTTTTTTGGTGGGAAAATCATGGGTTTACGTTTATGCGGAAAAATCACGAGTTTACCTTTTTTGGCGGAAAAATTACGGGTTTACGTTTTTGGCGGGAAAATCACGGGTTTACGTTTTTGATGGGAAAATCACGGGTTTATGTTTTTGGCGGGAAAATCACAGGTTTTGTTTTTTGGCGGGAAAATTACCGGTTTACGTTTTTAGCGGGAAAATCACGGGTTTACGTTTTTGGCGGGAAAATCATGGGTTTACGTTTTTTGTCGGGAAAATCACAGGTTTTGGTTTTTGGCGGGAAAATTACGGATTTACGTTTTTGGCGGGAAAATCACGGTTTTACGTTTTTGGCGGGAAAATCACGAGTTTACGTTTTTTGGCGGGAAAATCACGAGTTTACGTTTTTGGCGGAAAAATCACAGGTTTTGTTTTTTGATGGGAAAATTACGGATTTACGTTTTTTGCGGAAAAATCACGGTTTTACGTTTTTGGCGGGAAAATCACGGGTTTACGTTGTTGGCGAGAAAATCACGGGTTTATGTTTTTTGGTGGAAAAATTACGAGTTTACTTTTTCTCAATTTCATCGCTTGTATATTTAAGAAATTTGGAAAAATATTGATTTTATTAAATTGTTTTAGATGTGTTGGTTAAGCTTAAATTGACATTGGTTTAGAGATTTTAGTTGGTTTAATTCAATTTTATAAAATTTGATGGGTTAATTGAGTAAACCATTGAAACCATTAACCATTACAACCCAACTCATTTGACTCATCAAACCAATTGACCCAATAACTCATTTGACCCATTAACTCATTTGAGTCAAAAAAATTTAACTCATTAGGGTTCATGGGTTGAGTTGAGTTGAGTTGACCCATAAATTTTGACCTATTTTAACACCCCTATACGAGATATAAAGATTTATATCAATTTAAACTACTTTCCAAAAAATTATAATTAGTAATTACATAGGTAAAACAAATTAACAAAAAAAAGTTTAACTAAAAAAAGGACATATAGGTTTTAGTAGGCAAACGGCCAATTCCACCCCAAACTTAGTTGCTTTATCGTATCCACACATAAAACTTTGTTGTGTGCCTAAAACTACATAAACTCAAGTTAAAATTAAATTTTATACACGAACAAAACGAACTCCGGTCTAAACCCACAAATCTCTAAACGCGGTTGATGTTCCGTTAACACGACGCTGACTAGGATGCCACGTTGTACACAAAACGACGTATCTCCAACAAAAAAGAAAAAAAGAAATAGATGAAATCAATGACCTGACTTAAACCCATGCCCTGTTAGACCTAAAAGCACACTAATACCGACTATACCACTATGACAATTAATATAATTGCAAACAAATAATTTTTATTCATAACGATAATCTTTTTCTTCCTTTGTGTCTCTTCCCCAAACCAAATCCGCGAAGAACAAAACCAATTCTCCATTATCCCTTCTTCTCTACTAATTGCTTTTCTTTTACTCACATTCTTCCCCACCTCAACTCAGTTTCTCAAGTATTTTTGGGGAAGATTTGCCATCAAACTACGGAGCTTTCAAAGAAAAAGTCAAGAAATCGGAGATTAGAAAAACAATCGCAGCGCTTGATCAATTGAAGAGTGTGTGATGAATTGAGGGATGATAAGCTTTCGTTGATTTTCTACCTTTTCCCATACAATTTATGTTTTTAAGAGGAAGAAACAAAGCCTCTTGTAGATAATAATATATGGTGGCTCAATTAATATCGAGTGGGAAGTTATGTCTCATGGGTCACGGGTTCGTGTTTTTGATTTAATGATTCATATTCTTTTAACCTTTTTCTTTGAAAAATAAAACTACGTCGTATTGTGTTATCATACACGCGGCATTCTAGTCAGCATCGTGTTAACGGAACATTAACAGCGTTTTGAGATTTGTGGGTTTAGACCGGATTTCGTTTGTTCGTGTATGAAATTCAATTTTAACTTGAGTTTATGAAGTCTTAGGCACACAACAAAGTTTTATGTATGAATACGATAAAGCAACTAAGTTTGTGATGGAATTGGCCGTTTTCTCGGTTTTGGTAAGAGAAAGAAAATTTATTTTCTTCCCTCATTAGAGTCAACCAATAGAAAGCTGACACGTAGGATCATTTTACTTCTCAAAATATCCCTTAACAAAGAAACATCCTTATGTATTATTCTGATTTATGATTTAATTAGGTTCTTCTGCGCTACGCGCGGTTAAATTTTAGAAATTATCATTTTGTTACGTAAACTTTAAATTGATTATTCAAAATTTCAAGTTCAACATTTGACTTACAAATACTTTTAAGGAAGATGATATTATATTTAAAATGTACGTTGATTTAGTTAATTCCTCTCAGTAAAAGTATTATTTTATTTTTTTCAGAATAACTTATATTGATTTTGAAAAATCATTGTACAAATGGTTTGCAATCCAAGATGGAGATTTTAGACAATTATAACTAAAGCTAGAACGTATGCTTCTATATTGAGCTAAATTATGAGTTACTTTATTATAACTACGATTTACATGAATAAAACAGATTTCTGTTGCTCACTTGCCCGATACGTAAATATATATATATTTTTAACGAATTAATATATGTATTGATATGATCAAATATTTATGATTCTGAATCTCATCGAACCCACCCAGTAGGCCATTACTCTAATTATCTTGATGATTAGCTCTTACTCTCATAACTCTCTGCATTTTTCTAGATTCAAACGTACACGACTCCTTATTTTGTACATAATTAACATCTGTCGTCTCTTATTAACCTTAATGGAAAAGTTTGGTTGTTTTTAAGTGGAGGTCATTTCTATTATTTCCCATGCTCATAACCTTGAACTACCTCTTGGAAACGTCTTATTCTTCTAACCTACTTGGCGAATATGAGAATGTTTCCTATCTTTGTCATGTCAGTCTTATTCCTATCTTGGTATTCTCGATCATACCTTTTTTCTCTTATGCCTTACTCTTGTAGCTTATTTTTGTTGTTGTAGAATAGAGTTAAAGATCACTCAAAAACTTTATTTTTCTGTTCAAAACGAATATGGTAGTAAAATGTGAAATATTTTATGTATACCATAAAAATCATAATTAGCCTACAAAGAGAGAGATGAGATGAAACTGATGAGTAATGAAATATGTATATGACACAGTCAAACATTTTTATGATCCATGAATGTACCTCACACATTGACATATACTTTTGCCAAAAACCTTGAATCCATAAAATTCTTCTATTTCCAAGACCGATAAGTTTTAGGTATAGGAACTGCCAAAAGAAGATAAATGTTGGAAACCAGCAGTTAGTTTCAACTTCCGAAGAGTAATAGGTGACATAAATATTAGTTATCCAGATCATGTGAGCCAAAGGGCGTCAAAAGTCCCAGAGAGAACCAGCATAAGATGTCTTCACCATTGTAAGTTTGGAACTGAGATGAAGCCAGACTTATTAGTTTCTTCCATTGTAATCAACCAATTAGCCAGGCTGTTTTGCTTTTCAGTTTCCACTGTAGGAGGCAGGTTAAAATAAACGGTACACACATTTATGGAGAGAAAGAAACAAGCGTAGGCATGGAGTGCCTATACCATCGGATCATATCATCAAATTCATTGATCGGTAAACTCGAAACCGTTTAAGCACAGTCACAAAGCAAGGCTTGCACAAGTATATCGATGGCCTCCGCATATGGTTTGCAGCGAGAGACAACTTAACGCCAAATCATTAGTAATTTTTTTGTTTTTTTTTCTTTTGATCTTAAGTCTAAATCAAGTCAATAAATGGTTGCATATATTGTAAACCCGGTCTTTTCTTTGAATAAATTTAACAATTTTTCAAAAATAAAATAAAATAAAAGTTTAAGTAAGACCTAACCATAGCAAATACGCAAAACTGAATAATGATGATGAGTTGGTGGAGAGTTTAAGAAATATGGCATTTTGAACTTTGAAATACACTAACACCTCAAAGATAATTAATTCTCTGTGCGACAATGCGGTTTAAGGAAGTTATGGAGTTCATGTATGTTAAAAAATGCTATACTCCATAAAAAAACATGTCTCCCAAAGATTCTTTGAAGCTATATATGTACCAAGAAATTAAGTGAATCACTTACACCATCGTTGATATGGGCAGGCATCACCTACACCTAATATTAAGCCGGAGAAGAGAAAACCAAAGAGAGAGGGTTGCCGGAAATAATTGTCTTCTTCGCATTTCGTAACCGAAATCAAAACTCAATGGAAATAATTCGTCTTTGTATTAACAAATGATTGTAAGGATCATTAAATGTAAAAGCAAATAGCAAAGAAGTAAAATACAATATAAGACACCTTTGATTCCAGAGGCTTCAAATTCCTTGTGTACATGCTGCTTTGACCTTTGTTCTTATACCAACTTAAAGGATTCTAATTCATGCAAAAAAACTTAAAGGATTCTACAAATCATGATCGTTGAATAAGCTCTAAAAATTGAATTACACGTTTACAATATGGTTACTAAATTATAGAAATTACTGGCATTATGGCTAGCGCTGGGCAAAAAAACCGGAACCGACAATCCAAACCGAAACCGACCCAAAAAATTGGACCTGAAACCGAATCTGAAGATTTACCTTATTGGGTCCAAAATTCCTCTACCCGAAAAACCGAATTCAAACCCGAAAATACCCAAAATTTTAATCGAAAATCTAAATTTTACCCGAGACCCGAAAGTTTACCCAAAAATCCGGGTATTTACTCGAAAAATCTAGGTATTTACCCAAAAATTCGGGTATCGGTTCCAAAATAGGGCCCAAAAATCTATACCACACCGACCTAAACCCGAACAGAAACCGAACCGATATTTTAGATTTACCATATTCGGTCCTAAACTTCTCTACCCAAAAGACCCCTACCCGATCGGATTTTACCCGAACCCGACCCGCTTACCCGAATGCCCACCCCTAATTATGGCCCCTGTTATGCAAGGACTTAGTTTTAGTATTCTTTTTTTTTATATGACAAATATCAAATTTAATTATTTACAAATATCTGAACGAATATGAATATTATATGAATTAACTGAACTAACAAAACATAGTATCTGAATTTGTATAGTGACAGAGGAAACATGGTTATGGTTGGATACTATGAGTTTCTCTTGTTAGCCATAAACGATCGGATGCACATACCATTACAACTCTGAAATAATGTTCTCCATTTGTCCCAAAATAAATACATGTGAACTCTATAATTTATGAATCACTTATAAATAAATGTCTGTCAAAGAGATAGACCAAAATATCAATAAGAAATATTTGGAAGAGATTTTGTCGTTGAATATATCTGCATTTGTATGCATGTTTAATTACTTTCAGTTGATAATCCCGTTGAATCTAATTTCCAACCAAATTCCAGCAAATAATATCTCAAAAGAAGAAGAAAAATAATCTAATTAATAATATATGTGTTTACAGGATGGAAACAAAATTATTGTCATTGATTCTTTATATTAAGAGACTTGGAATAATCTGCAGTTTTTTTTGAATAAAGAGACATTTTGGATGGAGGAGGTGGACAAATAAACTTTCCAAACATGGGGAAGGAATTGGGCACAATCGTTGCCTCGTTTTTGACGCTTTTCTCTCTCACTCTTGAAGACAAAAACGAAGATCTAGATATAGTTTATGAGTTTCCTGATCTTAATTACAGGGTAAGGATTGCAAATTGGAAGACGGGAGTGAGGCAGTGATTTAGACATCGACATACTTCCTGTCGGTGATGCAGTCGAGGCTTTCCAGACGGATACGTGAGGCTTCGCCGGTGGCTCTTCTAGTTATGGACGCTAGAGGAACGGCATGAAGCTGCTCACGGCCCACCCATTCGTGGAAGGTCCTCAGCATGAAGTTGCTCACGGCTCAACAATTTAAAAAATTCAAAAAATACACAAATTTATTACCAAAAATTCCCGACATTATTGTTCCGCTAAAAAATTCTCTACAAGATTTTTCCGCCAAAAAATTTCGGTAAAAACTTTTCCGCCAAAATATTTTCAGGGAAACAAGATTCCGTCAAAAATTTTCCACCAAAAAATTACGTCCATATTTTCCCACTTAAAAAAATTCAGGAAGGAATTTACAAAATTTAGGAAAGATTCTAAGCAATTCAGGAAGGGTTTTACGATATTCAAAATATTTTTTTGTTGTAACCCTTCCTGAATTTCACAAAATCCTTCCGGAATTCTGTAGAAAGTTTCCACAATTTTGTTGAATCTTTCAAATAATCATTTTCTGAAATTTAGGAAGGATTTTATGAAATTCAGAAAGGATTTAACCAAAACTTTTTTGTGAAATACTTCTTGAATTCCATGAAATTTTTCCCAAATTTCGTAGTAACCTTCCTGAATTTTTTGTCGGGAAAAATTTGAAGGATATATTTTTGGCAGGAATATTTTGACAAAAAATATTGGCGGGAAATATTTACTTTTATTTATTTATTTTAATTAAATTAGTTATTTATATTTAATATTTAGTTAAAGTTTGTAGTGCTATTTGTGAAATTTTTCAACAGAGATACTATATTTTTGGAAGAAAAAAATTTTTTAGTGCTATTATTTTCAATCTCCATTATAATAATAAATTTGATATTTAAAGATTTTTATACCAAAATTCATCATATTTTAATTGACACTGGTTTTGTTTTATTTGGACACAATTTTTTTTTATTTTACATTATAATTTTTCTATTATCTTTAAATAAACCCTTTCTGTATCTTTAATTTTTTTATTTTTTTGTTAAATGAATCTCAATAATAATTTTGTTAAATTAATCGATAATATTAATTATTATATAATAATAAAAAATTAGAAAAAGAAAAAAATAATATGAAGTAAAATTCTTAGGGTTTGGTGATGAATTTTATTAAACAAAACTATTGTAAAAGTTAAAATTGAAATGGTGTTGAATGATTAGACGGAAGAAAGATAAGATAATATGAAATGTTAAAAAGAGAAAAAAAATTGTGACGTGGATTGCATAGAATTGTGAGTGAGAGAAGTTTTGAGAGTTGATGATCCGGCAACTTGAGAACACATTGTTTAAAAGCTGAGGTGGACATCTTGAGAGGCCTCAAAGAGTTTCTTTTATTAGTAGTAAATTTTTTTCATAACTTTTAAGAAATCAATCTTCAAGAACCCTTCAAGGACTACCATTGGACTTGGTCTTACTCCTCAAGCCTCTCTTTTTTCTTTTGTCTACCGGTTTATTAAAAAAACTCCATTTATGGGAAATGTTGTTTACATATATAATATAATGCGGTTCGGTATGAATTTTTCGTGCTAAATTATCCGCTTTTATATTTGCACTGCGAGAAATTAATTATAAAGAAAAAGTAGAGAATTCTTCCCTATCGCTATGAAAATCCGCTAAATATGCTGAATTAACCTGCCATTCTACTCCTCAAGCCATCTATGTCTATATAATAAGACTACGGTCAACATGATTCTCCAGCACACAAAATAAAAAATAAAATACAATTTCATAAAACAAATGATAACAAAAAAGCAGAAACTTATGTTTTACATTTTTCCATTCTTCTATTTCTTTTTATCATTCATTGCACAACCAACCATCCAAAGCATGGCTTATCCTGTCGGCTTAACTAGGAAGGCAGACAGTGCAACCACTAGAGGCCCACAAGCTAAGGCGCCCTTTTTTTTATTTTATTTTTGTCGGAGGAGGCACAATTTTTATTTGTTTGGGGTTCAGCAAAACAGAAAAAAAAGGGCTATTACAGAAATGGACACTTTTTAAATTAAAAATTAAAAATTAGACAGTTTTATCATGGGCTTATAGAAAAAGGCATTTTTGGGAGATAAACTAACGAAAATACCCTTTAAATCCAATACTATCTCCTTCTTTGATGAATCCATTTGCTATGATTCACAATATATCTGCCACTAACGACAATGTTCCAATGAACCCAATAAACAATTAATTGCTTTTTAATGGAAGAATACTAAACCCTAAGAGGATACTACATAGAGAACCCAAGAGTTTCAACCTTAGACAATGACCAAATCGGAGATGTGTTGTTGTTGGCGACGATGAGATGATCGATACGTTTCTATTCATCCAATCAAGCAAATCCAGCCAAACCCAATCTTCATCTTCTATATGTGTATCTACACGTATTTGCGCAGATGTGCCACCGGCTCACTATCACCGCCGTAGTATATTTATATCGTCGTTCATAAGATCTAGATCTCGCCTTATCATCTTTTTCCTTCTTGATTCCAGACATGTGTGGCATGAGTAATTGTTGATGTTGGAAATTGATAATTAACGACGCCGGAGATTGCGTTGCCATCAAAATTAAAGTGTAATTGAACGATTTTTTCTGGGTTTGGGAAAGGTAGAAAGAGAGGGCAAAACCGTTAATGCAACATATTAAAAATGCCTAAATCTATAAACCATCCAAAAAGTTCCAGTTCTTACAATACCCTATACAAAATTATGGTTTTTCTATAACTGAACCGAAAAAAGTAGGGAATTTTGGATCTATAACCAAAAAAAATTAATAATTAAGAAACTAACCTAAAAAAAAATCTGTTGTGATATTTTCTCTATTTTGTATATTAAGACCATTTTAGCCCTCTCACCTCTCGCCTCTCATCTCTTTTTGTCTACATAAACTTAACTAAAACAAAACAAAATTATAAAACATAAATAGCAAAATAGGGTTGAGAAAACCGAAGTATCAAATTCAATCACAAACACCAATCGCTGCTTTGATTATGTTTTGATCCCATCCAATGATGTCTAATAAAATTCTAAACATGATTTTTTCAGATTTCTAAAAACTGAAAATTGAGATGATTTTATTTAGTTTAATTATTTTTGTTTGGGTTCCTTATATAGTACCATCCTTAGGGTTTAGTTTTCTTAAATCAATAGGTGTTTGTAATTAGAATGGATTGAGATAAAAAAAAAACTTAATTTTCTGGAAAAATGTTTTGGATTGAGGAGAAGAGAAGAAGCAACGAAGAAGATGTTGAAGGTTAAAAGGTCTTTTTTTTTCTCCAACACCATTTATATTAAGTTATCGGAAAGAGACTCTCTTCTATAGAGAGCCATTCAGGAACCGATGCGCTTACATGGAAAAAAAGACTATTACGAGCCCGAGCTTTTTTAGCTAAACAATCAGCTCGAGTATTAGAACTACGAGGAAGAAATCTAATATGAAAGAAAGGGAAGGAAAGAACTAAGGAACGATAGGAGGTCAACTCCGCAGCAAAAGTCGGCCACTCATCTTGGTTCTCGAGGATAGAGATCAAGTTTGCACAATCAGAAGCGAAAGCACCAGACGTATTGCCAATAGATATCATGCATTCCATCGCCCATAACAAAGAATCAAATTCCGCATGGAGCGGCGATAAACTCCGACGACCACTCTTTAGGCCTAGATGAAGAACTGAGTTATTTCGAACGAAAACCCATCTATGTCTGCTTAGTGTATCATCTGCATGCCATGACACATCAAACTGGCATTCAAAGCACATAATGGAAGGACTTTGGTCAATAATTGAAGAAGTAATAGAGGCTAAAGACTCATCATCTTTTAGATTAGCTTGTTTCCACACCATTGCCTCTTGGAGTGCTAGGGCCAAAGTTTCCGGGGGTGGTTCCCTGATATTTTCAAAAATAAAGCGATTCCTACTTTTCCAGATATACCAAAGTATCCATGAAAAGAGTTCAAGCACCTCCTCTCCTATTCCGAATTCTCGGCCTCGTCAAAAAAGAAAGTCGAAATTATAAAAGAGGGAGTTCTTAGGGAAAATATTCCCTGCAGAGGGGATCGACGATACTGCCCAAATATGTCGCGAAGGTGGACAATGAAATAGGAGATGGTTGATTGATTCCTCAGACGCTCCGCAACGAGGACATTCTTTATCCGTACCCATATGACGATATGTTAGTCGTTAACACGTGGCTAAACAGCCGGAGATACATTGCCACGCGAAATGCATAAGCTTTCGCGTAGTTTTAAGCTTTCATACTTGTGCCTGAAGTGCCAAGACACGAGGTCCCTGAAAATGGGGGTCACAAGTAGGACGAAATAAATCTCGCGCGGCCTAATATCCTGACTTGACAGTATAATTTCCAGATTTAGTGTACGACTAGCTAAATCCATCACTTAAATAGGTACGACTAGGTCAGATTCCTAAAATGAGTGGAATATCAATGGGGTCAAACAAGGCTTGGAGCCGGTCCAGTTTCCACATTTTTGTATTTTGATCAATTAAATCGTTAACATAGAGATGAGGATCCCTTATGTCAAGAAGACTCTTAGTAGAACGCGCTGGAACCGTGGGGATCCAAGAATCTTCCTAGACTCGAGTCAATATGATAGATCCTATTGTCCTTCGTAGACCCGAAACAAGCAGAGGTTTAGCACCATGATACTTCTCCATCCGTATGAGGGACTGTTAGAAGCACCATTATGTAAGGGGTCGCTAAAACGAAAGTTTCTTCCTCTCAACACCCTGCTCAAAAGGGAATTCAGAAATCTGATAAGCCGCCAAAGTTTTTTAGCTAGTAGAGCTAGGTTAAATTCCTCAATTGTTCGAAACCCTAAACCTCCCTCGGAGTGTGGATTACAAACTTTATCCCATGTTATCCAGTGGATACCATTGCTATTTTCATTAGTTTCCCACCAGAAATTTGCAATGGCACTTCTCAGTTTTGAGTTTATAGCCTTTAGAAGGAGGAAACACGACATAACATATGTCGGAAGGGCCTGTGTTACAGATTTAATAAGAACCTCTTTGCCACATTTTGACAAGAATTTTGTTGACCATGTATTAAGTCGTTTCTGTAACCTATCTCTCACAAAGGAGAAGACTTGAGTTTTGGAGCCATGAATTTTTTCAGGAAGGCCCAGATAAGTTCCCAAACCTCCCTCCTTATGTATGTCGAGGGTTGCCTATATAGTATTTCGGGTAGAATTGTCCACTTCATGACCAAACATAACCAAAGACTTAGCAGTATTTAACTGTTGACCTGAAGCCTCGCCATAAAGGCGGAGAATATTTATGATTTCTTGGCCTTGGGAAGGTTCTGCTTTACAAAAAAAGAGACTATCATCTGTGAACAATAGATGAGAGGTAGATGGGCTTGCCCTAGAGATTTGGAGGCCTTGAATTCTTCCAATCCACTCAGCACTTTTTAGGTTCGCCACTAAAGCTTTCGAACATAAAATAAAGAGAAAAGGGGAAATAGAATCTCCTTGACGGATTCCTCTAGTTGGCTTAATAAAAACCCATCGGTACCCCATTTAGGAGAACTCTATATGAAACATAGGAGATACAAAAACTAATCAAGTCTACTCATTTCTGGGCGAAACCCATTTTAACATAAGAGCACGTAAAAATGACCATTCCACACGATCATAAGCTTTGCTCATCTCAGTCTTTATAGCCATAAACTTCTTTTTGTAGGTCGAGTTTGTTTGGAGAGCATAAAAATTTTCTTGAGCTATAAGGATGTTATCTGTAATGAGTCTCCCAGCCACAAAGGCGGATTGTGTCTTGGAAATTAATTCTGAAAGGATTTTCTTAAATCGAGAGCTAAGGATTTCGATATAACTTTGTAACTAACATTACACAGACTGATTGGCCTAAACTCTGCCATTTTTCTTGGTCGGTCTATTTTTGGGATTAAACAAATATTTGTCTCATTCAGTCTCTCATCAAAGAAGCTTGAAGAATGGAAATTTTGGACTAGTTTTACTAAGTCTGGCCTAGTCAATTCCTAAAAATGACGGTAAAACAGTGTCGTCATACCATCCGGTCCTGGAGCTTTATCCGAATGGAGAGAGAAAAGGGCACGCTTGACTTCCTCGGGAGATATCTCTTTGGTGAGATTCTGATTCATTGTTTCCGTGATCATCACTGGCACATCCCGAATCGCGGAATGGAAATCTTGTGGATTAGAGGTTGAAAAAGGTCTTTAAAGAAATCAACCGCTAGACCTTCAATGCCCACCTCCTTGTCGACCCACAGACCATCTTGGTTCAGGAGCCTAATAATCTTATTCTTTGCTCGTCTTTGCTTTGCAATAGCATGAAAATACTTTGTATTTTTATCCCCTTCCTTAAACCAAAGTTCACGGCTTTTCAAACACCAAAATATTTCCTCCTCTCTATAAGCATCGCAAAGCTTCCTTTTTAGAGCTAATAATTCCTTAGCAGAGATGGACTCGTCTTCTTGGGCGTTATCAATTTGATTTTGTAATTTTAGAATTTTTTTCTCTGAGTTTGAAGAGCTTGACTTTTTTCAAATAGAAATAGACTTTTTACAATTTTTCACTTTTTGAGAAAAAAATAACTCCTCCTTGAGGAGGGACCTCACAACCTCCATGAACCGACTCCTTAAAGCCCGGTTTGCTAAGCCATCTTTTATAAAAAAAAATAAATGGTTTGAAAAGGCGATGGGGGCTATTCTGAATTGAAGCTAAAAGGGGTCTATGGTCGGAACCCCATAATTTTAGATACTCCACATTTGAGTGGGAAAAAATGGTATGCCATTCTTCATTGCCCAAAGCTCTATCTAACCGAGATTTAATGACTCGACGGACACGCCGCCTCGTAACTCCACAGCTACGGTGTCCCACCCATGAGAACAAATTACCGTGAGAGGGCACCTCGATCATCCCACAATTTTCAATCATGCATCGGAATGGGAGAAAAGAAGATTCATATCTACTTTTATCTCCCTTTTTTCGTGGTTTCCAATAATCTCAATAAAATCACCAATCATAAACCATGGTTTCGAACGGGTGATACCTATTCGAGTCAAACGTTCCCAAACTAATTCTCGGTATTGGATTACCGGATGTCCATACACAAAGGTAATAAAAACTCGATTTCCATCAATAATAATTTCAATATCAATAAGCCGGTCACTAACAAAAACAAACTTAACCAGATAATCTTTCGATTACATAAGGGCAAGACCGCCACTGCTGCCAATCGGCTCAACAATATAAAAAGAATCAAAAACTAATGACACTTGCAAACCCTGAATATGACTAAGGTCATTTTTGGTTTCCGATAAAAAAGAAAACCTAGGGAATACATACGACACATCTCCTCTAGTCGACGAGTTGTAAGATCAGCACCCGCCCGTTGACAATTCCATGCTAAAATCATCATGTGTTAGTTTCGGTAGAGGTTGTAGACCCCACAGAAATAACAGTTGACTCTGAAAGCTTGATCTTTGTGGATGGTAACATTTGAAGTTGTGGAACCGAAGCAGCTCGCCTACGATTTTTTGGTCTAGATGTCTTGGGCTTGTTGACTCGATTAGAAATCCTCTTGCTAGGAGAACGCCCCCTGTTGTTTTGAATTAAGCAAGAGAGCTGGATTGGGCTGCACCTTCCGGTTTTGGCCCATCTCTTCCTTTTTTAAATCTTTCTTTTTGGACTTAGAGTTGGATGGGCCTTGATCCATCAAACAGCCAAAATTTTGAGTCGCTACGGACTCGGACAGCTTCTTCACCATCGTAGGCGAGTTCAAATTGACTTGAGCTCCGGTAGAGATTCAGTCTCAGATTGCAGCTTCGCATCTAAAGGTATGCTTTCCTAAAGATCTTCTCCTAGAAGATCATCATTTTCAACATCGAAATCTTCAGTATCTCCAGGGAGGGAAGGTTCAAGAGCGTGGTACGCTTCGTCATCCTCCACCGTCCAGTCCAGATTAAGGGCCTCCGACATCAAATGGTGGTTATCAACCCAACCATCCTCAGCGTCGTGAGTCGCCGTTATCGTCACTGGGAGGTTAGAAAGATTTGCAGGACTAGTAAAGTTTATTGATTTAGAGAACTTCACCGCCAGAGAATTTGCAGGCTCAGATTCAGGGTTTTCTTCAGGAGTGTCCTCATCTTCGTCTTGATCTTCTGCTTCTTCTTCCAAGGTCATCTCGTACCAACTCTTTCTTTTCTCCAACTGAGAACACAAAGGCACAGAGCCGAGATTTGTTGCAGAGATGGGTTCATCCTCTCGTGGATTAAGGCGGTCAAAAGTCAAGGATTTATTTGCAGAGCTTCCAGTTTCAGAAGAAATCACTGGGGAATGACGAGGTAAATCAATCTCCTTGCCCTTGTCTTCATCCGAGAGAATGGCCTTTTTTGACAAGTTCAAGCGAAACAGTCTTTCTCGCACAAGAGCAGGGGATGAATTTCCTTGCTTGGCTCTTGAGGAAGCAACAAGAGGCTTCGAGGTTGTAAGTTGAGAGTCAGATAAGTGTGAACTGTTCAGTTCCATTCCTTGTTTCTCTCTGGAACGATGTGAAGAGGTAGGTTTAAAACGGGAATGGTAATAACGATCTTTATTAGAGGGTTCACCATTCTTATCTTGGGAAAAGGATTCCTCAAATTGACGTTTTCTCCCATCCTCAACAATTCTCTCTTTAATATTACCGGATCCAGAAGGACGTCTTGCAGCGTTAGTGGCCCGAGAGAAATGTGAGTTACGGGGAACTTGATAACGGAGAGGAGGGGGAGGGGACCTCTGATGGTACTGTCTATTACCAGCGTAACAAGTATCTCAGAATGAATTAGATATTCCCCTTTATTCTTCTATCACTAGCTGGAGAAACAGATCTTCTAGAGTGGCCACTTTATTGTTAAGATCTGCTCTTCCCAAAATTCTGGAGGTATTCCTTCCGTTCTGGTCCAAAACGTCATTGAGTTTGGGAAAGCAGCTCTAAGATTAGGTTCCCATCTCTCGAGAGCAAAAGACCATTTACCGAAATGACATGGGCGTTTATTCAGGACCTTCTTTAGATCCGCTTCAGTCTCAAAGAAAAACTGAAACCGAGAATCATTCAGAGAGACACCTCAAACTCTTCCTTCAACATCCCATATGTTCTCTTTGGGTAAGAAGGAGAGAAGCGCTTCAATACTCCGGCCTCCTTGATGAAACATGCGTCCCACTAGACTGAGATTGAGGCGGGCTAACAAAGCAGAATTATCCACCTGAGGAAGAACCACCACATCATCATCGTCTTCAGGTTCAAAAGCAAAAGGTGCTTCCTTGGGAGGAGAATCTCAATACCAACTTGGCCTGACTCATTTTGCCATGAGAAGGTTTAAAGAGTGAACAAATGAATTTGAAAAGAGCTTAGCTTAGTGCTAGAAAAAGAGAAAAGAGAGATCTCTAGATATTCAGAAGCACCAGAAATTATCTTAGCTTAGAGCTAGAAAAACAGGGGAACAGATGCTCTGCTTATGCAGGAAGGTCTTCAGAGTGAGAGCATCATTTGGTCTACTCAATTAAGGATGAAGAGGCTGAGAAGAGGCACTGAGCAGAGAAAAGAGAGGACTGGAGAAGGCATAAAAGAGAGGAGAAACAAAGACAAACAGGGGAGCATCGTCAGAGAAAAAGAAAGATTCGACCAAAGAAGAACAAAAATTACCAATAATGGCTAAAAGAAATGGTCAAAATCTACTTTTTTTGAAACCATTTGCTGTTTT
Organism: Arabidopsis thaliana; assembly: GCF_000001735.4. NCBI lineage: Eukaryota > Viridiplantae > Streptophyta > Magnoliopsida > Brassicales > Brassicaceae > Arabidopsis > Arabidopsis thaliana. The sequence goes on along the minus strand of NC_003070.9, from coordinate 16,238,123 downwards.
TAGTTATCTCGTAAGTAGTGCCTGGGAGAGAAAAAAAGAACTTGGGGGTCTCTCTTTTTTTAAGGAAAAAAGGTCTTATATTAACAAGATGAGGATAAAGTGGATATTTCTCAATTCTCATGTGTTAGTTTCTTAATTTCTAGAATTATAGTGCTATTTTCTTAATTTAGTGTTGGAAACTGGTTAGTTTTGCAGTTCACCCAAAAAAATATCCTTTGTAGAAAAAAAATATTTAATAAAAAAGGGCCCATAAAATTTCTGCACTTCTTTGATTCTTTCTAAACATAACTAAATTCTTTTCTTAATATTGGACCAAAAGATTGATTTACGTTAGCCTAACAATTATAAAACTTTATTGATATATTAAGCAAAATTTTATGTACTTTCTAACACAAAGGCAAGAATTTACACCATAAATTATTAACGATCCCACAAAACTTTTCACCTTCTCACAACGTCTCTATGATGTGACTGAATATGGATAAAGACTCAAGACACAACGATGAATGATTTAGTTTTGGATCTTATTCAATTGTTAATTCAGTTCAAGTTCCCTGACTCTGTTTCTGTAAGCTTTTCAAATTATCTATACCCAGAAGAATTGATAATTAACTGATAGAAAAAAACATTGTTGTCTTTTACTGTTTTAATTTTATGACAACTATACCCCTAAATTATTAAACTAAAAATAAAAAGCTCGAGAAAATTAAAAAACTTGAGATATTAGTGACGATGAAACATTAGTACGTTAAATGAAACATTAATACGTTCAAATAAATATTATCCATATATCGATTATCTTACTATGTTAAGACAAATATTATTTCGATGTTTAGTATGTTACCATGTTATTATTCATATATAGACTATCTTACCGTGTTGAGACAAATATTATTTCGATATTTAGTATGTTAGCATGTTATTATTCTATTCAACATGTTGTTATAATCGTTCTCATGTTAATTATGTAATATGATGTATTTTATTGTGTTGATATATATATAAATAAAAATACTGATTCATAATTTTAAATCGATAAATATTTATTTAACATATAATATGTAAATTTATCATGTTATTATATATGTTATCTCGTTAAACAAATAGTTATATACTTATTTACAAATATTAAAGTTATTTTGAATCAATGGCATTTTTGTAATTAATCTAAAAAGGAAGGATAATTTTGGTTTATATTTTATTTCTCTTTCCTATTTACCTAAATAACAAATTTTTATGTATAAATTCTTAATTTCTTGTTTATCCATGTATATATTTTTAACTCACCCTATTTTTTAGTTATTTATTTTTGTAAACGCTTTTTTTCTTTTAACATAATAGGACTCTGTTTTTGCTTTTGCCATTTTGTCTCGGGGTCTCTCGAAAGCTCAAGCCGGCGACAAGCTCCCATTGCATCGTAGACGAGAACGGTCAACGTAAAGCTAGTGTGTGCGAGCTGGCCATCACACCTCTAGTGGCGGAAGGGCTAATTAAGCAAGCAACCGGTGGAAGCAGTGTGGCTAAGAAGATAGCGGAAATGGGTTTCAATTGTCTTTGGTTAACTTGGCCGTCAGATTTGATGACTAATAAGACATTAGCTTATATAGTGTCACAATGACAATCTTTTCAAAGCCTTGGTCTTAATGATGATTAAATTGTTGGCGTCCAAACTAACAACCTCTCCCTCATTGAAGCTTTCAAGGTATATCTCCACTCTCTTGGTTCTAAATATTAGTGTGTTTCAATTATAACCTTTTTGTGGTAGATGGACTTATGTTCAAGTTTCAACGGTTTTAGTTTTAAGGAAATAATATTATTTTAAACATTAAAATATATCTCTTCAACTAATTTTCAATTTTCATATTTAAATTAGTTTAACTATAATTCTGAAAAACAAAGGAAAAAGACAATTTCTCTTTTTCAATAACCAATGGTCCAACAAAAGAATGCAAGTCATTATACAAAACCGAAAACCTAAAACCAAAAATCGAAAACTTATAAACACCCTTTTTGACTAAGCTACATACTTGAAAGTGTTGGCATTTTCTGTATCCCTCTCCAAATAATCTCTATTGATCAAGTCCTCAATCCGTTTCTTTATCATCTTTATATCAGGCTGCAACAAAAAAAAAAAAAAAAACCATTATGTAAATATTACCTTAATTCTCTTGTCTTATATATCAAGTTTCCTTTTGTATATTAAATCCTTACCTTGAACATTTTGCTAAGATGCTCAACACATTCAGAGACTAACTGTTGATGCGCCAACACTTTTCTACTCTTCATGATCCGAACAAGAGCTGCATCTATTGCATAGCGTCTATCTTTATCAACATCTTCAACTACTTTCTTCCTCTCATCCATTGGAGGCAAAGGCACCTATTTAAGAAAAGAAAAAAACATCATTAGTCTTTTTGATCTAGGCTACATTATAACACAATGCTTCTCATCATATTTACCCTAATCTTCCGCATCTTATCTGTGAACTTGGAGTTGAATTCGAAAGTATCGGTTTTCGAGATGGTTCTCGACATTGGTTCCTTTATAAGAATCTTGTACTTTAAGCATGACAGTGAATGAAGCAGCCTGACAAGATCTTCATGGCTGAGGTTTAGCTGCTCTGAAATCTCGGTGTAGCTTAATCTCTCTGCGTTGTTGAAGAGCAAAAGCACAGCAGCCTGGTACGTGGAAACGACTAACTCCATTGTTTTTTTCTCGAATTTTCCAAGAATGTGACAAGTTCCAAGAGAATAAATCCATGAAAGTCTCCTGGAATTGGTTTTTGTTCCATAAAAGACCTTAAAAGCTTCAACACAGTTGACCTAAAAAAAAAAAGAAAATTGGAAGCTGAGAAAGTCTTCTTCTTAAATTCTGTTTAAAGACCTAAAAATAAAAAGAGTTACTTACCATTTCAGTGGGTAGATTAAGGTCTGTTGTTTTGTAACTTGGCCAAAAACCAGTAGTAAGAACAGTGACAGTAAAATCAATCCCCAGCTTTGTTGTCATGTTTGCTGATAAATAATCCACGAAGTTGGTTTGGAGTTCTCTTGCCAATGTTATATCCGTCACCTATATAACAAATGTACAAAACAAAGCATTAGTAAAAACCTTAGTCACTACTAAGGAAATAAAACTCATGTGACTAACCATGCCCTCCATCTTAGAAGTTAACTGTCCACCAAGTAGTTCTTTTAACTTTGTAAGTATACTTCTTTCATGATTCCGCTGCGATCAAATAAGAGCCGACGAGCTTGTTTCTTCCTAAAAACAACCAATATTTAGAAAAGTTAACAAAGCATTGGTGTAAGGAACAAAGTTGAAAGAGAAACAAATATTGGAAGCAAGAGATATGTACCTGTAAAACTCGGCGAAAAGATCCTTGTCACTTATATAAACAAGCAAATTAACTACTTTCTCAAGCGTAATTTCAGTAGCTTCATCACTAAGCTTCTCACTTCCACCTCTGGTCTTGAGGATATTATCACAATAGGTTGCAAGTATTTCTGCACTGGACGCTCCAGCCACTGTTTTGTTACAGAAGACTTCAAACGCCTCTTTTAATAGCTTATGGAAGAGGCTGTGTTTCTGAAAACACTCATCTACATAGACCATGTATTTATCGTGTAGTTCAATCTCTTTTCTGACAAGCACCTGACTAGCACTTGCATCTTGATTAGTAGCTGCGTCGGCGGCTTGTTTGATAAGGGCATTTCCTTCTGCAGTAACATGCTGCTTGAATAAGTCTGCAATAGGTTCCAACCCTTGCGGGATTAGACGATAAAGCCTGTACATCCTCGAGAGATCACCCATCTGAAAGCATAACACAATGTTCAGACAAAGAGAGAATTTTAGATGAGAATTGTTTGAGGCTGTAGTGGTTAAAGCGGACAAATCCGCTTAAGGACTGGACCGCTTTTACATACAAATAGAGTTGGTCCACAACAGTTTGTTATCCGCCCTAAAAATAGAGCAGACTAAACAACTGACGGATTTGTCCACCCCGACCACCGTCACCATTCAAACCCTAAGAATTAAAAGTTAGTTACCTTGTCATCTCTTAACAATGCAAGGCACCCAGAGTGCTCATTTTCTATAAGCTGTTTTGCAACCACTACCAACAATTCATTTTGTACTTTCTGCATGCATCCAAAAACAAGAATTATCAGTGTTTACGTATATGGTTGTAACCAAGTCAAAATGCTCACAAAAAACTCTTATATATACCTCAACTAGTTTGGGCTCAGTGGTAGAATGAAGGTAGTTAGTGACTCTTTCCTTCTCCAATTTAAGACACTCTTCAGCCTTTAGCATGTAATCAGGACAAGAATCCTCCTGGCTCCACCTTGAGGCCTTGCGAGAATAGTAAGATGCAGTATCTTGAAGCAAGAAGCTTTCAAAATCCTCTTCGTATATTACCATCTGTCCAACCCCATTCCCACAATAGACATCTATTACGTTTTTCACTAGTGTTCTATCAATCTGTTCGCCTTCACGTTCTTTATGAATCTGGCAAATACAAAATAGTGTTAGAACAACTAAACCAGAGATCGCTACTCAATTAGAGATTAATAACATATACACTTACAAGTGCTAGTAGCACATCTTTGGCCTCGGACTGTATCTCTTGATAAACTAGGTCGTGAAAGGATGTGAAGCCAACATCATTCAGTGTTGGAAGACCTCTCCGAGCAACATAGAAACGGTCAAGATAAAAGCAGAAGCGAGATAACCATCTAACCAGAATTTTATGGTTAGCCCATCTCTTAACAAGCTCTCTCAGCATATATTCACCATGCCTCTCCCTCATAGACGGCAAAACCTAACCAAATATGTAAAAATATTAGTTAGACCCTTTGCTCAAGTCAAAGAAACAAATATGTAGTTGTTACTCACAGTTTCTTTATTGTAATGATCAACCACTCCACGATACTTATTATAAAGCTCTTGTGAGTAATCATTAGGAGGTTGTTGGAGACACATATCGTAGATAATCCTGTGAGAATCCACAGTGGTTAGTATAAGTTCGTGAAAAAACAAGAAACATGATTATAACAAAACATACGTGTACAGATTGATATATTGACCGGGGTCAAACGGTGGCTCAGACAAATCTTCTAGAATCCTTTGTAGCTTTGCAACACCAGTCTTCATGACAGACCATCCTTCCTCCAATAGGATTAACTCCTTCATCATTATGACCTTGAACAAGATTCTACAGTAAAGTAATACTAAGACATGAGATATATCAAAATAACTACAACAGAAGAGGTTATTATCATTCAAAACACAAAACTAAAACTAATCAGACTAACAACGATAACAAGATATTACGTAGCCATGGCGATGAATCCCCAAGAGAGAAAACAAAGCGCAACACAATAATCACTGAAAGCAAATTGGAGAATCAACAAAGTACAGAGAAGCCGACGTAAACCCTAACTCGTTTAAAAACGAGTATAGAAACGTGACGCTAACCCTAACTCGTTGAAAATCTTAAACCCTAATTTTGTCACGTACCAGAAGATTTAGAAGACTATGGAATCCGATTTCACAGGGATTTTGGAGAGCTTTGGGAACCTAATAGAGAAACAGAAGATGTATATATAGAGTTGGTAACCCGCGGTGAAATTTAGTTATTATTTTTTTCTTTTAAGAAAATATATACACTTTTTTTTAATCCTTTTTTAATAGTCAAAGTAGAAGAAACATAAAATTAACATTTTTAAGGAAGTAGAAATCTGGAAACTATAATAATAATAATAATTATTTTATTATACAGAAAGAAACTGGTGTAGTTGCCTTTCCTAGTTCCTATCTCTCATCGATTGTGAGACTAAAATTACTCAAATTTTAGAGATGCAAAGCATACAAAGACTTAAATAATCAGAAACTAATTCTTTGATTTTTTAACGCATATGAAATTCTAGAAACGAATTAAATTTTAAAATTAGAAGATAAACATGACTAAAAAGATATAGAATAAAATAGGTAGATGTTTTTTTTTTGGTAAAAGATTAAATTTTATACCATTTTTGATTTGTGACAGAATTATAAAGATAACAAAAAAAATATCAAAACAATCTACAGAAAATAAATATAACATAACTACTTAAATAGCTTTGGATCGCTTCTAATTGGAAAAAGCATAGTTGCGAGGTAAAACACCGATTCCGAACTCGCAAAACTCGGAAATTTGCGTGGTTGCCACAGTACCTAAGCACTGGAATCCTTATCTTAGTTGTCATGAGCAATTCTAATCGCGATCAGTCCACAAAACTTCGAAAAACAAGCCTACAGCTTCTTCGAGAACTAACGCAACTATAGGTAGATGTTTTGAATGGTTATTATCGGTTGCAACATAAATTCCGCTGAGATATAGAGTTTCTCTATGAGTCTAGGCCAGAGATTCATGTCTCTCAAGTGTCTCTAGAATTTTTTCACATATCCGAACTTGGCCATTCGTTGATACATTTAGTAACAAAGAAAGCTACTTCATTCGTAGATACATTTAGTAACAAAGAAAGCTACTTTAAAATTCATCACATATTTATGTCATAACTAAGTAATACAAATATTAAAATTAAACAAAATAATTGTAAGAAAACTATAGAGATAAAAAAGATCTTATAATTTATTAGATCAGCAATTTAAAAAAATAAAATTTCACATCGAATTGCATGTATTAGAAATTTTAGTCAACTATATAATTTATTTTGGTCACAATTTCTATTCATGTTAATATTTTGTAAAAGAAAAAAAATAGATCACTATTTGGAAAAGAAGAAACGGCGTTTAAAGTTTTTGATGGATGACGTGTCGCAGTTTCAGTCGTTGGATTAAGCTGAGTATAGATTACGTAAAGGGGTAACATAGACCCAAAAAGATCTTCTAAGGTCAAACAAAATCAGAGATCTGGTCTGACTAAACCAGACGAAGAACCAATTTCAACCTCCTCGCCGGCAAAAATGGCGGAAGGAAAAGAAGCTACGACGAGTTCGCTGAGTCAAGGACTCACTCCTCACCAAGACCCCGACGATGCTCCCAAGTCTCCTCCCAACTCTCCAAATTCTTCTACTCGCAAGGTACTGTCTCTGCCGAAACCTCCGCCGATTTTATCGAGCCTGTGAGCTAAAGTTTCTGTGCTTACTCGTTGCTAAGTTTGGGTTGGATTCGGAGAATTTTAGAAGCATTCTTCGATTTTGTTGCTCTTGAATTTGAATTATAGCGATCTTATACATCACTGATGATGCTTTAGTGGGAAATGTTAAAATCGTAGTGAAACAATGAGTAGCGATTTGTAAATTTTGATGAATCAATTATTATTAGATGTCGAATTGATAGAAATTCGAGTACAATTGCGAAATCGTTGAGAGATTTAGGGTTCTTCTAGTGTTGTTGTTATAGTTTCTGTTTATGTAAGACAACTCTGAATTGTGAAGGTTAAGCTGGGTAGGAGAATGATATAGCAGAATCGATAAGATGATGATCTTGTGAAGACTGCGAAACTATGAGTGGCGATGTGAAATTTTGTATGAATCAACTAATTGACGTTTCTTGACAAAAATTGCAAATAACGATAAGATGATGATCTTGGTCCTTGGATGGTAAATTTTGTGCTGGTGAGGAGAGTTTTGAGTTGTCATATCTTACTTACTTTTGTGAAATTCGTTGAGAGATGTTTAGGGTTCTGGTGTTGTTATAGTTCTACTTCTGGTTTGTGAAAGAACTCCGAATTGTGAAATTTATTGTAGCATTTCAGTTTGGCAAAAATGACAAGTATAATTGATCTTAGGGAGCCTAAGATTTAGAGGTTTAAGCATTTTCACTTCTATATGTTTGTGTTTGATTCAATTTATTTGAGATACTTACAGTGTTTTCTCTTTTGTATTTGAGCAGGCTTGTTATGGGGTTCTACAGAGTTGGGTGTCTAAGAAGTTTATGACTGGATTGTAAATAACTCGTAGCACCCTTTTTATTTTCATACTCATGATTTGAAATCTTTGTATCATTGGGGTCTAATTGGGTGTTGTGTGGTAGTGTCGTACTCTTTCCTGTAGCTGTTACATTCCTCATCACTTGGTGGTTTATCCAGTTCGTTGATGGTTTCTTCAGTCCGATATACGAGAACCTTGGTGTTGACATATTTGGTATGAATTGAAATTCTTCTGACTTGTATCGTAATGTTATGTACTAAGTAAAACTTGATGTAGAAACTTCGTCTATGAAGTCTAAGATATCTTAATAGATTAGGATTCAGGGTTTGTTCTTACTGCTAGAGTTAGTGGAATGTTGTACAAGTTTGTTGGACTTCTAAAGTTTTACTAGATTTCCTTGCTTAATTCTTTAGTCCAACTCTTACTTGTGACAATGTATCTGGTAAAATGAAACATTTAGTTTCATCTCTATCTGAAAGTTTCCTAGATTTCCAAAGAGATATAAATATCAGATATTAATTTCTTATCTTGAACTACATCTTTTAATTCCTTTTTGTATGTTGCAGGACTTGGGTTCATTACATCTGTACTTTTCACTTTCTTTGTCGGAATATTTGCTTCGTCGTGGTTGGGTTCTACAGTTTTCTGGCTTGGGGAGCAGTTTATAAGGCGAATGCCCTTTGTCAAGCACATATATTCAGCTTCTAAGCAAATTAGCACTGCTATTTCTCCAGGTAAGACTGTGTACTGTTTCATTGTCTTCACCAGTTCCCTGCTTTAGCTTTTTCTCGCATCCAAATATATTTGCTCAATTCGTCTCCTTTTCTTCAAATATATGTCATTGTTTGTGTAATGGAGCACCTAAAGAAACTCGTCTTTGGTTCTAGCAAAAAGTGCAAGCAAATTTGTGTGGTTTCAGACACAATGATTTGAATTCACAAGTAACCTTTTTATGTTGCTATGTTGTTTGCCTTTTTCGTGTCCTTTGTAATGGAAGAACCTTTGATTTTTGTTCTCAGACCAAAACACTACTGCCTTTAAAGAGGTAGCAATCATCCGTCACCCTCGTATTGGTGAATACGCATTTGGATTTATTACATCATCGGTGACACTTCAGGTCAGTTATTCAGCAACAAAACTGGTAAAACCCAAGTAAGCAAATTAGTTACTTGCTCTCATGCTTTTTTTTTGTTGTAACAGACTGACCATGGAGAAGAAGAGTTATGTAGTGTGTATGTACCAACGAATCATCTGTACATAGGAGATGTGTTTCTGGTGAGTAGCGAAGAAATCATAAGGCCAAATTTATCGATCCGAGAAGGAATAGGTCAGTCTTGAGCTGTTTACGTTTCATCATCTACTTCTTTTTATGAGAAACATCAGATTCAAATGTTGTTTGTTGTTTCGATGCAACAGAGATCATAGTATCGGTGGGGATGACAATGCCGCAAGTTATATCTCATGTGGACAGGACAACAAACAGAACTCCTCACCAACACAGTCTCAGGGTTCCTCTCAACAGACTTTAGTTAATAGCTGTATGGCCTCTATACCGTGTAAAGATAGTTTACGCGTCGTGCTCAATCGTGAATTATTTTAACATATGTAGTAACAAACATTCACGAATTTATCTACTACTCAAAATTCAGTCCCATACATCCTTGTTACCCTTCTTTTATCGCCAACACAAGTCAGGATTTAGAGTGTCTGCCATTGTCTTCGTTTACCTTGTTTCCCTCGATCGTGCATTTGCATATTAGGGCGTGTTTTATGTAGTTTTGCCTCTTTTGCTTTCTGAGATCATTGTTGTGGTCAGAGCCATTCTACTTGGTTAATTGCTTTTCTTTTGGTCGTTTCAATGGTGCAATAAGTGTGGGGATGATCATCTTTCTCCACAGTAATATTGTTCCTGTTAATTTTTGTTTTTACTCATTCCTGAATTATTTTGATTTACTTTTACATATCTACTAGGTGTTAGTCCGGGCTATGTCCGATATGTATTTGACAATTGTAAGTTTTTAAGTTAATTCTTTTTGGAGCTTTTAAATCCAACACACCTACCTCCACTGCGCTAGTACCTTTACCTTTCATTTCTTTGATGAAATGTTAAATGTATTGATAAGATAAAATGTGATTATGTACAAGAACTTAAAAGTAATGAAAAGGAACCAATACAAACAACAATAAACGAATTCCTCTTGCTAGAAACCATCTTTGGAAAAGATTTCCGTAGCTTGGGAGACTCTTGGTACCAAAATGAAATCACCGCCTGTCTAATAGATTTCTCAATTAAGCGGGTCAAGTGATCATACAAGGTTACCTCCCAAACACCAATACAAAAATCGTAGAATCTTGGGAATCTTCGGCTAAGAATGTCCCTTTTGAATCTTCGGCTAAGAATCTGTCCAAGACTCTTGGGAATCTTCGGCTTCAAAAATCGTAGTTTCTAACTTCATATACGAGAATATTCAGATGATTGACGTTGGAAAACCGATCAACATTGATCAGAAGTATTGCTCTCACCCACCTTGTGAACATGAAAAAAAGGTTAACATTGTATGCATGAACAAACTTGGTTATTTTTTTCTTCAATCACAATGAAATATAAAACAAAAGACAACTTGTGTTTCCTTGTTCAGGGTGAGTCTCACGTTCAGATCCAAGACATTAAGTTAAAAACATATATGGAACGTCGAATAACATAGTGACAGTGAATCTACAATGTAGCAAGAGCTTTCCGTGCAAGAATGTTGAACTAATTGATATTAACCTAAAGCATACTAGACTCGAGAAAGGTCATTCCACAGCCATGTGCGAGAATGTTGACGGTTCTGTACGTGGTAAGATGGTTCCTCAACATTGTCTAGATTAACTCAATGGTCCATCGAAAAAATAACCTTTTGGGTTATACATGATATTTTTAGTTACATATTATTGCCTAATTTTTGTATATATTTTATGTTTTTTGTTCTTGTTTATATGATATCATGATCACACATACAAATTCTTAATGAATAGTTCTTTTTACAACAAAACAAATCTAAGACAGAACGGTTAAATGTTTAACTTCCAATAATTTTACCATCATACTTAGTAACAATTACACTTTACTAGAATCGAACTAATAAGGAAAATCTCAATAAATATATTTTAAGGTTTGTTCGGTTTATTGTAACTTTTATAAATAATTTTAATTTAAATGTTTATATAATTCTAATAAACAATTGAAAAAGTATTATCTTTTTCTTCTCATACTTACTTATAAAAATATGTTTAATTAAAAACTATTTATAAGTGTTTTTAATTTAAATGTGCTATTAGAAAATTTCCCTATTTAGAAGGACATGTATACATATTTAAATTATTTATTGATGTCATAAGTTTTTGTGAATTAAAAATCAAAGCTCGAGCCTCCTCCATTACCCAAAATATTGGCAAATAGCATGACACAATAATGTATATCATGTGTTTAGGCAACGCAAAGTTCACAAAATGCCGTTGTAAATCGCAAGGAGAATTTTACATCGGAAGGGCAACGACTTCCATCACCTACTTACTAAATCGCCAAGAAGGACCTTGACTGACAGATCAGAGAGACATCGAGATTGCCGAAAAAGATGAAGAAGAAGAATATAATTAAGAAACATTTTGATTCTTCACATAGAAACAGTTTGAAATTTTTAATATCACCTTTGTATTTTCTTGGACTTTTCGTTTAGAGACCGCAATTTGTTTTTTATGATATTAAGAAAGTGAAAATTTTCATTAATTATTTAATCTAGTAAGTAATTATATATTCATTTTACTAGCATGTTGTGATTTATGAATAAAAAACATCAAGTAGAGTAATGGAGATATGCAAATTTAGGCATGCAAATGCGTTTAGCAATTTAATCGTTATATCTTATGAAAATTTTGAATAAATACAAGTTTACAAAATAATGTAAATACTAAAGTTTAGTATCCATCAAAATAAAAATAAAATCCACAAAGAAATCATTTGGAAAACATTTTGGTTTTATGCAATTTAAATTAAAACCCATTAAACAAAGAAACAAATTATAGGTAATCTTATTGGCACATTTCCCAAAATTAAGATTCTGTTTTAATGAAGAGATTAAAATCTAAACAATATACATTCAAAAAATCATCATAACAGTATATTAACCAATCACGATCATTATAAAAGAAGCCGCCCATATTTAGTAGTTAACTGATAACAATAATCAAGTGCTTTTAACAGTCTGTTGAGACATGTTAACTCTATATAAATAGATAAAATGTGCGAACACTTCTCATTGTGTCTTACACTATTAGAACAACTATTATTAAACAGCACCTTTTTGTTATATCTCCATATACCCAAACAAAAGAATAAGATGGTCTCCATCGCTTCTACGTTTAAAGCTTTGTGTTTGTCTTTCTTGTTCATTGCTGTTGCAAGTCGTCCGACTATCAGACCAAAGGTTTTCAACGTCCGACGCTATGGTTCTAGACCAGACGGAAAAACTGATAATGCCAATGTATGTACACAATAATTTTTCTAATCAATGTTAATAGTTATTTATTTAATTTTGTTGATTCCCAATTTATATTGGCTTCCAAATACATTGAAATAAGCTCAACTCATTATCAAAATATATTTAAATAATCTAATAATATATGTTGAAAAAACATTTTGATATGATAGTATATATAAATCTTCTTGACTTTCTACATAACAATATATGGATTGGTATTATATTAACCAATTAAATTTAACTAAATCTTTTATCAACTTCTATGGATTTTTTTGTTTAATAATTAACCTATCTTATTCTTAACATATACAAAATTAGGCATTCACAAGTGTATGGAAACGTGCATGCACAAGGATACGTGGAAGTAGTAAAATCTACGTACCGAAAGGAACATTCTACCTCGGTGGTGTAGAGTTTGTGGGTCCATGCAAAAATCCTATTGAATTTGTTATCGATGGAACTTTATTGGCTCCTGCAAACCCTAGGGACATTAAGCAGGACACATGGATCAACTTCCGGTACATCAACAATCTCTCTATCTCCGGTTCCGGTACACTTGACGGCCAAGGAAAATACTCTTTGCCACTCAATGACTGCCACAAAAACACCAATTGTCCTAAACTAGCTATGGTACCATTTCTTCTTACGCTTTTCTTTTTATAGTTTATTTCTTGTTTGAGAAAATATGATTATATATTGTTTACATTGAAACTGTATTATACAATGGTAACAAGTATATTTTGATCATTTATTTTTGAACCATATATATTTATTATACACAAATGAATTGAAGTATCTACTCTTTGTTGCTAGTGATATGATAAAATTTGAAATGTTTACCGACTATGGGTGCATTCGTGAACAACTCAAGAATGAAAGACATAACATCACTCAACAGCAAAATGGGACACTTTAACTTCTTCTCTGTCCATCGCTTCAACATTACCGGCGTCACTATAACAGCTCCCGGTGATAGCCCAAATACTGACGGTATCAAAATGGGTTCTTGTAGCAACATTCACATCTCAAACACAAACATCGGTACCGGAGATGATTGTATTGCCATTCTCTCTGGGACCACTAACCTTGATATCTCTAACGTCAAGTGTGGTCCTGGACATGGGATCAGTGTTGGAAGGTTAGGGAAGAACAAAGACGAGAAAGACGTAAAGCACTTAACGGTAAGAGACACAGTTTTCAACGGCACAAGCGATGGTATTCGGATCAAGACTTGGGAATCTTCGGCTTCAAAAATCGTAGTTTCTAACTTCATATACGAGAATATTCAGATGATTGACGTTGGAAAACCGATCAACATTGATCAGAAGTATTGCCCTCACCCACCTTGTGAACATGAAAAAAAGGTTAACATTTTATGCATGAACAAGCTTGGTTATTTTTTTCTTCAATCACAATGAAATATAAAACAAAAGACAACTTGTGTTTCCTTGTTCAGGGTGAGTCTCACGTTCAGATCCAAGACATTAAGTTAAAAACATATATGGAACGTCGAATAACATAGTGGCAGTGAATCTACAATGTAGCAAGAGCTTTCCGTGCAAGAATGTTGAACTAATTGATATTAACCTAAAGCATACTGGACTCGAGAAAGGTCATTCCACAGCCATGTGCGAGAATGTTGACGGTTCTGTACGTGGTAAGATGGTTCCTCAACATTGTCTAGATTAACTCAATGGTCCATCGAAAAAATAACCTTTTGGGTTATACATGATATTTTTAGTTACATATTATTGCCTAATTTTTGTATATATTTTATGTTTTATGTTCTTGTTTATATGATATCATGATCACACATACAAATTCTTAATGAATAGTTCTTTTTACAACAAAACAAATCTAAGACAGAACGGTTAAATGTTTAACTTCCAATAATTTTACCATCATACTTAGTAACAATTACACTTTACTAGAATCGAACTAATAAGGAAAATCTCAATAAATATCTTTTAAAGTTTGTTCGGTTTATTGTAACTTTTATTAAATAATTTAAATTTAAATGTTTATAAAATTCTAATAAACAATTGAAAAAGTATTATCTTTTTCTTCTCATACTTACTTATAAAAATATGTTTAATTAAAAACTATTTATAACTGTTTTTAATTTAAATGTGCTATTAGAAAATTTCCCTATATAGAAGGACATGTATACATATTTAAATTATTTATTGATGTCATAAGTTTTTGTGAATTAAAAATCAAAGCTCGAGCCTCCTCTATTACCCAAAATATTGGCAAATAGCATGACACAATAATGTATATCATGTGTTTAGGCAACGCAAAGTTCACAAAATGCCGTCGTACATCGCAAGGAGATTTTTACACCGGAAGGGCAACGAATTCCATCACCTACTTACTAAATCGCCAAGAAGGACCTTGACTGACAGATCAGAGAGACATCGAGATTGCCGAAAAAGATGAAGAAGAAGAATATAATTAAGAAACATTTTGATTGTTCACATAGAAACAATTTGAAATTTTTATTATCACCTTTGTATTTTCTTGTACTTTTCGTTTAGAGACCGCAATTTGTTTTTTATGATATTAAAAAAGTGAAAATTTTCATTAATTATTTAATCTAGTAAGTAATTATATATTCATTTTACTAGCATGTTGTGATTTATGAATAAAAAACATCAAGTAGAGTAATGGAGATATGCAATTTTAGGCATGCAAATGCGTTTAGCAATTTAATCGTTATATCTTATGAAAATTTTGAATAAATACAAGTTTACAAAATAATGTAAATACTAAAGTTTAGTATCCATCAAAATAAAAATAAATTCCACAAAGAAATCATTTCGAAAACATTTTGGTTTTATGCAATTTAAATTAAAACCCATTAAAAAAAGAAACAAATTATAGGTAATCTTATTGGCACATTTCCCAAAATTAAGATTCTGTTTTAATGAAGAGATTAAAAACTAAACAATATACACTCAAAAAATCATCATAACAGTATATTAACCAATCACGATCATTATAAAGAAGCCGCCCATATTTAGTAGTTAACTGATAACAATAATCAAGTGCTTTTAACAGTCTGTTGAGACATGTTAACTCTATATAAATAGATAAAATGTGCGAACACTTCTCATTGTGTCTTACACTATTAGAACAACTATTATTAAACAGCACCTTTTTGTTATATCTCCATATACCCAAACAAAAGAATAAGATGGTCTCCATCGCTTCTACGTTTAAAGCTTTGTGTTTGTCTTTCTTGTTCATTGCTGTTGCAAGTCGTCCGACTATCAGACCAAAGGTTTTCAACGTCCGACGCTATGGTTCTAGACCAGACGGAAAAACTGATAATGCCAATGTATGTACACAATAACTTTTCTAATCAATGTTAATAGTTATTTATTTAGTTTTGTTGATTCCCAATTTATATTGGCTTCCAAATACATTGAAATAAGCTCAACTCAATATCAAAATACATTTAAATAATCTAATAATATATGTTGAAAAAATATTTTGATATGATAGTATATATAAATCTTCTTGACTTTCTACATAACAATATATGGATTGGTATTATATTAACCAATTAAATTTAACTAAATCTTTTATCAACTTCTATGGATTTTTTTGTTTAATAATTAACCTATCTTATTCTTAACATATACAAAATTAGGCATTCACAAGTGTATGGAAACGTGCATGCACAAGGATAAGTGGAAGTAGTAAAATCTACGTACCGAAAGGAAAATTCTACCTCGGTGGTGTAGAGTTTGTAGGTCCATACAAAAATCCTATTGAATTTGTCATCGATGGAACTTTATTGGCTCCTGCAAACCCTAGGGACATTAAGCAGGACACATGGATCAACTTCCGGTACATCAACAATCTCTCTATCTCCGGTTCCGGTACACTTGACGGCCAAGGAAAATACTCTTGGCCACTCAATGACTGCCACAAAAACACCAATTGTCCTGAACTAGCTATGGTACCATTTCTTCTTACGCTTTTTTTTTTTATAATATATTTCTTCTTTGAGAAAATATGATTATATATTGTTTACAATGAAACTGTATTATACAATGGTAACAAGTACATTTTGATCATTTATTTTTGAACCATATATATTTTTTATACACAAATGAATTGAAGTATCTACTCTTTGTTTCTAGTGATATGATAAAATTTGAAATGTTTACAGACTATGGGATTTGCATTCGTGAACAACTCAAGAATCAAAGACATAACATCACTCAACAGCAAAATGGGACACTTTAACTTCTTCTCTGTCCATCGCTTCAACATTACCGGCGTCACTATAACAGCTCCCGGTGATAGCCCAAATACTGACGGTATCAAAATGGGTTCTTGTAGCAACATTCACATCTCAAACACAAACATCGGTACCGGAGATGATTGTATTGCCATTCTCTCTGGGACCACTAACCTTGATATCTCTAACGTCAAGTGTGGTCCTGGACATGGGATCAGTGTTGGAAGCTTAGGGAAGAACAAAGACGAGAAAGACGTAAAGCACTTAACGGTAAGAGACACAGTTTTCAACGGCACAAGCGATGGTATTCGGATCAAGACTTGGGAATCTTCGGCTTCAAAACTCGTAGTTTCTAACTTCATATACGAGAATATTCAGATGATTGACGTTGGAAAACCGATCAACATTGATCAGAAGTATTGCCCTCACCCACCTTGTGAACATGAAAAAAAGGTTAACATTATATGCATGAACAAGCTTGGTTATTTTTTTCTTCAATTACAATGAAATATAAAACAAAAGACAACTTGTGTTTCCTTGTTCAGGGTAAGTCTCACGTTCAGATCCAAGACATTAAGTTAAAAAACATATATGGAACGTCGAATAACATAGTGGCAGTGAATCTACAATGTAGCAAGAGCTTTCCGTGCAAGAATGTTGAACTAATTGATATTAACCTAAAGCATACTGGACTCGAGAAAGGTCATTCCACAGCGATGTGCGAGAATGTTGACGGTTCTGTACGTGGTAAGAATGGTTCCTCAACATTGTCTAGATTGACTCAATGGTCCATCGAAAAAATAACCTTTTGGGTTATACATGATATTTTTAGTTACATATTATTGCCTAATTTTTGTATATATTTTATGTTTTATGTTCTTGTTTATATGATATCATGATCACACATACAAATTCTTAATGAATAGTTCATTCTACAACAAAACAAATCTAAGAAAGAACGGTTAAATGTTTAACTTCCAATAATTTTACCATCATACTTAGTAACAATTACACTTTACTAGAATCAAACTAATAAGGAAAATCTCAATAAATATCTTTTAAGGTTTGTTCGGTTTATTGTAACTTTTATTAAATAATTTTAATTTAAATGTTTATATAATTCTAATAAACAATTGAAAAAGTATTATCTTTTTCTTCTCATACTTACTTATAAAAATATGTTTAATTAAAAACTATTTATAACTGTTTTTAATTTAAATGTGCTATTAGAAAATTTCCCTATATTTAAATTATTTATTGATGTCATAAGTTTTTGTGAATTAAAAATCAAAGCTCGAGCTTCCTCCATTACCCAAAATATTGGCAAATAGCATGACACAATAATGTATATCATGTGTTTAGGCAACGCAAAGTTCACAAAATGCCGTCGTACATCGCAAGGAGAATTTTACACCGGAAGGGCAACGACTTCCATCACCTACTTACTAAATCGCCAAGAAGGACCTTGACTGACAGATCAGAGAGACATCGAGATTGCCGAAAAAGATGAAGAAGAAGAATATAATTAAGAAACATTTTGATTGTTCACATAGAAACAATTTGAAATTTTTATTATCACCTTTGTATTTTCTTGTACTTTTCGTTTAGAGACCGCAATTTGTTTTTTATGATATTAAGAAAGTGAAAATTTTCATTAATTATTTAATCTAGTAAGTAATTATATATTCATTTTACTAGCATGTTGTGATTTATGAATAAAAAACATCAAGTAGAGTAATGGAGATATGCAATTTTAGGCATGCAAATGCGTGTAGCAATTTAATCGTTATATCTTATGAAAATTTTGAATAAATACAAGTTTACAAAATAATGTAAATACTAAAGTTTAGTATCCATCAAAATAAAAATAAAATCCACAAAGAAATCATTTCGAAAACATTTTGGTTTTATGCAATTTAAATTAAAACCCATTAAAAAAAGAAACAAATTATAGGTAATCTTATTGGCACATTTCCCAAAATTAAGATTCTGTTTTAATGAAGAGATTAAAAACTAAACAATATACACTCAAAAAATCATCATAACAGTATATTAACCAATCACGATCATTATAAAGAAGCCGCCCATATTTAGTAGTTAACTGATAACAATAATCAAGTGCTTTTAACAGTCTGTTGAGACATGTTAACTCTATATAAATAGATAAAATGTGCGAACACTTCTCATTGTGTCTTACACTATAAGAACAACTATTATTAAACAGCACCTTTTTGTTATATCTCCATAGACCCAAACAAAAGAATAAGATGGTCTCCATCGCTTCTACGTTTAAAGCTTTGTGTTTGTCTTTCTTGTTCATTGTTGTTGCAAGTCGTCCGACTATCAGACCAAAGGTTTTCAACGTCCGACGCTATGGTTCTAGACCAGACGGAAAAACTGATAATGCCAATGTATGTACACAATAACTTTTCTAATAAATGTTAATAGTTATTTATTTAGTTTTGTTGATTCCCAATTTATATTGGCTTCCAAATACATTGAAATAAGCTCAACTCAATATCAAAATACATTTAAATAATCTAATAATATATGTTGAAAAAACATTTTGATATGATAGTATATATAAATCTTCTTGACTTTCTACATAACAATATATGGATTGGTATTATATTAACCAATTAAATTTAACTAAATCTTTTATCAACTTCTATGGATTTTTTTGTTTAATAATTAACCTATCTTATTCTTAACATAAACAAAATTAGGCATTCACAAGTGTATGGAAACATGCATGCACAAGGATAAGTGGAAGTAGTAAAATCTACGTACCGAAAGGAACATTCTACCTCGGTGGTGTAGAGTTTGTGGGTCCATGCAAAAATCCTATTGAATTTGTCATCGATGGAACTTTATTGGCTCCTGCAAACCCTAGGGACATTAAGCAGGACACATGGATCAACTTCCGGTACATCAACAATCTCTCTATCTCCGGTTCCGGTACACTTGACGGCCAAGGAAAATACTCTTGGCCACTCAATGACTGCCACAAAAACACCAATTGTCCTAAACTAGCTATGGTACCATTTTTTCTTACGCTTTTCTTTTTATAATATATTTCTTCTTTGAGAAAATATGATTATATATTATTTACAATGAAACTGTATTATACAATGGTAACAAGTATATTTTGATCATTTATTTTTGAACCATATATATTTATTATACACAAATGAATTGAAGTATCTACTCTTTGTTTCTAGTGATATGATAAAATTTGAAATGTTTACAGACTATGGGATTTGCATTCGTGAACAACTCAAGAATCAAAGACATAACATCACTCAACAGCAAAATGGGACACTTTAACTTCTTCTCTGTCCATCGCTTCAACATTACCGGCGTCACTATAACAGCTCCCGGTGATAGCCCAAATACTGACGGTATCAAAATGGGTTCTTGTAGCAACATTCACATCTCAAACACAAACATCGGTACCGGAGATGATTGTATTGCCATTCTCTCTGGGACCACTAACCTTGATATCTCTAACGTCAAGTGTGGTCCTGGACATGGGATCAGTGTTGGAAGCTTAGGGAAGAACAAAGACGAGAAAGACGTAAAGCACTTAACGGTAAGAGACACAGTTTTCAACGGCACAAGCGATGGTATTCGGATCAAGACTTGGGAATCTTCGGCTTCAAAACTCGTAGTTTCTAACTTCATATACGAGAATATTCAGATGATTGACGTTGGAAAACCGATCAACATTGATCAGAAGTATTGCCCTCACCCACCTTGTGAACATGAAAAAAAGGTTAACATTATATGCATGAACAAGCTTGGTTATTTTTTTCTTCAATTACAATGAAATATAAAACAAAAGACAACTTGTGTTTCCTTGTTCAGGGTAAGTCTCACGTTCAGATCCAAGACATTAAGTTAAAAAACATATATGGAACGTCGAATAACATAGTGGCAGTGAATCTACAATGTAGCAAGAGCTTTCCGTGCAAGAATGTTGAACTAATTGATATTAACCTAAAGCATACTGGACTCGAGAAAGGTCATTCCACAGCGATGTGCGAGAATGTTGACGGTTCTGTACGTGGTAAGAATGGTTCCTCAACATTGTCTAGATTGACTCAATGGTCCATCGAAAAAATAACCTTTTGGGTTATACATGATATTTTTAGTTACATATTATTGCCTAATTTTTGTATATATTTTATGTTTTATGTTCTTGTTTATATGATATCATGATCACACATACAAATTCTTAATGAATAGTTCATTCTACAACAAAACAAATCTAAGAAAGAACGGTTAAATGTTTAACTTCCAATAATTTTACCATCATACTTAGTAACAATTACACTTTACTAGAATCAAACTAATAAGGAAAATCTCAATAAATATCTTTTAAGGTTTGTTCGGTTTATTGTAACTTTTATTAAATAATTTTAATTTAAATGTTTATATAATTCTAATAAACAATTGAAAAACTATTATCTTTTTCTTCTCATACTTACTTATAAAAATATGTTTAATTAAAAACTATTTATAAGTGTTTTTAATTTAAATGTGCTATTAGAAAATTTCCCTATATTTAAATTATTTATTGATGTCATAAGTTTTTGTGAATTAAAAATCAAAGCTCGAGCCTCCTCCATTACCCAAAATATTGGCAAATAGCATGACACAATAATGTATATCATGTGTTTAGGCAACGCAAAGTTCACAAAATGCCGTCGTACATCGCAAGGAGAATTTTACACCGGAAGGGCAACGACTTCCATCACCTACTTACTAAATCGCCAAGAAGGACCTTGACTGACAGATCAGAGAGACATCGAGATTGCCGAAAAAGATGAAGAAGAAGAATATAATTAAGAAACATTTTGATTGTTCACATAGAAACAATTTGAAATTTTTATTATCACCTTTGTATTTTCTTGTACTTTTCGTTTAGAGACCGCAATTTGTTTTTTATGATATTAAGAAAGTGAAAATTTTCATTAATTATTTAATCTAGTAAGTAATTATATATTCATTTTACTAGCATGTTGTGATTTATGAATAAAAAACATCAAGTAGAGTAATGGAGATATGCAATTTTAGGCATGCAAATGCGTGTAGCAATTTAATCGTTATATCTTATGAAAATTTTGAATAAATACAAGTTTACAAAATAATGTAAATACTAAAGTTTAGTATCCATCAAAATAAAAATAAAATCCACAAAGAAATCATTTCGAAAACATTTTGGTTTTATGCAATTTAAATTAAAACCCATTAAAAAAAGAAACAAATTATAGGTAATCTTATTGGCACATTTCCCAAAATTAAGATTCTGTTTTAATGAAGAGATTAAAAACTAAACAATATACACTCAAAAAATCATCATAACAGTATATTAACCAATCACGATCATTATAAAGAAGCCGCCCATATTTAGTAGTTAACTGATAACAATAATCAAGTGCTTTTAACAGTCTGTTGAGACATGTTAACTCTATATAAATAGATAAAATGTGCGAACACTTCTCATTGTGTCTTACACTATAAGAACAACTATTATTAAACAGCACCTTTTTGTTATATCTCCATATACCCAAACAAAAGAATAAGATGGTCTCCATCGCTTCTACGTTTAAAGCTTTGTGTTTGTCTTTCTTGTTCATTGCTGTTGCAAGTCGTCCGACTATCAGACCAAAGGTTTTCAACGTCCGACGCTATGGTTCTAGACCAGACGGAAAAACTGATAATGCCAATGTATGTACACAATAACTTTTCTAATCAATGTTAATAGTTATTTATTTAGTTTTGTTGATTCCCAATTTATATTGGCTTCCAAATACATTGAAATAAGCTCAACTCAATATCAAAATACATTTAAATAATCTAATAATATATGTTGAAAAAACATTTTGATATGATAGTATATATAAATCTTCTTGACTTTCTACATAACAATATATGGATTGGTATTATATTAACCAATTAAATTTAACTAAATCTTTTATCAACTTCTATGGATTTTTTTGTTTAATAATTAACCTATCTTATTCTTAACATATACAAAATTAGGCATTCACAAGTGTATGGAAACGTGCATGCACAAGGATAAGTGGAAGTAGTAAAATCTACGTACCGAAAGGAACATTCTATCTCGGTGGTGTAGAGTTTGTGGGTCCATGCAAAAATCCTATTGAATTTGTCATCGATGGAACTTTATTGGCTCCTGCAAACCCTAGGGACATTAAGCAGGACACATGGATCAACTTCCGGTACATCAACAATCTCTCTATCTCCGGTTCCGGTACACTTGACGGCCAAGGAAAATACTCTTGGCCACTCAATGACTGCCACAAAAACACTAATTGTCCTAAACTAGCTATGGTACCGTTTCTTCTTAAGCTTTTCTTTTTATAATATATTTCTTGTTTGAGAAAATATGATTATATATTGTTTACATTGAAACTGTATTATACAATGGTAACAAGTATATTTTGATCATTTATTTTTTAACCATATATATTTATTATATACAAATGAATTGAAGTATCTACTCTTTGTTTCTAGTGATATGATAAAATTTGAAATGTTTACAGACTATGGGATTTGCATTCGTGAACAACTCAAGAATCAAAGACATAACATCACTCAACAGCAAAATGGGACACTTTAACTTCTTCTCTGTCCATCGCTTCAACATTACCGGCGTCACTATAACAGCTCCCGGTGATAGCCCAAATACTGACGGTATCAAAATGGGTTCTTGTAGCAACATTCACATCTCAAACACAAACATCGGTACCGGAGATGATTGTATTGCCATTCTCTCTGGGACCACTAACCTTGATATCTCTAACATCAAGTGTGGTCCTGGACATGGGATCAGTGTTGGAAGCTTAGGGAAGAACAAAGACGAGAAAGACGTAAAGCACTTAACGGTAAGAGACACAGTTTTCAACGGCACAAGCGATGGTATTCGGATCAAGACTTGGGAATCTTCGGCTTCAAAAATCGTAGTTTCTAACTTCATATACGAGAATATTCAGATGATTGACGTTGGAAAACCGATCAACATTGATCAGAAGTATTGCCCTCACCCACCTTGTGAACATGAAAAAAAGGTTAACATTATATGCATGAACAAGCTTGGTTATTTTTTTCTTCAATCACAATGAAATATAAAACAAAAGACAACTTGTGTTTCCTTGTTCAGGGTGAGTCTCACGTTCAGATCCAAGACATTAAGTTAAAAAACATATATGGAACGTCGAATAACATAGTGGCAGTGAATCTACAATGTAGCAAGAGCTTTCCGTGCAAGAATGTTGAACTAATTGATATTAACCTAAAGCATACTGGACTCGAGAAAGGTCATTCCACAGCGATGTGCGAGAATGTTGACGGTTCTGTACGTAGTAAGATGGTTCCTCAACATTGTCTAGATTGACTCAATGGTCCATCGAAAAAATAACCTTTTGAGTTATACATGATATTTTTAGTTACATATTATTGCCTAATTTTTGTATATATTTTATGTTTTATGTTCTTGTTTATATGATATCATGATCACACATACAAATTCTTAATGAATAGTTCTTTCTACAACAAAACAAATCTACGACAGAACGGTTAAATTTTTAACTTCTGAATCCATTAGCTAACTAACAAACTAAATCAAGCTATCCCTAGACAATAGATTCAAAACCAGATCAATCCACTTTCATGACAATGATCCTCATAACTTTATCACTTCCTAATCTCAACTTTCATTGATGAAACATAATAAAGCAGGCTTTAAACACCAATCTATTAAAATCAATAAGCAGTCTAAACATCCAATGTCTTGGGCTAGAGTCTACAAATCTCTGAAATTAGTTGGTTCAGACATTTCATCAAACACTTATTAGGTGGAGAAAGTCTGAAATCAATTTTCAATTGATCAGAAAGAAAATAGCATTAAGAACTCCTAAAACAGAAGGGAATCATGCATATAAACACTTAGCTAGCTAAAGAACAGAGGAATCCACCTAAACCTAACCCATCCTCAAGAACTCTGAAGAAGACTACTCAAGATCAATGAAGAACATCATAGAACAAAATTCAGAAAAAATCATAAAACCCAGAAATCATTATAAACTTAGCAAATGATAGATCTCAATAAGATAAACAAGTTTGCAGAAGAAATGAAATTCAGATTCTCAACACAACAACCAGAAAATGCAAAAAAAATCTAAGAACCCTAATATCCAGCGAACAAATCAAAGATATTTTGGATAAAAATATAAGAGGTCTATTTATAGGCAATACTAGGATGCCCTAATTGGGAAAAAGACAAAATGGGAAAGTCGGCGTTGCACCACTCGGGTCTTGGTCGAGTAGAAAAGTCGAGTAGCCTCCTTTGGTCACATCACTCGGCTTTAGGCCGAGTACCTTCAATTGAGCAGCTTCCCTTCTTCCTCATGTGCACCACTCGAGCTCCTGCCGAGTAGATTGGCCGAGTATAGTTCTTCCTTCTCCCTTGTGTGCTCCACTCGATCTCCAGCCGATTAGATATCCCGAGTATACTCCATGTCCTTCCTTGGATTGCACAAACTCGAGCTAGTCCACTCCTTGTGATAGAAACGCCCAAATTGAATCCAAAAGTACCTGATTCACATGTAAAACACTCCAAATGCAAGTATGCTATGCAATGCAATGCAAAATGTGAAAAGGAAGGAAAATGAACTAAGAATGTATGAAAAGAGACATGAAACTAAGCTAAATGCATGAAAAACAAGGGCTGAAAATGGTTAAAACCTAGTGTTATTAACACCCCCAAACTTAGCTCTTTGCTTTTCCTCAAGCAACAAATAGAACTAGGCTAGGAGTGAGGTTCGAAGGTGGGGATTTAGAACCAAAATATGCATGTAAAATAAATGGTCTCAATGTCCATGTTGGTAGTTCTAGAGTGCTAGGTTGAATGATCTCTACTTAAAAACTTTAGCCATCTTCTTTACAACACGACCTAACCATTAACTTAGTCTATTCAAGCATTCAAATCAGCATACTCCCTTTAACATTCATTAAGCAAGAACCATGGATCATACTATACAATCCATATTAAACTCATTTGACTAAGGGTAAAGGGTCAAGAGACAAAAATGGTCCTTTAAAAGAATAAGCTTTAGTAACAAGGGATCTCTCAAGAATGATTAAGCTTTAGTAGAATGCTAAAGGTAAGTCCCAAATTATGCATACAAAGATAAGATCTCATCTACCCAAAGTATAATCAATGAAGATCTAATGGAAATCCCATCTCCCATCCCAATTAAGAACTTAACTCTACCCTTTGCATTCATGATCTTTTAAACTCTTTCTTAACCCATTCTTTTCTTTTTCTCTTAACTCTAGGAGAATCTTTTTTTTTTCTTCGATATTTCTAGCGGGTTTGGCTTTCTTCAGCACTAAGGTTCTGTTTTTAATCTCTTTTAAGCTTAAGGTTTTTACCCTTTTTCATTAGCTAACAATAACCCAATCTTTTTATTTAACAATCTCAAACCCTTTACTAGACTTTTTCTAACTTCTTTAGCTTACTTCTCCTAAAATCCTTTTCCCTTTTATTGTAAACAATGAAACCCAACCCTTTTTCTCATTTAAACTCTTCCCAACCCTTAGTATAAGTATCCACCTAGTCTTATCTAGTCCGGATAACGCGAACTAGAACTATATGAGATACTATCTTTGTCGTTACGAACCTAACACTTTCTACCAAGCTTAATCGAAATAAGACCTAACAAACACTCACAAGTGATATATGACTTGAAAGAAGGCTTAGGTTAGGGTGTGAGGAAACTGGTCTAAAGATGAGAGTCAGCTATTTGGAGTGGTGAAATGAATAAGAAGATCCAAATATTTTAAGGGTAACCATGGAAATGCAGGAAGAATTTGTACATAAAAAGTGGTATAGTATTTCTTGTATAAAGATCTTACATAAAAAGGGAAGAAGTAATCTTTTGTGTATTTATCAGAAAATAACAATGTTTAATATTACGATTTATGGTGAAAATGTAGAATCTCTAGCCCCCTTTTCTTGGAGTCTTCACCTCTCTTTTATGGTCTCTTTCCTTCTTCCAATGTGCCATTATTTGGCTATTAATTATAGAATTAATTCACAAAATAACTTCCACAATCAATTCATAAACTTGAATGACAAGTTTATTCCTTTGACCATAGTCATTAATCCATGAATTAAACTACAAATTAATGTCAAGATTTGACCACCTCCTTTGTGCAACATGGTTCTTCTTGGGCTTGAAAACTGATGGGCCTTCGAAATACTTAAGAGATCCAGTTTGCGGGATCCGGTATCAACATAAGCTCCCCAGTTCTTCGAGTAAGTTGACTTGGTCGGAGGACCAATTTTCTTGTTAAGGTGCCGGAGATGAATTTGGACTAAGTTCCTGCAAGCTGATCTCGAACTCGCCAAAATGTATGTCCAAATTGTTGCCGATACTTCATCCGGCTCATGTTCAACTCCTAAGTACAAAACAGAAACTCGCGAGCAAGGAACGACCATTGCTACTCCGAACCAAGACGAAATTACACCGAATGTTGATGAGGCTTTCGGCCCAACTTAACTCTTTCATGGCTATGACCATAATATTCGGGATTTGTCCCAATTTATTTTATAAACACGACTTTCCCGAGAGGGAATTTTCTATTTTCCCAAGGGGTTTTAACACTTATTGGTTGTTTGCTCGAGGGATCTTTTGAACATTTTTCCTTTGCGTTACCTTAGAGGCTTTGCAATGATACTTGCTTTAAGTATTTGTTTCGAAGTTCCCGGATTTGCAAAGTCCGTACTTTTCGAAAATTTGGGCCATGTGGCTAAGAGAAATTTGGGCCATGTGGCTAAGAGAGAAATAGGTTGATCAGACCCCCGAAGTCAATCTTCGAACTTTCTTTGATTGCGAGAACTGTGCTCGGCTTAAGAAGTATTAGGTTGATCGACTAAACTTGACCGTAAAGATCTTTGTTTTGCTAGTCGACCCCGTGTCCAAGAGGACTGAATTCATTTTATTGACTCGAACTCGTCAGTTTAATCATGGAGTTTTAGTATGAGAATTAAACTCGAGTTATGCATGGGAGCTGACTTCGAGTTTAGTTGTTGCAAAGTGAACTCGACTATCGCATGGGAGCTATAAGCTTGAGTTTACAAAGTGTATTCTGCTTATAGAATACGAAGGCAGGTTATTGAGCCGCAATCTAGAGAGAAAACTGAAGATCTTCTTCCGAGCTTGTACTCAAAGATTTCGTCACAAATGGTTGTTGATGGGAAGTGATATTTAAATTTGTGAAGAGCGAATTCAACACTTAGATTTCACCGAAATGATTTTATTTTTCCAAGAGTTGGAACTTGGAAAAATCTTCTCGAGATAGTTTTGTGAAGAGTGAACTCAACACTTATAGTCCACCAAAATAATCTTATTTTTCCAAGAATTGGAACTTGGAAAAATCTTCTCGGGGTGAGATCTAGTTTCGTGAAGAGCGAATTGAACACTTAGACTCCGCCGAAATGAACCAATTTTCCCAAGAGTTTGAACTATGATTGGATGAAACATAGATAAGGTTGCAGCTTCCAAGTTGAAGTGACTACATCAAGAGCAAGTTTCTCCATTATTGTGTAACTTAATTCCGGACTGGTTGATGACTTGCCCAAGTAACGAATCGGCTTTCACTCTCCTCGGTCTTCACAAATTATTACTCCACTAACGGCATGATTTGAAAATGAGATGTATAAGTATAATTTTTCATCGGCTTCCGGCTTCAGAGAATTAGAGACGACATTTAAGTATGTCTTTAGTTGACCGAAAGCATCTTTCATCCAACTAAACTCCTTGTTCCCTTTTAGTATTTGATAGAAAGAAAGGCATTTATCCGTTGATTGAGATGTTAACCGGTTCAACGCGGTAATCGTACCAAAGAGTCTTCAGACATCTTTGATGTTCCTCGGGGCTGGCATGTTCGAAAAGAGCGTTAATCTGTCTTGGGTTTGCTTTGGTTTCTCTCTTTGTTACTAAGTAACCGAGGAATTCTCCGGATGGGACTCAGAATGTCTCCTTGGTAAGATTTAACTTCTTCTAAAACTTGTTCAAGATATTGAAGCATTCTCCCAAGTCTTAAATGTGACCGCTCTCTTTTGACGACTTCACGAGCATGTCTACATAGACCTCCATCATTTTCCGAGGTGATTCTTGATCATCTTGTTCGCAAATGGTTGGTATGTCACACCTACATTTTTAGTTCAATCGATATGATCGTAAAATAGTATATACCTCGGTTGGTGGTGAACGATGTATTTTTCTTAATCGTGAGGATTCATCATTATTTGGTTGTAACTAGATGCTACTCCTTTCCGAACTCTTCGCTCATGATCTTTTTCATCGATGGCCACTTCGATTATGACGTCATCCACTACTTGCCTGCTTGATAATTCTAGAATCACTTCTTGATTCGATAAATCCACGGTGCTCCAACTATGTCAGTCTAGCTACTTTCCACTCTCTCCAAGCATACTCAAGAATAGTAGATCGACCAAACTTCCAACATCAATCACAATCCTTGAAACTCCGACGTCAGCCACGTCTAAGGTGAGGACAAAAATCAACGTCATGAGGTTCTGCGAGGTGACGAATTTCTTCTTCCTTAAACATTATGATTGCTCTAGCGTGTTCGAGTTTGTCGCTTGTGCTCGCCTTTAATAGAACATTCTCTTTAACTTTTTGATTGTATAGTGATCGAATCTCTACAAAACTTAGACTCGTTCATGACAATTTTAATCTTCTTCTTAGAACCAAAAGCAACTCCGGGATTAGACGTTTTAGGTATTTTCTAAGCTAGTGATGAATTTTCAGCTTCCGCCTTTTCTTCGTGGTAAGTTTTCACGAACTCTCGGATGTCGAGGTTTTGCGAGGTCACCAATTGTCCGTAGCTCAGCAAGATGCTTCTTCAAATCGGTACCATCTTTTGTAGTATGATCATTTACTCTATGGATGATGTCGTATGCCTTCTTAACGCAACTCCATGTTGTAAGAGATGGTTGTTTAAATCTTCTTTTTCCTAGAGATGGTCTCTCCACATAATTGTTAAACGGGTTTAATCCAAGTAGTTTGATCTCTTTGTTGCCCTTTAACTTCGGTTTCCTGGAAGGGACAATAACAATTGGCATAGTGAGCTTACTTTTCTTTGTGAAGTGAAGCTAATCTTCTTGTCTTCCACTTCCATCTAATTGTTTGCTCGGAATAAACTTCTCGTCTTCCACTTCTGGATGGAATCTCATGAAGAGTGAACATAACGATTAAATTCCACCAGAACAAACACATTTTTCCAAGAGTTAGAACTTGGCATAATCTCCTCAGGGTGGAATCTAATCTCGTGACAACCAAACTCAACACTAAGATTCCAAGGAAATAAATACATTTCTCCAAGAGTTAGAACTTGGACAAATCTCTTCGGGATGGAATCTAATTTTGTGAGGAGGAAACAAAAAACTTAGATTCCATCAAAATGAACTCATTTTCCCAAGAGTTAGAGCTTGAAAAAATCTCTATCGGATGGAATCTAATTTCCTGAAGAGCGAACTAAGCACTTAGATTCCACCAAATCGAATTCGCATCTCCATGAAGGTAAACAGTATTAGAAGACCGTCGTAAAGCATCAAAGTTGTCTCTTCAAACTTGAATCGCTTCTTGTTGATAAATGTGGAATGTTGACTCCTTGAATTTCGGGTGATGATATAAATAAGGACTCCAAATTTGTAGCAACGATTCGTTAATCACGTCAAGTGATAATGCTATAAAATTCTCCTATACTTTGGAGAAGAATCGCTTTATTTGCTTGTAGATAATGACTTCAGTTGTCTTCATCCCATAGATGTTATGGACCACCTCCGAAGCGGCTTGACGTTGCTTTGTATTATTTGGAAGACGGCCCCACCGTTTTGGTCTTAGATATGTATGCTTCTCGTCATAACAATTTTGCGTAACTTAAGATGGAGACTTTTCACGTTAAGGAGTAAACGTGTACACCATAGTTGAACTTATTTTCGATGCTTCATACATGATCCAAATGTTTTTGAGCAAATATGATCTTGTCATGTCAAGGTTGTAATTGTTGAAGGTCATCCGCTAATGATTTCCGAAGAAATTCCATGAAAACTTCTCTGTATCATTGTGCCATGGCTTGATCGATTGAGTTGACCTTAGTAGACTCAGCCTTGCTTCTACCGAAACTTGTGCTCCTTTTTTGAAGGTGACAAGGTTGTTGTTGCGCCACCACGAGCTGTAGTCTTGTTGAGGTCCAGGACTTCTTTGTTAAGGTTGTGTAGCCAATGGGACATCTCGGACAATCATAGGACGTTTTTTTCTCTTTTTTTTTTCTTGCTTCCGAAAAAATGAATCGCCACCGCATTACCTGGAATTTGAGTCCATGAAGAGTTAAATCGATACGTAAATTCCACCAGAATGAGCACATTCTTCCGATGGTCGGACATCAAAAGTATCTTTAAGGGATGAAATCTAGTCTTGTGAAGAGCGAACTCAACACTTAGAATTCACCAAAATGAAATACATTTTTCTGAGAGGTGGAACTTGTAAAACTCCTTGAGGGATGAAATCTTGTCTTGTGAAGAGCGAGCTCAAAACTTAATTTCACCAAAATGAATATATTTCCAAGAGGTGGAACTTGGAAATCAATGAGGAATGAAATCTAGTCTTGTGAAGAGCGAACTCAACACTTAGATTTCACCAAAATGAATATATTTTTCCAAGCGGTGGAACTCGGAAAAATTCTTGAGACATGAAATCTAGTCTTGTGAAGAGCGAACTCATCACTAAGATTTCACCGAAATGAATATATTTTTCCAAGAGGTGAAACTTGGAAAACTCCTTGAGGAATGAAATCTAGTCTTGTGAAGAGCGAACTCATCACTTAGATTTCACCGAAATGAATATATTTTTCCAAGAGGTGGAACTCGGAAAAATCCTTGAGGGATGAATCTAGTCTTGTGAAGAGCGAACTTATCACTTAGATTTCACCGAAATGAATATATTTTTCCAAGAGGTGGAACTTGGAAAAATCCTTGAGGGATGAAATCTAGTTTTGTGAAGAGCGAACTCAACACTTAGATTTCACGAAATGAATATATTTTTCCAAGAGGTGGAACTCGGAAAAATCCTTGAGGGATGAAATCTAGTCTTGTGAAGAGCGAACTCATCACTTAGATTTCACCGAAATGAATATATTTTTCCAAGAGGTGGAACTCGGAAAAATCTTTGAGGGATGAAATCTAGTCTTATGAAGAGATAACTCATCACTTAGATTTCACCGAAATGAATATATTTTTCCAAGAGGTGGAACTTGGAAACATCCTTGAGGGATGAAATCTAGTCTTGTGAACAGCAAACTCATCACTTAGATTTCACCGAAATTAATATATTTTTCCAAGAGGTGGAACTCGGAAAAATCCTTGAGGGATGAAATCTAGTCTTGTGAAGAGATAACTCATCACTTAGATTTCACCGAAATGAATATATTTTTCCAAGAGGTGGAACTTGGAAACATCCTTGAGGGAGGAAATCTAGTCTTGTGAAGATCGAACTCAACACTTAGATTTCACCGGAACGAATATAGTTTTCCAAGAGGTGGAATCCAAAAAATTCTTGAGGGGTGAAATCTAGTTTTGTGAAAAGCGAACTCATCACTTAGATTTCACCAAAATGAAGCGACTGCAAGTACATAACAAGAACTTCCACGCAGATTTATTAACAGATGCAAGCTTGGTTTCGCTGGAAAGATAAGTCTTGGGGCTTTCCGCTGATATGTAAATAGACTTGTGGTTCCAGGTAGTTCGCCGGGAAACCCTTCCCGAAGTGGGCTTGTTTGAAAAGCGTGGATCTGTGTTTTTTAAATTTCGTACGGATTGCACATGGTGCAAAGATTTGACGATAATTATCAACAGACAACTTCGTTTGATGCAAAGTCGTGCTAGTTAGGAAGTTGACTCTTGGGGCAACGCGCTGGTAGTTTATCCTTCACGAGGTTCCATCTGTTTCAGAGCTTTGACGATATCTCTTGACGGGCAATTCTTTCCAAAGCAAGTTTGGGCTCCTTGAAAAATTTACTCTTGGGGTAACGCGTTGATATGTTAATCGTCACGAGGTTCGTCGAGAGTCATCGGGAAACTACCTCGCCATGTAGCAGCTTGTATCTGCGTTTTAAGAGTTCGGAGATGTTGTGACTCTTGCAGAGATCTGATTATAACTCTTCATAGACAATTCCGTTTAAGGAAAAGTCCGGCTCCTTGGAAAGCTGACTCTTGGGGCATCATGAGCATATGTTGAATGTTATGATGGTATCCAGAAATCAGCGGGAAAATGTCTTGCAAAGAGGTAGATAGATATGCATCGTCAAATTTGTCGTTGCCGAGTTTTTTGGAAATATCCAAAAGTGAATCTCCTTCCTTTGATGCAACAACTTCGTGCTCTATATGTTGAATGCCTCTAAGTGATTCTCATATCAATGTTTTTAGCCGAACTGGTGGTTTGGTGGAGTTTTGATTTAATTCCCTTAGGTCATGGTGGACTCTCTCATAGTCTGCTTTATGTGTCAAAGGGATATGGTCTTCTCCACCTCGCTTGAGCTCTTCCTCATCTCGGATGACTCCTTGATCGAGCTTACTAGGGATCTCTTGCTGGGATTGAGCTCCGATTGTTTCCTAGTCTTCAGCTATCGGTGTCTCGTTGGCTACGAGAGTTATGCGAGAACGAGAATTGGGAGAACTAAGTAATCCTCACTGGATTTTCTGTCTTGTTCCTACAATCAAAAATTCCACACGAGTAGAAACAAGATTTAGTTTTTAGTAAATGTTACCTGGGCTGCTTGCAATCAACTAATAACTTCTCCAAGTCATCGAACTTCCCGAGATGGTAGTTACGAAGTCAGCTAGCATCTTAAGGGCGTCGATAATGGTTTGATCGGCAATATGGCTTGTTTATGTCTTGAAACTTCTGAAACGCTTGAGAACTTCAGGTCCCCACAGACGGCACCAAAATGTGGATGTCGGATTCACACACTCATGTATTTATATTATTTGTGGGCTAAAACTCTCGAGTACAAAAGTACAAGACAAATGTGCATAGTAAAAGTATAATAGAGTATATAGAAATGCAGGAAGAATTTGTACATAAAAAATGGTATAGTATTTCTTGTATAAAGATCTTACATAAAAAGGGAAGAAGTAATCTTTTGTGTATTTATCAGAAAATAACAATGTTTAATATTAAGATTTGTGGTGAAAATCTAGAATCTCTAGCCCCCTTTTCTTGGAGTCTTCACCTCTCTTTTATGGTCTCTTTCCTTCTTCCAATGTGCCATTATTTGGCTATTAATTATAGAATTAATTCACAAAATAACTTCCACAATCAATTCATAAACTTGAATGACAAGTTTATTCCTTTGACCATAGTAATTAATACATGAATTAAACTACAAATTAATGTCAAGATTTGACCATCTCCTTTGTGCAACGTGGTCCTTCTTGGACTTGAAAACTGATGGGCCTTCGAAATACTTCAGAGATCCAGTTTGCGGGATCCGGTATCAACAACACTCATCGAGTTGCTTCTCCTGAACTCAGCTGGAGGTGGTGGTGATCTCTGCCTTCTTTGCAGCTCCTGAATTTGAATAGCCATACCGTTCATTGCCCTCTTCATTTTTCTCACCTTCTTTTTCAACCCACTAATCAACCTTCTGTGAAACTTCCCTAGACCCTTGAGCATTCCCAGTTTTTTGTGTACTTGGCCGGGATCCCTTTTTTGATCGGACTCAGCATAATCTTCGAAGAAATACTATTCTGCTGCAGCTTCACACGAATCCTCCTTCTCATCAAACTGCTCGGCTCGACTGAATTCGGACAGGTCGTACTCGGCCTGGCCATACTCGGCCTGCTGAAATATACTCGGTCGAGTATGTTCTTCCTGTTCAGCTTCCGCTTGGTTGAACTCCGCTTCTTCTTCTTGTGACTCACTCCTTATGCTTGGCTCGTCGTGGAAAGGCACATGGACATTGACTAAGATTGATGGAGGAGGATCAAAGTCAATTTTGTTTCCAGTTCTAACTGTGGTGTACTCCTTGCATGGAAGTGCTAGCCTAGAGAGACCTAGCTTGGGGTGCTTAAACTTGAACTGAAATTGATCAGCTGGAGCTGACCTATCCAGGAAGCCTTTTTTCCTCAAATGCTCCATATCAATGTAATTGGCTGTGACATTGAGAGTATGAAGAGAGACTCCAGCAGCTATAAGAATATGTGTGATCACTCCTCTAGCACACAAGCTGCCTCCATAACCGGATTGAAGAATGCCGGTTGCATATTCCCAGAAGCTTATCAAATGATCTATCAACACCACCGAAAGAGATGTATCAGACCTATCCCCTTCCATCTCTATTTTCTTCTTTGTGTAACCCAAAATGAAGCATAAGGTAAGATCAAGCATCTTCAGCTCTCCCTCAATAACATGGCCGGTTGTCTTCTTTGGGAAGAAGGCATTTGCAATACAAAGGTGGAGATACCTAAGCACAGGACTCCTTATTGCTGAACTCTTAGCCCTAGCTGACTTGTAGAGAAGCAGACCGGCTATTGTTAACCACAAATCATGGAGCTCTTCCTTGTTAAAGTTCTGGCGGATTCCATACTTGGTAGGGAACTTGAATACAACATCTAGCTGCCCAATAGCAAGGGATTAGTGATTTCCATACACCATGAATGTGATATACTCCACCCCTTTATGTAGTTCTTTCTCTGTCTCTCATCGGCATGGAAGTGGAGCTTCAAGGTGGCTAGGAACTGGCAGCTCTCCTCCTTGTATCCCTCGCACTTGTAGGAAAAGAATGTCTCTAGCTTGGTCATCTCCATGAGATATTCAACATCCCTACAGATCCCCAATGCTTGTATGGTTGGCCTATGGAGATATCTTGTCCCTTCAAAACTCAGCTCCATTAGGTACTGGTAGTGCTCTTCAATGGTGGGCTCTTTCTTCTTCCTTGGATTGTTCATTCTCCTTCTTACAAGAACTGGCAAGACCTCCTCAGCAATCTCTACATCTTCCTCAGATGCTTCCCTCTCTAACATAGGCTACTCCTCTATTGTAGCTGGCTCAGCCTCCCAAACCCTCTTTCCCCTTGCAACTTCCTCCCTGGCAGCAGCAGAACGACCCACAGAAGATTCTGGAGTCATACTCAGCCACTGTACTCGGCCTGTCAACCGAGTAAAACCAGGACTCACAGCTTCCTGATTCCAAACCGGACATTTCTTGTTGATCATGGCAACCCTCTATCTACAGCACGAGTAGAGGCTCTTCTTCTTGCTTCTTCTTGCTTCTTCAGAATCCATGGTCTTGTGGTGAGTTACTGCAGATAATCACCCAAAAGAACCGAAAGTAGGTCAAAGTAGAAGAGAATTTGAAATTTTCAACTGATCAAAAGCTTTAAGAGAGGTTTTGAAATGCTTTGTATGGAAAGAAAGTAAGAAATTATGGTTCAATTTCTGGGAATTCTAGAGAGAAGTGAGAGTAAAATCTTGAGATATCTAGAGAGAAGTAGCAAAGTGCGAAATTAATTGAGTAAAGAGAAAGAGTGAGTGACTTAGCTTGTTTAAGTGGGTTTATAGGCAAGAAGATTTGATCCTAGCCCTTCAAACACTCTAGATCTCCACCCTTCATTTGGTCAACGAGACAAGCTTTCACTGTTTGCAGAAGAATCTTTGATGGCATTTGGGGAGCAGGATTTGATGTGTGGGGTCGAGTAGATTCAAATTCAAATTTGAATTTGAATTGTGTTGACTTCGCACGTGTGTACCCGGCCGACATACTCGGCGTGCGTGTCGAGTACAGTGTTGGGCTTCTTCTTACTCGGCTTCTGGCCGAGTGGTCTGGGTCTTGAAAAGTGAGGCCCATACTCAACTATGGACCGAGTGGCCTGGGCCGAGTATGGTTCACTTATGGGCTTTGATCAATTGAAGCCCACACTCGACCTGTAGCCGAGTGGTTCAGTCGAGTGTGGCCTGAAAATTCCCAAAGTTCATTTTTTCTGAAACACTTAATCAAAAACATTAAAAAGAACAAGAAAGCAATATATACAGGGATAGACATGGGACTTCCTCCCAATGTCACTAAGCTTGACTCTCACAATGTTTAGGTAGAGAAGAGATTGAAGAGAGGAACTGAGAAGTCCTCATCTTCACTTGCTGAATCCTCAAAGTCTGAATCATACTCTGCATTTTCTCTAGATAGCTGGAGAGAAAAATATCCATTGGATCTTTCCTCAAAGTAAGCCTCATCTCATCAGTAGCGTAGTCTCCTTCTCCCAAATCAGGTTCCTCAAACCATTCCTCAACTTCAGGACTTG
This sequence comes from Arabidopsis thaliana, assembly GCF_000001735.4. Classification (NCBI taxonomy): domain Eukaryota; kingdom Viridiplantae; phylum Streptophyta; class Magnoliopsida; order Brassicales; family Brassicaceae; genus Arabidopsis; species Arabidopsis thaliana. The sequence goes on along the minus strand of NC_003070.9, from coordinate 16,201,002 downwards.
GATAACCCTTAATCATTTGTTTAAGCTCTAAGATAGTATAGTTTAATTCTTTCATCTTGAGGTCCAACTTTTCTATGGGTTCCTCTTGAACTTCATACTCCTTCCTGAGCTCCTTAAGTTCTCTAGCAATAGAATCAACATCCAATGGGTTTCCCTCAATCCCTACCCCTGAGCTAGGTCCTCTTTTCATCATAGAAGGCTTCTTGGGTTGCTTAGGCTCTCTTAGGTGGTGAGTTGGAATGGAGTTTGGAATGGAGTTTTCCAACCCACTCAACAACTCATCATCTAAATTTCCTTTTTCAATGAAGAAAAGCTGTCCTTCTATGGTGGGCTTCTTCATTTTCTTTGAAATTTCAAAGCTTATATAGTGATTCTTACCAAGGTTCAAATCTATCTTCCCCATTTGCACATCGATTAGAGCGCCTGCACTTGCTAGAAATGGTCTCCCAAGAATGAGAGGGTCTTTCGGTTCCTCATTCATCTCTAGAACCACAAAGTCGGTTGGAATCTCTACTAATCCAATCTTTTTCGGTAAGTCTTCTAGCATCCCATGAGGCACTCTCACTGATCTATCAGCTAGAATAAAGTGAATGCATATAGGCTTGAACTTATCGAACCCCAATCTCTTTGCAACAAACAAAGGCATCAAACTAATTGAAGCTCCCAAATCACAAAGACTCTTGTTGAACACTAAGTGTCCTAGAGAACAAGGTAGAGTGAAGGAACCTGGATCACCTAGCTTCTTTGGTATCACCTTCCTTTGTATGATAGCACTACACTCAAAGCTCAATTCAACTATTTCCTAAACTTCTTAGAGTCTTTCTATAATCACTTCCTTGGGAGTATCAACCAAGGGTATCTTCTTTTCTAACTCTTTGATGCACTTGATGAACATCATCTTCTGTTTCTTGAAGATCCCTTCTTTAATCTGTGCAATTCTTCCTGGAAATGGCAGTTCAGGCAAATAGGAAGGTGGAATAGGGATTGGGTTACTCGGGTCATGTGCTCGTTCAACAAGCCGAGCAAAGAAGTCGAGTTCAATTTCCTGTCTTGATCTTGATCTCAAAACCTCCCCCTCTTGAATCTCGCAGTCCTCAGTTTCAGAAGTATGAACTGTGGAGATAGCATGGGCATACTCCGGGGTGCTTAGGAGCTGAAGTAGAAGCAATGTGTCCCTCCATGCTCTTGACTCTAGTGTTAAGTGCATCGATCTTGATGTTCAAGTCATTATAAGAGGAATCAATCCTAGTGGTGAGCTCAACCAGCTTCTTATCCATGGTCATGGAGCATGAGACTTGTCATTGCACAAGTTGTTGAAGTAGAGTTTTCATCTCTGAGACTTGTGCAGAAGTAGTTTGTGGTTGCTAGGTGAAACCTGGAGGTCCAAAGTTCTGCTTTTGGTTGTAACCTTGATTGTACGGTACAAAGGGCTTAGCTTGAGTTTGTTGGTTCTGTTGAGGGTATACTTGATCTTGTGGGTTGGCCACATTGTTGCTTTTGTAGGAGAGATTAGGATGAGGGGGTTTGTAATTGTTGAAACCTCTATTGTAGCCACCTTGATTCTGTAGGTAGCTCACCTCCTCAATAGTCAGATTCTCCCCATCTTGGATTTGGGTAAGCTCTTCTTCTGTAATGTAGTGAACATTTCTCTGTTGAGCAAGCACCAACTTGTCAATCTTATCATTAAGAGCTTTGATCTCCTTCTTGTGCTTGTCCTCAGAATCGCTGCTTCCTCTGTTAAATCGATCATAGTCTTCATTGTAGTTCCCATCAGATTGAGCTAGGTTTTTAACAAGTTCCCAACCTTCAGCTACATCCTTGTTGAGAAAGTTGCCATTAGAAGCTGTATCCAATAGCATTCTTATCTTGGGCAACGCTTCTCTGTAGAGAGTACTAAGAAGTGAGGTTTTCTTCAAACCATGGTGAGGGCATTGAGTAGTGTAGCCCTTGAAGCGTTCCCATGTTTCAGAGAATGATTGTGAATTCTTCTGTGTGAATCCTGAAATTTTGTTCCGCAATCTAGCTGTTCTTAAGTTAGAGGAGAACTTAGCTAGGAAAGCCTTCTTGCAATCATCCCAAGTATCTATAGATTCAACAGGCAAAGTCTTTTCCCAAAGATGAGCTTTATCTCCAAAAGAGAAAGGGAATAACCTGAGCTTGAAGATGTCCTCACTAACTCCATTAATCTTGGTTAGACTACAGAGTCTATCAAAGTTATCAAGATGATCCAATGGGTCCTCCATTGGTATTCCATGAAACTTATTGCCTTGAATCATGGAGATAAGATGATACATTCCTGGACGTGGATGTATGCTCCAAGTACTCACTTTGTTGGTTTTGAATTCAAAATGATGTACTTGATGGTGAATAATGGATGGATTCGGAACAAAGCGGTGGAAAGACGATAAACCGGGATGAAGACAAGATCGGGTGGATGCAGCGGAATGAAAGGGGAACAAATTGTAATTCCAAGAGTGATGAAAGACTCTTAGACTACTAGCTTGGATCCAACTTAGATATTACACACTAAGAAGAAAACAAGTTGAAAAGATATTACACACTTTTCGGATCAAACAAGTAAAAGAGAAGGTTTTTTGATTAAAATGTTTGATGATTGCAAATGAGAACTATAATGAGTTTATATAGGAGAGGAGGAAGAAGGGGAAGAGGTGAGAGAAGAAAGACATGCAAGAGCATGCACAAGTCCACACTCATGCAAGCTCATGCAAAGAGTTTTGGAAATAACAAAAGCAATAAATGCAAAGTTTGAATAAAAAAGAGAGAATGAGCCAAGGCATTGTGAGTGGGCTGATAAATGGAGGCTTGTAAGTGTTACTTAGGCCTCATTAAAAACCTTGTCAAGAAAATCCATTGGGACAAAACTTGACAAGGGAAAAAGAGTGCATAAGCAACACTTAACCCTTTACCGAGCCTCTTGAGCCGTGATCACTATGAAGGAGGATTGAGCCACGTCTTCTTGATTTTTCTTTAGCTCCTTGAGTAGTCCATTGATAGCTTGGTTGAACTTCTTGGATTTTGATCTTGTTAGAGGACCCGCCGGAACGATTAATGCTTCCTCCGGTACAAGCTGCTCCTCGTCTTCTTGTGGTTCAAGTGGTTTGGTTGCATAGGTCATGTTCTCATCATCCTCTCCCACTTGAAAAGGATTTGACCTCAAATCCAAATTATCTGCAAAAAAAGGTTGAAGATCAGAAACGTTGAAACTACCATTCACATTATACATACCTTGGAGATCGAGTTTGTAGGCGTTGTTGTTGATCCGTTTGAGCACTTTGAATGGTCCATCGATTCTTGGCATTAGCTTGGATGATCGCTCTTCCGGAAAACGTTCCTTCCTAAGATGAACCCACACTTGATCGCCTTCGTTGAAGATGACTTCTTTTCGACCTTTGTTCGCATACTTCTCGTATTGCTTCGTTCGAGCCTTAAGATTTTCCCTAGCCTCCTTGTGAACCTGTTGTACTAAATCGGCTTTCTTCTTACCATCAAGACTTGATCTTTCACTCAAAGGTAAAGGCATTAGATCCAAAGGAGATGTGGGTTTGAACCCATAAACGATTTCAAAAGGAGAAAACTTAGTCGCGGAATGCATCGAATGATTATAAGCAAATTTAACATGCGGCAAGCAATCTTCCCAAGTCTTAAGGTTCTTTTTAATGAGCACACGCAATAAAGTAGACAAGGTTCATTTTACAACTTCAGTTTGACCATCGGTTTGCGGATGACATGTAGTAGAGAAAAGCAACTTAGTTCCTAACTTCGACCACAAAGTTTTCCAAAAATAACTAAGGAACTTAGTATCACGATCAAAAACTATGGTCTTAGGAATGCCATGCAAACGAACAACTTCTCTAAAGAACAAGCTAGCAACATGAGATGCATCATCGGTTTTATGACATGGAATAAAATGCGCCATTTTAGAAAAGCGATCAACAACCACAAAGATGGAATCCTTACCATTCCTAGTCCTAGGCAATCCTACCACAAAGTCCATAGAAATATCATTTCAAGGATGCAAAGGAATAGGTAGAGGGGTATACAAACCTTGGGGTTGAACCTTAGCCTTAGCTTGCTTACAAGTCGCACATCGTTCACATAGCCGCTCGACATCTCTTTTCATGTGCGGCCAATGGAAGTGTTCTTGCATTACCTTGTACGTCTTAGCAATTCCAAAGTGTCTCATTAAGCCACCTCCATGAGCTTCCCTTAGAAACAATTCTCGCAAAGAAGAGTGAGGCACACAAAGTCTATTTTCAAAGAACAAATACCCATCATATCGATAATATTTTCCAAAGGCAAACTTCTCACAAGATTGAAATATTTTGCTAAAATCAGAATCATTAGCATACAAGTCTTTTATTTGCTCAAAACCCAACAATCTTGCATCCAAAGAAGTAAGCAAAACATACCTCCGAGATAATGCGTCGGCTACAACATTATCTTTACCTTTTTTGTACTTAATCACGTATGGAAAGGTTTCTATGAATTCGATCCACCGAGCATGACGTTTGTTGAGCTTTAAGTGCTTGAGAGACTCGTGGTCGGTATGAATGACGAACTTTTTCGGCCATAGATAGTGTTGCCACGTTTGTAGTGCGCAGACCAATGCGTAAAGCTCCTTATCGTAGGTCGTATAATTGTGAGTCGCTCCTCCTAACTTCTCACTAAAGTAAGCAATGGGCTTGTAATCCTGCATCAAAACAGCTCTAATACCTAATCCGGAGGCGTCACACACAATCTCAAAAGTTTTCATAAAATTAGGAAGAATTAGAACGGGAGAATTAGTGAGCTTCTCTTTCAAGGCTTGGAAGGCGTTTTCTTGTGCATCTTCCCATTTGAATCCAATGTCCTTCTTGATAACTTCCGTAAGCGGGGCGACAATGGTACTGAAATCTTTGACAAATCGTTGGTAAAATCCCGCTAGACCGTTAAAGCTCCTCACTTCGCTCACATTCTTAGGACTCGGCCATTTTTGAATCGCCTTGACCTTTTCTTCATCAACCTTGATTCCATCTGCACTTACAATAAAGCCTAGACAAACAAGGTTATCCGTGCAAAAGGTGCACTTCTTCAAGTTCGCATAAAGTTTTTCTTTTCGAAGCAAGTCCAAAACGAGTTTAAGATGCATAACATGATTTTCCAGGTTTTTGGTATAAACCAAGATGTCATCAAAATAAACAACAACAAATACTCCAATATGCTTCCTAAGGACATGATTCATCAATCTCATGAAAGTGCTAGGTGCATTTGTTAACCCAAACGGCATAACTAACCATTCATATAATCCTTGTTTAGTTTTGAAAGCCGTTTTCCATTCATCACCTTCCTTCATCTGGATTTGATAATAACCACTTTTAAGATCAAGTTTTGAAAAGATGCTAGAACCATGCAATTTATCAAGCATATCATCTAATCGAGGGATAGGGTGGCGATACTTAACCGTGATATTGTTGATGGCTCGGCAATCCACGCACATGCGCCAACTCCCATCTTTCTTTGGTACTAGTAAGACCGGAACGGCACACGGACTCATGCTTTCTCGAATATGACCTTTGTCCATAAGCTCGTTCACTTGTCTCTCGAGTTCTTTTGTTTCGGTCGGGTTGGTGCGATAAGCTGGTCGGTTCGGTAGAGCGGCTCCCGGAACGAAGTCGATTTGATGCTCGATCCCACGGATGGGTGGTAAACCTATGGGATTGTCTTCTGGAAACACGTCCTTATACTCTTGCAAAATCAACTCGATCTTACTCGGTAGCACCGGTACGGGATTAGTTGAACAAGTAAGTGTTTCTTTGAAAACAAAGAGTAAACTATTTTTACTTACCTTGTTCTTGCCTTTTGTATCGATTGGTTCGGTTGGTTTGATGGCCCGTTGTTTCATACTTAGCTGGTCTAGATAGACTTCGTGCGGAGTCATCGGGATGAGAGCTGTCTTTCGGCCATTGTGTTCGAAGGTTTGTCGGTTGGTGAAGCCATCATGAAGAACTTTTCGATCCGATTGCCATGGTCATCCGAGAAGGATGTGACTAGCGTCCATAGGTAGAATATCGCACATGATCTCATCATGATACTTCCCAATTGTTAGTGGTACCTTGACTTGTTCTTTGACGGACATCTCACCCGTTTCATTAAGCCATTGGAGCGAATACTGTCTCGGGTGTTTAAGCACTTCTAAACCAAGTTTCTCGACTATGTTCCTACTCGCAACGTTAGTACAACTTCCACCATCAATAATTAAACTACATACCTTATCTTTGACCAAGCAACGTGTATGAAACAAGTTTTCCCTTTGCCCTTGTTCTTCGGCCTTAGTTAGTGATTGCTCGAGTAATTACCCGAAATATCTAACCGAAGTAGAATATTCGAGGTCGATCCACAAGGACCAAAGATACTCTAAAGATTTCCGAGACACGTTCTTAGCTAAAGCGGAAAGATGGTTTTTGTTTGAGTTATCAGATTGTAAAATAAAAATGCAAATAAATTAAACGATTTAACTTCCAAGATTTAAAGACATTGGGCAATATGGTATTTCAGAGAACAATGATTAATGGAAATAATAAACAAGGAATTCAGCATAAAGAACCGTTCTCGAACATGAACACAAGTTTAGACTAATTCTCTCTCAAGACATTAATCACTAAATTTGACTACTCGATTACTAAACTTTCGCATGTAATTTCCTAGTCAAGTTCGCATTACAATTAGGTTCATTAGGTTCACAATGCATTCTAGCATCAACTCTCGTTGGCTAGAAATACATTGCTCAAATCACATTGGTTCGGGCATTCTATCGAACACTTTTGATGCATAGAAAAATCTAGAATCTAAAACAGGGTGATCAATCATATTCTAGCATTAAGAACATGTGAATTAAAGAACTTAAAGATTAAGAACTCCAAACAACAATCAAACCATCAATTCATTGAATCCCCTACTTAGAACCCTAACACCCAATTAAGAGACTACTCACTCATAGCAAAATGAACAACACAAAGAGATATGAAAGAAAACATAATTCAAATTAAATAAATGAGATAAGGTTCAGAAATCTTCTCCAAAGTGTCAAAGTGGATGAATCTCTAATCCCAAATGTGCTTACAAAAAGGTTCTTAGAAATGTTGCAGAAAAAGAAGCGTAAAAGAAAAAGTAGAAATAAAATTAGGTCTCTCGGGTTTTCATACCCAATTACAGAAAAAGGCAGATAAATCCGGTTAAGGAAAACCGGTCTGGTCGTCGAGAGGGTTGGATCGATCGATCCCCCCTTGGGGTCGATCGATCCCGAGCTGGCGGGTCTAAATCTCCATTTGTTCTCGACTTGGATCGATCGATCTGGCCCTGGGATCGATCGATCCCATCCTGGCGGGTCTGAACCTTCATCTGGCAGACGACCTGGATCGATCGGTCCCCTCCTGGGATCGATCGATCCCGAGCTGGCGGGTCTGAACCTTCATTTCTATTGTTGTTTTTGGTCCAAATGAGCCTGACAAGTCTCGAAAGCATCCGCATCCCGCTTAAACACCTAAAACCTGCAAATGACTCAAGACACAACCGAAAAGACACAAAAGACGGACTATGACACGACAAACGATTCAAAACTAAAGGACCTAAGACACCAAAAACGCAACATATTAGTTAGAACACTCAACGATCTTCTCGAAACAAGTAACTCTCCTCTAGCAGGGGATTCCACATCTTCTTCCATTAAGTCTTCTTCCGCACGCTCATCTTCGGATTCTACTTCGCCATGGTCTCTAAGGACCATGATCCTTTTGTTGGAACACTCGCTCGCATAATGCCCAAGTCCTTGACACTTAAAGCATCGGATATCTCTAGCCCTCGTGATTACTTCCTTACCCTTTCCTTTTGGATCTAGATCGACCGGTTTTGGCTTGACGAACGGCTTGTAATCCTTTCGATAACCAAACTTCTCTTCCTTTTGATAACTTGGCTTTCCCGGGCTGTAGTTGGTCTTGGTGTGACTTGATCGGGCGTTCTTTCTCTTGATTTGCTGTTCGAACATGACCGCTTTGTGAAGCATCTCCTCAAGCTCCACATAGTGTTGAGTTTCTAGATGGTCTTGGATTTCTCGGTTAAGACCTCCCATGAATCGGGACATGACCGCTTCTCCATCTTCTTGAAGATCAGCTCTTAACATAAGGGTTTCCATTTCCTTAAAGTATTCTTCAACGGTTTTGCTTCCTTGAACCAAATTTCTCAACCGCTGATGTAGTTCATGATGATAGTAACTCGACACAAATCTCTTTTGCATGACGGTTTTCAGCTGGTTCCATGTTTCGATCGGATAGTTTCGGGTACGTCTTCGGCTAGTAACAAGTTGATCCCACCAACTTAAGGCATAGTCGTAGAACTCAGTAGCCGCAATTTTAACCTTGTTGGACTCAAGACATTCTTGACAAAGAAAGACTAACTCAATTTTCTGCTCCTATTCCAAGTAAGTATTTGGATTGTTGGTTCCATGGAATGCGGGAATTTTGAGTTTTAGGCCTCCCAAGGGATCTCTAAGTGGTGGTCTCTCTCGTCGATGCCTACGTTGGCTACTGTGAGAGGAGGTGTGACTATAGTAATTTCTTGCCTCTTCATCTTCCCTTGGTTCTTCTTGTCTTAGACGTGGATTTGCGTCCGGGTTGATTTGATGTAAGTTTAGAGCACCAAGCTTTTCATCGATTAATGTTGATATAGCTGATATGACTGTTTTCAAAATCCTCCTTTCTAAGCTAGAGGCAGATGACGCTTCATCTTCTTCACTTGTCACCATTGTACATGAAAAATTATAAATTTAACTAGTAAAACAGTTCAAAAACAAGCAAATAAAAACGGATCTGAAAAATTATCAAAACGACTCAAAACATTCCGAAATTAATTTCTAAAAATACTAGACTCGTAACCGGTTCGAATGCAATTGGTTTCTTAATTTTTGAACGAGCCAAATACTTTATAAAATTCACGCAAGATTGAACAGAGATCTGAAAGAAGAAAAACAGAATTTTAGGATTGGAACTTCAAAACCTGATAACAAAATGGCTCTGATACCACATGATACATTCTTGGACGTGGATGTATGTTCCAAGGACTCACTTTGTTGTTTTTGAATTGAAAATTATGTACTTGATGGTGAATAATGGATGGATTCGGAACAAAGCGGTGGAAAGACGATAAACCGGGATGAAGACAAGATCGGGTGGATACAGCGGAATGAAAGGGGAACGAATTGTACTTCCAAGAGTGATGAAAGACTCTTAAACTACTAGCTTGGATCCAACTTAGATATTACACACTAAGAAGAAAACAAGTTGAAAAGATATTACACACTTTTCGGATCAAACAAGTAAAAGAGAAGGTTTTTTGATTAAAATGTTTGATGATTGCAAATGAGAACTACAATGAGTTTAAATAGGAGAGGAGGAAGAAAGGGAAGAGGTGAGAGAAGAAAGACATGCAAGAGCATGCACAAGTCCACACTCATGCAAGCTCATACAAAGAGTTTTGGAAATAACAAAAGCAATAAATGCAAAGTTTGAATAGAAAAGAGAGAATGGGGCAAGACATTGTGAGTGGGCCTTGGACCACGAATTGGGCTGATAAAGGGAGGCTTGAAAGTGTTACTTAGGCCTCATTAAAAATCTTGTCAAGAAAACCTTTTGGGACAAAACTTGACAAGGGAAAAAGAGTGCATAAGCAACACTTAACCCTTTATCGAGCCTCTTGAGCCGTGATCACTATGAAGGAGGATTGAACCACGTCTTCTTGATTCTTCTTTAGCTCCTTGAGTAGTCCATTGATAGCTTGGTTGAACTTCTTGGATTTTGATCTTGTTAGAGGACTCGCCGGAACGATTAATGCTTCCTCCGGTACAAGCTGCTCCTCGTCTTCTTGTGGTTCAAGTGGTTTGGTTGCATTGGTTATGTTCTCATCATAAGACCACTCTTGATCTCAAAGTTGTTGTTCTGAATAAGAGGGGGGGACAATACCATCTCTCTGATGGTGGTTTCTAGGTGCATCTCCAGCTCCAATGTTGCATGGCAACTCATTAGCATTCGCCTCATTAGCCATTGGTACTGTGTTTGAAGTGGCTTGTTGTTCTCTGAGTTCACGCTGAATCCTGTCGATGTCGTCTCTGTACCGCATGAGATTACCAGAACCTTAAGAACGAGTTTGCATATGTTTTGATGTTGCTCGGCTTGTATACTCGACGTGCTAGTCTAGTATGAGTACGTGCAAAACAAAAACAAGCAAATGAAGAAACAAGTGAGTAACCAAAAAGAAGTAAATAGAACTTGATCTTAATAACTCAGAAATCCTAAATGTAACAAGAAAAACACCCTAATGGCAACGGCGCAAAATTGATACAAGGGTTTTGTGTGTCAATTCCATAAATGCATCTTATGTCATTGTAGCATTTAAGGTTTCAATCCAATTGGGTGGAATTGCTAACAATCAGAATGCGATCAGAGAATACTAAGTCAAGCCAAGTGTGAATAGGTTTGGTGTGTTTCTACTAAACCTAAACAATAGGTTAACATGCAAATCAAATTCAGAAGTGAAACTATATTAAGGAGAAGGTAAAGAACACAAGTGATAAAAGCAGAAATGAAACTAAAGACCAGGAACAGTCAAATACAAGAACAAGAAAGTAAACAAAGCACAAAGTGAAGTACTCGGCCGAGCATACTACTAAAACAGGTCGAGTAGAATACTAAAAACACCAATTTTGCACAAGAACTAAACAGAACGAGCAGAGTACTAAAGACACGAGTTTTGCACAATAAACAAAACAGAGCTCTTAAGATTAGGGTAATTGGTTCTAGTGGACTCCTCAATCCATTAGCTAACTAACAAACTAAATCAAGTTATCCCTAGACAATAGATTCAAAACCAGATCAATCCATTTTCATGACAATGATCCTTATAACTTTATCACTTCCTAATCTCAACTTTTATTGATGAAACATAATAAAGCAGGCTAGAGTCTAAACATCCAATGTCTTGGGCTAGAGTCTACAAATTTCTTGGGCTAATCAATAAGCAGTCTAAACATCCAATGTTTTGGGGTAGAGTCTACAAATCTCTGAAATTAGTTGGTTCATACATTTCATCAAACACTTATTAGTCGGTGGAGAAAGTCTGAAATCAATTTTCAATTGATCAGAAAGAAAATAGCAGGGAATCATGCATATAAATACTTAGCTAGCTAAAGAACAGAGGAATCCACCTAAACCTAACCCATCCTCAAGAACTCTGAAGAAGACTACTCAAGAACAATGAAAAACATCATAGAACAAAATTTAGAAAAATCATAAAACCCAGAAATCATTATAAACTTAGCAAATGATAGATTTCAATAAGATAAACAAGTATGCAGAAGAAATGAAATTCAGATTCTCAGCACAACAACCAGAAAATGCAAAAGAAATCTAAGAACCCTAATATCCAGTAGACAAAGCAAAGATATTTTGGACAAAAACATAAGAGGTCTATTAATAGGCAATACTAGGATGCCCTAATTGGGAAAAAGACAAAATGGGAAAGTCGGCGCTGCACCACTCGGGTCTTGGCCGAGTAGAAAAGTCGAGTAGCCTCCTTTGGTCACATCACTCGGCTTCAGGCCGAGTAGCTTCAATCGAGCAGCTTCCCTTCTTCCTCATGTGCACCACTCGAGCTCCAGCCGAGTAGATTGGCCGAGTATAATCCTTCCTTCTCCCTTGTGTGCTCCGCTCGATCTCCAGCCGAGTAGATATCCCGAGTATACTCCATGTCCTTCCTTGGATCGCACAAACTCGAGGTAGTCCACTCCTTGTGCTAGAAACTCCCAAGTTAAATCCAAAAGTACATGATTCACCTGTAAATCACTCCAAATGTAAGTATGCTATGCAATGCAATACAAAATGTGAAAAGGAAGGAAAATGGACTAAGAATGTATGAAAAGAGACATGAAACTAAGCCAAATGCATGAAAAACAAGGGCTTAAAATGGTTAAAATCTAGTGTTTTCAACTTCCAATAATTTTACCATCATACTTAGTAACAATTACACTTTACTAGAAGTCGAATTAATAAGGAAAATCTCAATAAATATTTTTTAAGGTTTGTTCAGTTTATTGTAACTTTTATTAAATAATTTTAATTTAAAGGTTTATATAATTCTAATAAACAATTGAAAAAGTATTATCTTTTTTTCTCATACCTACTTATAAAAATATGTTTAATTAAAAACTATTTATAAGTGTTTTTAATTTAAATGTGCTATTAGAAAATTTCCCTATTTAGAAGGACATGTATATATATTTAAATTATTTATTGATGTCATAAGTTTTTGTGAATTAAAAATCAAAGTTTGAGCCTCCTCCATTACCCAAAATATTCGCAAATAACATGACACAATAATGTATATCATGTGTTTAGGCAGCGCAAAATTTACAAAATGCCGTCGTACATCGCAAGGAGAATTTTACACCGGAAGGGAACGACTTCCATCACCTACTTACTAAATCGCCAAGGAGAACCTTGACTGACGGATCAGAGAGACATCGAGATTGCCGAAAAAGATGAAGGAGAAGAATATAATTAAGAAACATTTTGATTGTTCACATAGAAACAGTTTGAAATTTTAATGATCACCTTTGTATTTTCTTGGACTTTTCGTTTAGAGACCGCAATTTGTTTTTTATGATATTAAGAAATTGACAATTTTCATTAATTATTTAATTTAGTGAGTAATTATTTATTTGTTTTACTACCATGTTGTGATTTATGAATAAAAAACATCAACCAGAGTAATGGAGATATGCAATTTTAGGCTTTCAAATGGGTTTAGCAATTTAATCGTTATATCTTATGAAAATTTTGAAGAAATACAAGTTTACAGAACGATGTAAATACTAAGGTTTAATATCCATCAAAATAAAAATAAATTTCACAAAGAAATCATTGGGAAAACATTTTGGGTTTATCCAATTTAAATTAAAACCCATTAAAAGAAGAAACAAATTATAGATTATCTTATTAGCACATTCACCAAAATTAAGATTCTGTTTTAATGAAGAGATTAAAAAGTAAACAATATACACTCAAAAAATCATCATAACAATATATTAACCAATCACCATCATAATAAAAAAGCAGCCCATATTTAATAGTTAATTGATAATAATAATTAAATACTTTTAACAGTCTGTTGAGACATGTTAACTCTATATAAATAGATAAAATGTGCAAACACTTCTCATTATGTCTTACACTCTTAGAACAATTATTATTAAACTACACTTTTTTGTTATATCTCCATATACCCAAACAAAAGAATAAGATGGTCTCCATCGCTTCTACGTTTAAAGCTTTGTGTGTTTTTTTCTTGTTCATTGCTGTTGCAAGTCGTCTGACTATCAGACTAAAGGTTTTCAACGTCTGACTCCATGGTTCTAGACCAGACGGAAAAACTGATAATGCCAATGTATGTACACAATATCTTTCCTAATCAATGTTAATAGTTATTTATTTAGTTTTGTTGATTCCCAACTTCCAAATACATTGAATTAAGCTCAACTCAATATCGAAATATATTTAAATAATCTAATAATATATGTTGAAAAAACATTTTGATATGATAGTTTATATAAATCTTCTTGACTTTCCACATAACAATATATGGATTGGTATTATATTAACCAATTAAATTTAACTAAATCTTTTATCAACTTCTATGGATTTTTTTGTTTAATAATTAACCTATCTTATTCTTAACATATAGAAAATTAGGCATTCACAAGTGTATAGAAACGTGCATGCACAAGGATAAGTGGAAGTAGTAAAATCTACGTACCGAAACGAACATTCTACCTCGGTGGTGTAGAGTTTGTGGGTCATGCAAAAATCCTATTGAATTCGTCATCGATGAAACTTTATTGGCTCGTGCAAACCCTAGGGACATTAAGCAGGACACATGGATCAACTTCTGATACATCAACAATCTCTCTATCTTCGGTTCCGGTACAATTGAAGGCCAAGGAAAATACTTTTGGCCACTCAATGACTGCCACAAAAACACCAATTTTCCTAAATTAGCTATGGTACCATTTCTTCTTACGCTTTTCTTTTTATAATATATTTCTTCTTTGAGAAAATATGATTATATATTGTTTACATTGAAAATATATTATACAATGGTAACAAGTATAATTTGATCATTTATTTTTGAACCATATATATTTATTATACACAAATGAATTGAAGTATCTACTCTTTATTTCTAGTGGTATGATAAAATTTGAAATGTTTACAGACTATGGGATTTGCATTCGTGAACAACTCAAGAATCAAAGACATAACATCACTCAACAGCAAAATGGGATACTTTAACTTCTTCTCTGTCCATCACTTCAACATTACCGGCGTCACTATAACAGCTCCGGTGATAGCCCAAATACTGACAGTATCAAAATGGGTTCTTGTAGCAACATTCACATCTCAAACACAAACATCGGTACTAGAGATGATTGTATTGTCATTCTCTCTGGGACCACTAACCTTGATATCTCTAACGTCAAGTGTGGTTCTGTACATGGGATCAGTGTTGGAAGCTTAGGAAAGAACAAAGACGAGAAAGACGTTAAGCACTTAACGGTAAGAGACACAGTTTTTAACGGCACAAGCGATGGTATTCGAATCAAGACTTGGGAATCTTCGGCTTCAATAATCGTAGTTACTAACTTCATATACGAGAATATTCAGATGATTGACGTTGGAAAACCGATCAACATTGATCAGAAGTATTGCCCTCACCCACCTTGTGAACATGAAAAAAGGTTAACATTATATGCATGAACAAGCTTGGTTATTTTTTTCTTCAATCACAATGTAATATAAAACAAAAGACGACTTGTGTTTCCTTGTTCAAGGTGAGTCTCACGTTCAGATCCAAGACATTAAGTTAAAAAACATATATGGAACGTCGAAGAACATAATGGCAGTGAATCTACAATGTAGCAAGAGCTTTCCGTGCAAGAATGTTGAACTTATTGATATTAACCTAAAGCATACTGGACTCGAGAAAGGTCAATCCAAAGCGATGTGCGAGAATGTTGACGGTTCTGTACGTGGTAGGATGGTTTCTCAACATTGTCTTGATTGACTCAACGGTCCATCGAAAAAATAACCGTTTCGGTTATATATGATATTTTTAGTTACATATTATTGCCTAATTTTTGTATATATTTTATGTTTTATGTTCTTGTTTATATGATATCATGATCACACATACCAATTCGTAATGAATAGTTCTTTCTACAACAAAACAAATCTATGACAGAACGGTTAAATTTTTAACTTCCAATAATTTTACCATCATAGTTAGTAACAATAACACTTTACTAGAATCGAATTAATAAGGAAAAATCTCAATAAATATCTTTTAAGGTTTGTTCCGTTTATCGTAATTCATTGTTTAATAATTCTAATTTCGATGTTTTTTACTTTTAATAATTAAGAAAAAAGTTTTATCCTTTTCACATAACTTCTTATAAAAATATATTTTAATTAAACTATTTATAAATATTTTTAATTTAAATGTGCTATTTTAGAAAATTTCCCTATTTAGCAAGGACATATATATTTATTTGAATTATTTCTAATATGTGTGAAATATGCTGACATTCTTCTTGATAAAAATAGTACAAATGATATTCATTTAAGAATTAGTTTGTATTAAATGTGCCAGTTGGATAAATATGAAATTGATGATTGGTTTAGGACATTGCACAATTATCTTGATAGCCCTAGGCATGTGGGAGCCTCATGACTCATCTTGTTACTAAAGTCTTGTATTAGCTGTAATTCCATCTTGTTATCTCTTTTTTTGTTTTTAAGTTTCGAAAAAAGTTCTCTGTAGCTTTCTTTCCAAGTCAAAGCAAAATCCCTTACATAAACTTCACCATAAGCAACAAAAGAAATATTACTAAATATATTTCAAACTGCGACCGAAATAGATTGGTGATTGAATATAATATTTGTTTCGTCTAACCACACATACTCTTAAACAAAATAATTAACGAAAAAATGAAGTAAAGTTTTCGTTTTCTTTTACACTTTATTTTAAAAAAGCAGTAAACTGTGGAATAAATTCATTAATGAAGAAAGTCCTTTAATGGAAAAACAAATGTTCATCATATAACTTTGACCCACAAAAGTAAACCCAATAACATTAAAATTGTATTATCAATTTTCCAAAAAAAGAAGGAAAAACAATAAAGATCGAGATGAATTACATTTGCTTTCACTCCCAAATCAGAAGTAAACAATAAATATGGAACATCTTCCATACTTTGTTGAAGAATAAAGAATAAGAAGAGATAATCTTTGAGATCATCTTCAAAGAATAATATGAAATCTCAAGTACTCATAGGTGAGAAGGACGCTATCTTCTATTCCCACCATCACCATTGTATTATCAATAAAGATAATGAGATGCATCAATATAATAATGAGGAGCATGACTCGTGGACTTAAGGTAATGGATCAAGTTTAGAAAAACTTGTATCTCGCAGGCGATCCTTAAAGCACCGTCGTATGAGTGACCAAACTCTTCTTCGGATAACCGGAGGAGATCCTCGAACAAAGGATGTGTCAAGAAATCAGCATCCATCTCTAACTTGCATTGTGTATCTCTATCGTTTCCGACATAAACTCGGACTCGTCCTTCGTCCGGTAATCTAGCTCTTTGGGAGAAGCTCTTGGCTCCACAACATAGTAGCTTCTTCACCATGCATTTCATCTTCTTTGTTTTAAGTTTGAATAATTAGGTTTTTGGAGTTGTGAAGCTTGTGATGTTTATTGAGAAGCTGGTGGAGATATTATGTCTTTAGAGTTTAAGAAGAGAAGAGGAAGGTCAGTGGAAAGAGACAACGTAAAGACCCGGGGAATAGCTTCTTTTGTGGGGACATGTTAAATACTTTTATCTTAAATTTTTAGCTATTTTGTTTTCTTCTCAATAGTAATACTTTAATTATTGCCAGATAACGTTGCCAAAAAAAAAAAAAAAAAAATTGCCAGACAAAAGAAAAAAATAAATAGTACAAAATCAATAAAACATATATATGGATCAGAAATAAAAAAGGTTTTCTTATAAAAGAAAAAAAATACGCACCGAGGTTGATGAACTTAAAATAATAGTAAAATGAATTATAGCATTACAACCAGTATGAACAAATAATACATGAGATATTCGGGATTTCCAAGAGTAAATCCATACACAATAATGTCTTCATAAAAAAATGTTAAGATTCATATAGATCGAAGGATCATGTACATGCTTAGCGCAGGAAAAATATACAAAAAGTCTATATTTTGAATTGATGGAGGATAGTCAAATAGAACATGATTTTTGATTTATTGTCTTCTCACATTCACATTGTAAATCCCAATCTATACTCCTAATATGAAAACATACTCACTAAAACATTTTCCATAAAACAGTTCAATTTTTAATTAGACGACTATCATTCTGATTTGTTTCTTATCACTAAAATCACAACAATATCATTAAAACTCAACATGGATTTTATTTTTGAGAAAGACTTAAAACATGGCATATTTCTGTTTTATGGCAATGGAAGGTAAGATAAATACTGTGACAACTATTTAAACTTAGAATATGACCTTAATATTAGTGGATAATTAGTAGCAAATTCTGTCACATATAGCCACTAATGACTTAAACAATCTTTTGACAAGACGTTGAATCTATCCATGCAATTTATGGTAACATAAGGTCACAAAATTACTGTGCGAACATTATAAAACCCTAATATATTTTAGTGGATAGTAAGTGGCAAATTCTGTTGTTGCTATCATTCGCGAAAGCGATTTCTATTTCTGAATACATTTTCTGGGCCATAAATAGTTGTCGTTTAGCCAAATATACTCATCCAAAAAAAGATATCATTGTCACCAATGATTTAGTTGCGTATATAAAGTATTTGGTACTTTTCTGTATGAATAAAATTTCAAATTACATAATATGCAAAAAACAAAACTAATAAGTTTTTAACTATATGTATTTTATATATAAAATAAAAATAAATCAAATATAAAAACAAATAAAAATAAAAGAAAAATCAAATTATTAATGTAGATAGAGAGATTTGAGGAAATTAACAATAATTTAATATAATTTAATAAATCTAAGATTTAGTTAAGGATATAAATCTAGAATAAGATTTTTTTAGATAAATTTTGTAGGGACTAAAAACTAAATAGAAGAAATCGTAAATTAACAATTTGTAAGTTTTTAGGAATAGAATATTTGGTTGAGATAGAATTTGTAAAGACTTGTATGTTATTAGTAAATAGTAGAGATATTTTTGTCAAAAAATCTACCAAATATATATATATATTAATTGTTTTGAAATTTTTTGAATAATTTAATAGAAAGAAAACGGTGGCCTCTCTACTCTCTAAAGACGACTTAAAGCAACGAGTGTAATGGTGGAACCGCGTCTTAATCCGGCAACATTATTCTTTTTTCATCATTTATATTATTGCTTTCATTTCGTTCAAACTACTACATTCATATTAATATATTATTGATTGTATTCCTATAATACTAAAATTATACCTAAAACTGTTTGACCAAAATAAATATTGCAATTGTTCAAGTTTTCATCCCAATTCCCAACCTTAAAATGTACTGCATTTATTGGAGTACCAAGCCGGTGTCAGAAACAAATCACCCCTCCCATGTGCTTCTATGCCAATTTAAACTTTATACTTATATTTTTATGCTTTGGTTTCAAGTATGTTCAAGTTATTCAAATATCGTATTTGGACTGCAAACTGTTTCAACTCTATTAGATTCAACTTTTATAATGATTTACGTTTTTAACGATTTGTCTTTTAAGTATATACCAATAGATAATAAAATATTTCAATAATTTTACTAAAACAAATATTACTGAATAGTTTTGGTTATTTAATTTTATTTTGTGTTTGTGCAGAGTCATCAAACTGCTAAAATGTAAATAAATATTATAAATATTTGAATTACACATAATTTTAACTTACTTTCTCGTAATTTGGTACAGTTACACTAACCTCTTACATCATAACTACTTGAGGTTATTTGGACAAAAATATTTTTCATAACGCTTTGTTTTTGTCCAATTAGAAAAGCCAACTGTCCTCATTCAAAAGTTGCATCTTGTAACGAGTAAATGTTTTACTTTTAATGTAGACCGCAAGTATATAAGCAAATACAATTATATTTAGAAATCAAATTCAAAACGACTAAAGAATTTTTGTTTTGCCAATATTATAGAACACACAAAGATTAAGCATTCAAGATTTATTAAGAATAATTCTCTTTTTTAGCTTTAGAAAATAACTCAAAACTAAAGTTCTCAACCTTAACGCTTAAAATCATGAGGAATACCACACTTTGGTATCTCTCTTTTATAAGAGAAGGATTAGACAATTTTCTAATCTCTTTAGCAGAACTTAGATATATGTATTTAGGCAATTTCCTAAATATAATGTTTAATCCTAATTTCCTTTTTTCTTGAATACCTTCTTCTTCAAGTAAGCTTCAAACTTACTCCAACATTCTCCCCTTGAACTTCATTCTTCCAAGAGTCTTTGTTAAAATGCCTGCCTTCTGCTCATTCCCAGGGATATGTTCAACTTCCACTTGACTACTCTCAACACACTCTTTATGAAATGATATCTTCTATGTATATGTTTACTTCGGCCATGAACAACATGGTTTTTGGTAAGAGCAATGGCGGATTTAATATCGATACGAATGAGAGTTTACATATGTTAATCCCGTAACTTCACTAAGCAAATTCTGGAGCCAAATAGCCTCTCTCGCCGCTTCAATCCCAGCCATAAACTCAGCCTCGCAAGAAGACATCGCCATGATATCTTTTTTTTTAACACCACGATACCGGGCATCCACCGAGGTTGAAGATATGACCAGCTGTGCTTCTCTCATCGTCAGGGTCAACGTTACGACTGCTACCGCTATATCGTATAAGCTTTGGAACATTAGATTTCGATCGGGTGATCGTCAAACCGAGAGTAGTGGTTCCTCGCAAATACCTTAGACTATCTCATTGCCACTCCATGGGATTTCTTTGGTTCATGCATATAACGAGTCAAAACTCCCACACAAGAAGATAATTCTGGTCTTGTGTGAAGTAGGTACCGAAGAGAGCCCACATTCTTTCTATACCATGTAGCATCAATCCCCTTTTCTTCTTCGGCCTTTGATAGTTGTAGCGCCGACTCCATTGGTGTGTGCATCAAGTTACACTTAGCATTCCAGCTTCTTCTAGAATATTCAAAGCATACCGTGTTTGATTCAATATTATTCCTCCCTCATGTTGACAAAATTTGATCCTTCGATAGTATGTCAATCTTTCCAAGTCACTCATATCAAACTTCGAGCTCATCTCTCCCTTAAACTCTTCTATGATTGCAACATTTGTTCCCGTAACAAATAAATCGTCAACATATACTGACACAATGAGAAAGTTCTTACTTACCTCCTTTCGATAAACGGATGGTTCTTTGGAACATTTTTCATAGTTGCAACTCGAGAAGAATTTGATTCAGCTTATTGTTCCATGCTCTGGGAGCTTGTCTTAGACCATATAAAGCTTTCTTAAGCTTGTAGACCTTTCCTTTGTTTTCCTTCTATTGAAATCCATCCGGTTGCATGACATATACTACTTCCTTCAACTCTCCATGTAAGAAAGCTGTTTTGACGTCGAGATGATGAATTTCCCAATTTTTTGAAGCAACAATATTGATAAGTATCCTTATTGTTTGAAGTCGAGCCACCAGAGCAAAAGTTTCATCAAAATTGATTCCATAACGTTGCACATATCCTTTTGCGACGAGTCGGGCCTTGTACTTGTAGATGCTTCCGTCGAGTTTCTCTTAAGTTTTCCACCAACCGGAAGATCAACAAGATCCCATGTTTCATTTTTTTCGATGGACCAAAATTCATCCTCCCAAGCAAGCATCCATTCTTTTGATTCCTTTACTTCATAAAAATCTCTACACTCATTATTCAAACATAACAACAGTCTTTCTCCTTCCTCTTCGGCTAGCAACACATAATTTTTAAGATACTTAGGCATAGAGACTTGTCTCTCTGTTCTTCTTAACTGAACAACCGATTGTTCTTGAGACTTATAATTCTCTGTTTCACCTCCATGTGTCACTACCGGAATATTTTCCTCTTGTTCTTTATCGACTTATCATTCTCTGTGTCACTACCGGAATATTATCATCTTGTTCTTTATCGGCATCTAAGCTTGTATCTTCAATATTTTCAGAATATTCTTCATCGATCTGTTCCACTTCGACACTTTTTCTAGTACTTTGAATACCACGATTTCCAAACTCTCCAAATATGAAATTAAAACTCTTCCTCTTGTATTTTTTTGAGTTAGTGTCATTCAACCTTTTGTTTTGTCAAAAAAAACGTCTCTACTTACCACGACCTTTTGGGTTGGTGGATCGAGCATCCGGTAAGCTTTCGACCCCGACTATGTTCCTAAGTGTACACGCATATGTGATCTATCATCAAGCTTCCTCAAATGTAGCTTTTCTGTCTTTGCATATCCGCTACACCCAAAGATCTGAAGATAACTGATGTTTGGTTTCTTTTCTCAGAGTACTTCATACGGAGTTCTATCCTTGAGAGCCTCTTGTGGCTATTAGATTCAAAAGATATGTCAAATATCGTATCGCCTCTTCCCAAAGATAGTTTGGTACATGCATATGCTTCAGGATGCTTGTGCCATCTCCATTAAAATTATATTCCTTCTTTCAACAATAGCGTTCTGTTGAGGTGTATAAGGGGCGGTGAGATGTCTCTTTACACCCGTATTATCACAAAACATTTTGAGTTCCTGCGATGTAAATTCTCCTCCTCTATCCGTCCTAAAAATTTGTATGCTTGCACCGGTTTCTTATTCCGCTAAGCTTTTAAGTTTCTTGAATTTTTTGAGATCTTCACTCTTCTCCTTTAAAAGAACTGTCAACATGTACCTAGAAAAATCGTCAATAAGAACAAATACACACCTATTTCCTGCCATGGTGCTTGGTTTTATGGGGCCAAAAAGGTCTCTATGAACAAGTTCAAGAATCTTGGTGGCTCGATATGCTGTACCTTGAGTAAATATATATCTTGCTTGTTTTCCAAGCAAACACGAGCCACAAATCTCTTTTTCAATGTTAACACTCTGGATTCCTTGAACAATTTTGTTTTGAATCATTGATTTCATTGTGTCAAGGTTTATATGTCTTAACCTTGTGTGCCATTTGTTTGACTCACTTATCACTGCGAGATGCGAACAAGTAGTGTCCCTTAGTCCATACAAACTTTAGACAGTCGGTTTTGAGAATGATGCGCTTTGACGATCAACTTCCCTTCACTGGTGTGCATTGTTAGATGCTCTCCTTTCATCCTTATATTGGAAGAAGAAGAGAGATAAATATTATTTTTTTTAACAAGAAGAAGATGTGGCAATGATATCATCAAAGACGTGACATCTACGTCACCAACATTATTAAGGACGTGACATCCATGTCAGCATTAATGTATGATTTTGCAAGATTAGAGAAGTTAATGTATGAATTTTGAATTATTTAAAACGTTAGGCATATATTAGCACAGAGAAAACTGTTAGGTATAAATTGAACACTGATACTTTGGTTGGATATAAAAAAGCCGACTTTCCGCTGATGATGTTACTCCGCAAGTTTGGAATAAAGTACATGTCGCTCATAACTCGAGATTCTCCGTTCATGTCAATGAATGATATTGACCCTTTTTCTTTGATGTCTATGCATAGGTCGTCACCAAACCTTACTTTTTCTTTGATTGAGTTGTGAATCATCAAAAAATACATTTGGTCACCGGTCATGTGATTACTTACCCCGTTATCAAGATACCAAATGTTCTCCTCATCATTGTTTGTTTCATAATCACTTGTTTTGCAATTCTTTTCGCTTAAGAAAACCACCTCATGCATCATAAGATCGTTTGCATTTTGTGTGTCATTATTCTCTTGAGCTTCTTGTAACTTAAGTAGTCGATCATGACAATTAGAGGCAAAGTGACCTAACTTATCACACTGATAACATGTTACCTTTGAAGTGTCTCTTCCTCCGTTGGAACTAATATAATCATTGTTATAATCTTGGTTGTACTGATTCGTTTGAACCTCCAAGTTTGCATACATAAGTTTGCCTTGACCTTCCTGTTCTGTTTCTTCTTCGTCAATTATTCGTTCTTTATACACTTTCAAACGTCCCAAGATGTCTTCGAAACTTGTAGCATTCGGGTCTAGGACATGTTCTAAGGATGCCACGATTTTGAATGTACTTCTTGCAACGTAGACTCTTTAAGAACTTCTTAACTAGAATTGATTCTTCGATATTGACTCCTAAAGCTGCCGATTTTGATGAGATGACACAGAGTCTTTCTCCAAAATTGTTGATTGTTTCAGAGTCTTTCATAATAATACAATCAAATTGGGCTATTAACGTTTGTAGTCGGGCCTCTTTGACTCTCTTTGCTCCAACATTCTTTGTTTTAATGTAGTCCCATACTTTCTTCGCCGTGTTTAGTTCACCAACTTGTAGAAAGAGCTTCGGGTATAGATTGGAACAACGAGGAGGAGGCCATATCATTTTTCTCTATATCAGTTGAGTTGTTCTTTATCGTGTCCCAGACCTTATGGACCTTAAGCGTACTTTTCATCCTTATGGCCCATACAGTGTAGTTGATTGAATTTAACATCGGACATTGTATCGATGACGATCGCCTCCCCCTCCTGGTTTGTTCGGCATCACCGCAGGATCGCTCATCGTCTTTCTTGTGTTTAGAACTCAAAAATCGCTCCGATACCAATTTTTGTTTTGCCAATATTATTAGAACACACAAAGATTAAGAAGTCAAGATCAATAAAGAATAATTTTCTTTATTAGCTTTAGAAAATAACTCAAAACTAAAGCTCTTAATCTCAACTGTTATAATTCACGAGGAATACCACACTTTGGTATCTCTCTTTTATAAGAGAAGGATTAGATAATTTCCTAATTCTTTAGGAGAACTTACATAGTATTTAGGCAACTTCCTAAATCTAATATCTAATCCTAATTTTCTTTTTCTTGAATAGCTTCTTCTTCAAGTAAGCTTCAAGGTTACTCCCACAAGAATCACAAAATAAACTATTTAGATTTAAACTTTAGAATATGCATAAACTAACCATGAAACATAAAGGAATAAAGAAACTAACCTTCAACAATAGTATCTTGTCGGGAAGGCTATGCAAATTACACTTCCAACCTTTGCAAATTCTTTTTCCATTCCTCTTTTTTAATTTTGTGTTCTCTCTCCATCCATTTTTCGCCGACAACAGAGTCTCCATCCATATTTGAAATAACTGCTACCTATTTCTCTTTTATACGTCACTGTCATTTTCGTAGTGAACCACCACCATCTCCATAACCAATATCATTACCATATACTCTTCTTTTATCATAATTTGATCTCAACATCTTGAAAACTCTCACTCCACCGTTAATATTAACATCTATTTCATCTCCACTATTTTCAATCAACTTCACATAATGACTAATGAACAACCATCAAACTATTTTTCATCAGCATCTCCATAAGTTCAGACAAAAAATCATAGTGATATTATTTTATTTAACCAGATATTTTTTAATATGACATGTCTTTTGTTTTAAACTAGCATGCAATTTTTTCAGCATGATATATCATTTTAACAAGTTATATTTTCTGACATGGCATGCTATTGTTTTTTATTACGAACTATATTTTCTAAAAACACTATAGTTTTCACCAATTTCAAGTTATTTCAATGTTTTTTTTTTGTTTCAGATATCAGGTAATTTTTATTTGGTACATGTTATTTATTAAAATTACCATCATTTGTTTGTCTTCCTTCTATATCTCATCTATAACTTCTGGTATTGCATTCATAAATCTTAACACCAATTCCATCCAAATTTGTAACTTTGCTACTTTTTTTTTTTTTTTTTTTTTTTTTTTTTTTTTTTTTTTTTAATCTTTTACAATGAACTCGCCCTCCATGTTCACCATCATCTTCTCCAAATAAATATATTGTCTTGTAATCACTATGGTCTAAAAGGACAATTTGGTATTTATCTTGCCTCTACCCCACATAAAAAGAGTTAGTTTGCAAAGAAAACTAACTCCAACATTAGTTTCTTAATTATAGTGTCAAATTTGGTTATCTACTAATATTACTCTTTAAACTTTTGCTCCAAAAAATAATTATGTAGATTTTAACTAAACTAGAATAAATAAGAGTTAATTTCAAAAATAAATTAGGAATATATAAGAAATCATAGAACCTAAGATACCATCAGAGACTTATAAAAAGCATGCAAGATTGATTATGATAATGACGGTTCTTAAATTTAGATTACTTATGTAAATTATCCTACTAATGCCGTAGTAAACATATCTATGAAAGATATTGTTTGAAGACTAAACTTTTGGTAAGATTTGTTTCAATCAATTCTAATAAGCTTTAAAAAATTTATAACTTCACAGAGCCCCATAACATCAACTTGTGATGAGGTTGGATAAGGAAGCTTTACCAATGAAATAATGGATTCATCAATTCTACACCACATTTTGTAGCTTGATGAAATCGACTGGATAGTTAACTAAGGAAGCATGTTGGGCTAACTTAACTAATAACATGAAAAACAGTTAAAGATGGAAAACAAATCATCAATCTCATAGAGAAGAAATACATATAGGTTTTTCTATAAACATCTCCTTAGAAATCCCAAAAATCTATGATAAGACTACTCACATATGACTAATGTACATGTAATCATTGTAGAAGAATGATCAACAAGTTAAAAGGATTACCATAGGGCTTTGATTATCTTTTTAGAGTAAACTAGTGAAGAAGAACAAGAACAAGAACAAAAACACTCTAAAACTAAAATTCACATATAAAATGTATGTCTCTACGACTACAAAATAAAGAGTATCTATAATTTTTGAAACACAACCCTAAATGTAAGAAAAATAAAGTTTTACAAAACATAACCGATCGATTATAAGACTTAACCGATTGGTTTGCGGCCATACATACTGTGGGTTCTGAAATCCACACTAGAGATTTGTATTTAAGATTATGAGAAAGGAGGGCTAGATCTTCACTGAAACCTTGAGAGTTATATTGCTAAGAACGAATGGACTTTTGTATTAATTATGACAAAGCTTTTACAATGTGAAAAGAGATTACAAGTGTAAAAGTGTGTGTATGAATGTAAGCTAGATTGAATGTGTCTTCCAAGTCGTCCTCGCTCCCTTATATGGGTCTACGCACGTGGTAGCTCCGTCCGGGATCTGCGGAGATCCTCCTGGATATTCGGCAGGTCAGTTCCGAGATATCAGGTCCGCTCCGCGAATATCTCCTCATCAGTTCCTAGGTCATTATTCGCTTATCTCCCTTCATCAGGTGACTGGGCTTATCTGGCCCAAGTGCCCATTCGCGTATGTGGGCTCGTCAGCTGCGTAGGTCCTCTACTTGGTGGGCTTGGTGGGCTTTTGTGGGCTAGCTTGGTATTTTCGCAGGTGGATTCCTAAAGGGGAATCCAGCTCCAACACATACCGACCGTTTCAATTACATAACCGGTCGGTTCACTTTTCCAATCTTCTCTTCTCTTGACGTCTTTTGTTCTATTTCTTCTGTACGTCTTTTTGTCGAAAACATATAATTATCGATACTTTTCCAATTTTCTCTTCTCTTGACGTCTTTTTTTCTATTTCTTCTTCTAGACGCTTAAATTCATAAAAATGTCCAAAGACCAGAAAAATACTAAAAAGTATCGAGAACTATATGTTTTCAACAAAAAGACGCGATAATATTATATTAAGACAACTTATAAAAAGTTATAAAAATGTGACTTAACACGTCTCATCAAGAGGTTATTACAGAAGAAAAGTGAAAGTAAAGAAAAATTAAAACTTGTTTTCTTCATAGAAAACTCGTCTAAATTTTGGAGAAGTAAACTTTTATGAGATTATCCACAAAGCTCTCAATCATCATCGATTGAAAGTTATTAAGGTGAATAGAACGAAACATCAGATTTTTGGCAATTAGCAAGAAGTAACAAATTCCGGATTGAAGAACACCGACGAGAACGAATTTATGTCTTGAAATCTCGGACTTTTGTGTACCCAAATTTTGATGAAGAATTCTACTCAGCGAGAAGAAATTGAGAGTGAAAACGGATAGGAGTATCGAGTCTTAGATTTGCATGTCATGAACATCGCCTGCAAACAAAAGCGAAAGGTAAGGGTGCTTTAATCCTTATTCCCAATCATCAATCATATCATCACATAATCTTATCCTACGTATTCAGATCTATGCCTATATGCTTCGCAAATACCACCCTTACCTTAACCTATTGAAGATGAAGAACAACTCATTTCTTCTTTTGTTTCATTTAGACAAGTACTAGCTTGCCTTGAACCGCCAACTATTGACCACCATCTTGGTTCTCCATCAACCAAGACCTAGTTCCATGAATCCTAAAAGCTCCTGCAAAATTAAATCTCAAACAGAGCTTGTTTGCCCAAACAACAATACAACCTTGTTACAATTTCCTCCAAACAAAACTGTCTCGGAAACATATGCATACGTCAACTTTTAAATGTTAGAAATTTAATCCCACCATTGAATATGTATTCAATTGTATATGAATAAACTCAGAAATTTACAGTAAGATCAAACATCATCACAAGAAAATATTGCCGTCAACAAGCCATCTCGGACTGTCTTTTAGGATTTTCTGGGTTTGACAAACTTAGCAATTACTTGTCCAGAAAGAAACGTCTATAAGTTATTGAAGATAATCAGAATTTAAGATCCGTAAATTGCTATGGATTCTTTGCAACGTGAAATTTCTAGACATGTCTAACTTGTCTTATCCTTCTCTCTGGTTCGACATGGATTAGTCTAAGAAACCCCAACTTGAAATTGTTTTGTTTCTTTCATCTTGTTCCTTCTTTGTTTCTAATTTTCTCTGCACATAT
Source organism: Arabidopsis thaliana (assembly GCF_000001735.4). Taxonomy (NCBI): domain Eukaryota; kingdom Viridiplantae; phylum Streptophyta; class Magnoliopsida; order Brassicales; family Brassicaceae; genus Arabidopsis; species Arabidopsis thaliana. The sequence continues at coordinate 16,172,844 of NC_003070.9, read as the reverse complement.
TCGATATGCTCATATCTTAATCCTATCACCTATTTCTTACTCCCACAACCTAACTCTTCCTCTCCTAACACTTGACCGTGATGATAACTTCTCCTCTGTGACGTTACTCTTCTCTCTCGTCATCTATTCTCTCTCTTTGTCTCTTTCTTCTTTTATCTTCCTACATGGATCACAATCATGTCTGTTTATTCTGCTCTTTCTCCTTTCTCTTCTTCTCCACATCAACATAACATGATGGTGGACCGAGACACTAACGAAGACGATGATGAAGTCGTGATCTCGACAGTGGTGACATGTAAAGGGATAAGGTTCGAGACTTGCTTGTATTCTCTTCCTTTCTTTTCAGATTTTATGGAGGCAGCGATACATATGCATATACATAGATACACGATCCTTTAGAAATCACAAAACCTGATTTTTGTAGTTGAGGAAGCTATTTGATTTTATTGGACTTGTATCATTATGTTAAAACAATTTGACCCAAAAATGTGGGATTGGAGTATTACAATGGTAATTAGGTACTTCAGCTAACAACCTCTTACAGTGTTGCATCTTAGTTACATTTTGAAGTTTTAGTTCTCTTACTTTTCAATTTTTTTATTTTATATGTATATTAAGGGGATATTGTTTTCCGAATGTTTAAATTATTTCAAGTTTTCTCTAAGTTAATTATAAAATAAAGATAATTTTCATTTGTACACAAACCTTATGGGAATGCAATACAATGTACATTGCAATCAAAAAAATTTGATTATACGTACATGCAAATTACCATCAATTTATTATACTGATTTTCAAGTCTCTACAAACCACCAAATATATATAACAGTATATCATATATATCAAATTTGAGGGTTTTAAATTGAAATCAAATTTTCACGTTTTTATTAATTTGAAATGACAAAACGGTTACCCTTATATACTAAGACATTTGGCGTATAACCAATAAACTTGTGTGGGATGGAATGGTTAGAAACTCCGTTAAAAAGCATTGAATACACGAGTTTGAATCCCGTATTTTGCAAATAAATTAACAAAAAACAGTTAGCCTTAAACGTTTTGCCTATACCAGTGAAGTTTGTTGGACGCGATGGTTTAACATCTCTTATATTGACAAAGATGTCACGGGTTCAAAACTTGTGTTTTGAAAATTTTTGAACATTTTACATTTTAACACTGGAAAACGACGTCGTATTAAACACGTCATTATCCATGTGTTCGCTAACTCAGAATCTTCACGTTGTTGACTAACTCCCATTTGTTTGACTCTGAATTTTGCACATTTTCTTAAGTTTATGTATGAAATTAAATAAAGATGTGGTTTAGGTACGAAAATACCCTACAAATTTGTGTAGGTATTAAAATACACTCAAAATAGGATACGAGTATGAAAATACCCTTTTCCGTATTTTAACACCTTACTTTACACCTACATCATCTTCTTTTTTTCCACCTAATAATTCAAGGGCTATATTAATTGATATGCATAGAAGATGAAGAAATTAAGAATCTATGCATATATATTAGTTATATAGGTAAGTATGAAAGAGAAATACTATATAAACCAAAATATCCTTTTCTTTTATATTAATTACAAAAATGCCATTGAATAAAAATAATTGTAATATGCGGATGATAAACATATAATTATTTGTTTAACGTGCTAAAAACTATGATATTGCGATAAGTTTACAAATTCTTTGTTAAAAAATATTTATCGATTTAAAATTATAAATCGGTATTTTTTATGTATGTATATTCAGCACAGTAAAAGGCAATTAGACTTTTTTTGCTATATTATTACGTTAGATACTTTGCTAAACGAAACATTAGTACGTTACAATTATTTTTACAGTATTTTTATGTCATGGTGAATGAAAGATTAAAATATATTGACAAGTTTATATGATATATTGTATAAATTAGCATGTTGAAAATAAATTTAACACATTATTAATTATATACCTCCTTACATTCTTCTTATCGTGATATCATATATTTTAACATAATATTTTTTTTTACTTACAGGCATATATATATTATTATCATGTAACATAATAGATAATCATCTAATTCATAATATATCCTCAAGAATTTGATGATAAAAATATCGATAACTATTTTATTATACTGCTAAATAATTTGATATATGCAATAAGAGCATTTTTGTCTAACTTACATAAATGAAAGAGAGAGAACTAATTATATAGAAAACAATGGTATATTCTTAATTTTTGATTCTTTTGAGTATAGATAGTGATATTATCCATAATTCAACACTCATTTAGTTCTTACACATTACAATGGGTTTGTTTGATAAATTTAACAATCTACCCTACTATTTTAATTCATATTCTTAATTTTAATATTTTGATTTTAAGGATTATAAATGAATAATAGTTATAACTTTTTTTCATGTTTTAGATTCCATCAATGAGAAATATATTTAAGGTTTGAGAGAGCGAGTGTTGATTCAGTGAGTCAATCTTTCCAACATTAGGGGAAGAAAATCAATTGCTCGTAAATAAATATATTGAAAAAAATTATTTTAATCCTAGTACTAAAAAAAGTATACTAGAAGTTAAGAGATAATTCATTTGCAAAGTTTAGCAAATTATATGGTAGAAGCATTTATTGACCTTGAGTGTCAAAGTCACATATACCAGCTGTGCTCCAATTAAAATTATTTTTTTAGAAGGATAAGATCAACTGCTAATAAGTCTAAAGATCGCATGAAGCGTGATGGACTTATTGGTTCCAAAATATATAAGCATCCTCGGAAAAGATAAGAAAAAAAAGGAGCAAAAATTAATATGGCACAGAGGAAGCAAGAAATTATGACATATCTCTAGAAGAGAGTTAGACATGAATAAGAAAGAGATTCAAGTACCTAAAAATGATAATGATGGAAATCTCAACAAATTGAGTCATGTATGGAATAGAATGAAACCAAAAGCAAATCAACGTCGTAAAATATTTTGCATGCAATGAAGCATTTGATGATGTTATAGATGAAAATCGAGGATCATAAACTGCGGTTAAAAGAAAAATCTATTTAAAGTATATATAAAATGATGATTGAACAATCATGGAAAGAAAGAATAGTGTAATATGAAGAGAAAGTATTCAGACTAGTAGTTCAAACACATGAAGGTGTAAAACTAATAAGAGTAAGTGAATCTTGATGAGATACAAAGTATGTTCAAGAACATAATAATTCTCACAAAGACTTGAAATTGATTATAACGAGATATACTCTCTTGTGGTGAATGCAACTATTTATATCACTTATGTGTTTGAATAAGAGAAAGGCTTCTAATAGTCCTGTAAAGATTTAAATTGCTAAAAGCAGGCAAGACGGATTTTATTGCCAGAAGCAATAAATTCTAGTTCTCGAGAACAAAGGACTATACATATGTAATTAAATCGATGTTGTTATGAATTGAAATATCGGGCGAATAGAAGATAATAACCTTAGTTTTTACTTGTTAAAAGATAGTTTCAAGAATAGCAAAATATGTTGATGATTTAAATATTATCAGATCTCTTCTAAAGATTTTATATACAATGAAATATTTAATGAAAGAATTTGAGATAAAATCGTTCTTATGAAAGATGTAGAAATAAAATTATGTATGAATCCGAGTCTTTATGAAATTCTTCGGAAATATTTAGGAAGAGAGATGTTATTTTTAAAATCTTTATAGGCTTCTACATGAAAAATCTTCACATATATTTGGTCCAGAAGAATCATAATAAGAATGAAAGCGAAAATAGTGACTTTTACAAAGAGAGTATGCATAACTCCTATGTTAAATATAATAGTTTAGATGATTTTAAGCAAAAGACTATTTGGACCTGAAATCAAAGTAGACAATGAAATAATATTTCATATAAAAGAGATGTTATGGACTAGAAGTTCAATGACCTGAGAGATTATATGAATTTGTTCATTAAGATCATGTTTATAATGATTTCTTAAAAGATGATATATATGACTGGAATGCATATCTTAAAGATGATGATTTCAGGGGGAGAAATATCGTTATGTGCATAGTTGTACTTTTTTTCCCTTATCATGGTTTTTATCCCATTGGGGTTTTCCATGAAAGGTTTTTAAGGAGACAACAAAGAATATAGAAATGATAGACACATAAAGAGAAATATTTTGATTCCAATAATGAAAGACCATTGTTATTCAAAGTCTTTACCATACATTGATGAGATTATGGTAAGTATAGATAATGATCAAGATGAGTCACCTCTAAGACCAATGAACTGTAGAAGAATGGTGATGTACGTGCCCTACAAATTTGTTCAAGTGAAGATTTGGCGAGCCTATTTACCAAGACGTTTCGAACTACTATTTCAAGAAGTTAGTTCATCATAATTGGATCGCGGCATCTTGAAGATTTCTAGTGTTGTACTCATGAGGGGGAGTAGAAGCACGCTGCACTCTTTTTTCCTTAACCATGGTTTTTTCTGGTAAGGTTTTTTAATGAGGCAGCATCATCTTACATGCTCATTTGAGACTATATTTTTATAATGGTCATCCAAGAGGGAGTGTTATGATTAATATTATATAGTATGTGGATGCCCATTATATGGTCTATTAGTATATTCTAGAAGGCTCTAGATAAGTTGATATCTAAACCTAAACCCTAATGTTGTATCATATATAGATGTTGTATCTTATCAATAGATCAATAATAGAGAGAAAAATTCCCTAAAACCTCTTTGTTCAAAACATCATTCAATTATTTTTCTTTTGCATTTAAAACATATCACACTCTCTATAAAACACGATCAACTTCTTTCCTTTTTCTCACGTCTTTTTTCTTTCAACAATCCTACTTCATTCGAACTAATGTACTTTGAAAAGCATGCCTCTTCCCTACTAACCCGAGGAAAACAAGAAAAAGAGGGTGAGTAAAGAATACTCATGAGGGGAATCAACTCTGTCCACTGAAACATAGAACATTTTCTAAAGCTATAGAACCATCATCATAACATATAAACTTAGACAGAAGCAATCAACCTAACATGCTTTAACTTCTAAGACCATCTCCAATGTATAACTCTATATCTTACTCTAAAATAGAGTAACTTTATTTTATAGAAGGGTTTCTCTCCAATGTATATCTCTATTTTCTACTCTAAAAAATATTATTCTTAGAAATATTATATTTTATTTTATATACAAATACCTTTTAATTATAAAATTTACAATCTGACCCCATATATTATAGTTTTGCAAAATTCCCATAACATATGATATTATTTATTTTAAACACTAATTATATATTAAAAACATTACATCATATAACAATAAAAAAACATTACAAAATTTATTTTAAACAACACCATTAGAGTATTTTTCCACATGTGATCAATTAAAGGAAGAAAACAAAATTTTATTTTGTGATTTGAATTCCTTTTAAAACCCAAATGTTCGGGCATATTTTGAGACTGAACAAACACGGATTTTACAAAATGACGTGTCCAACAACGAGATCAAGATCAAGAAACTCCTCCTCCATCTATTTCATTTGGACAATATTTTAACTATCTTAGCGGATCTATAAGCAATTTACTAGAATATTAAATTACTAGTTTTATGTTTTAGTTTTCTTTTATTTTAAAGTTAGTACTTGTTTGCTTATTAATTTTATAAAATTACGTGTTGTAGTTGTTCTTTGTGAAATGATAATATGTATCAAATAAAAAATTAAATTTGAGGGACCAAAATATAAATATAAAATTTCAACTCTAAAATAGAGTAGAGAATAGACTTACTCTATATAAATAGAGCAATTCTGCATAAATTTCTATTTTAGAGTCCAATAAAGAGCAAGGTTGGAGAAGAATTTGGAGTTTTTACTCTAAATAGAGTAGGGTTAGAGATGCCCTAACAACACATACATAACAAGCATTTTATCCATAATAGCACATACATATGTATCGTTAGTCTAGCCATCCTCGTGTTGACTAAACCTCATCAGTGGAGGCTGGCCCTCGTGGCTCAGATACTCCCATTCCGGGCTTGTCAAGCGTTCTTGACCAGCTCTTAACCCGTCGGTCCATCACTGTTCAAATTACTAGGGAGAGCACGGCCCATAGCTTGATTCTCCCCATTCATTCATACAGACATACATAATCATCATACTTAGATACTTATACTTAACATTCTCATACATAATATTTCATAGTCAAACATTATCACCATACATATCATTATATCAAGCACTCAATAATCATCAAATCATATCATCACATAATCTTATCCTATGCAATCAGACCTAAGCCTACATATCATGTGTCAAGAACCATAACAAAAGAAAATGATACCATGCTTCGCAAATACCACCCTCACCTTGGCATGTTGATGATGAAGACTCAATTCTGCTTTCTTTCCACTTAGGCAATCTTTACTACAACTACATGCTCATAAGCTCTAACTTGATTCTCCCTCAACCAGGACCTGAATCCATGAATCATGAAAGCTCCTGCAAAGCTTTAGCTTATGCCAAGCTCAATTTTTCAATCAAACATTACAAATTCGTCACTACTTACTCCATACAAAACTGTCTTTGAAACATAAAGATAAGTCAAGAACTAACCGTTAATAATGCAATCCCACCGTTGATCGTCTAGCCAATAATACCAGAAACGCCTGCACAAAGTTTCATTCCGAACATATTAGTTTTGGACCTCCAAACGTTACCTCAAAGAAACCAACACAAAACTGTTTTCTAGGGTTCCAGATTTACCAGACTATACAAGTCCTTGTCCAGGAAGAAACGTGCATAACTTCTCGAATATAACAAGACACCGTAATATAGATATGTTTATATCTGGTATGTCGGGAGTTCTCCCTGCAAAACACCTTCTTAAACCTGTTCTTCCTCTTTCCTCTTTTCTCTTATTCTTCTTTCTTTTCTTCCCTTTATTGATCTCATCACCCACATTCCTGATTGGCAACGAAATAGACTCATTACTGCTTCTACTTATTATCACGATCCAATTCTTCCTCTCCTACACTTGACTGTGATCTCTCTCTCTTTCTTCTCTCTTCTCGTCTCTTTCTCTCTTTTTTTGGTGTGCTCCTACTCTGATCTCCTTCATCTTCACTTCTCTTTATTGTCATTAACCAGATCTCTATCTCCCTTGCTTCACCTTTGCGATGGTGATGATATATTGATACTTCCTCCACGACGTCTTCAGCTCCGTCTCCGTTTTCTTCTTCTTTATTTAATTTGTGTTTTCTTCTCATGATTCTTACAAACCCTCACACATAATGACACAACTAATCACCACAACACAATAATGATGTCTTCTAGGGTTTGTTTGCTCAGCTTTCATTTACGGCTCGACAAAGACGGCGGTACATGTAAGTATATATATACATACATGAGCACTCTCATGGCGATAAAACCCTCATCTCTTTTATAAATTAAATGGGCTGCCTCATATTTACAAACCAAATAGCATATTAAACGTGGGAGTTGGGTGTTACAACAAACCTACATAAAAGAGTGTGGGGCCAACTTGCCACAATTAATTAAAAGAATAAATTTGGATAAATGTCTTATGCGTTTATATTTGGGAAAAAACTCGAAAAATCTCTTATCTATTTTTTTTACCCGTTTAATATTTTTATTATTATTATTGGAATAAAAATATCTCATATATTTATAGTTGATAAAAATACCTCATCTCTTAAAAATACTCCCTTTGTTCCTTTTTGATTGATTTTCTAGGAAAATAAATTGTTTCAAAAATATTGATATCTTAGGTTTTCAATGCAATACTTATTAGTTATAATTGATAAATTGTAAACTTTAATAAATATTATTGAATATAATTGGTTTAGAGTTATTGAAAATTTTAAATTACAAAGAATAATACATTTAAAAGCAACATTTAATATGTTTTCTTAATCTTTGTGTTTTTCCTAGAAAATCAATCAATAAGGAACAGAGGGAGTAGTAGATTGCAACCCACAACATAACATCTGTTAACGGACGTTACAAAATTATTTAACGGTATGTGTTCAATTTTAAAATCTAACTCCGTCAAATAATTTCCTAACGTCCCTTGACATATGTTAAGTCCTGGGTTGGAACCTACCAACAAATAAAAGATGAGGTATTTTTTTTATCAATTGTAAATGAGGTATTTTTATTCCAAAATAATAATATAGGTACTAAACAGAAACAAATAGATGATGGGGGTTTTCAGGTTTTTTCCTGTTTTCATTTGAAAAATACCATATCTTTTGTTTCTCGTAAAAATTAAATTTTAATATATAAAGTTACTAAAATAGCTTCATTAATATTTAGTAATAATTAAAAAGAATTTAAAATTAAAATAAAAATTTTATAAAACAAAATTTTAAATTGATAATTGATAACTAATAGTTTTATGGTTATGATTGGTTGGGGTGTAGAAATTTTGTAAAGCCACTAAAATGGCTACAACCCAAAATTGAAACAATCATGTTTTAACTTTCCTATTTTTTCTTACAGCCCCAATAATATTTTTTAAATTATTTTGGCTGTAAGTACAAGTTTTTCTAAAGCACAAGTTTATGGTCTTTAGAAGTTCTGTACATTTTTTTTCTTTTTCTTTTCATTTTTTTTAATTTTCTTTAAAAATATTACTATAATTTTCATATATATATATATATTAAATTTAGTTTTATGGATATAAATAGTAGGTAAATATCTACTCTATGACATATATATATATATATATGTATATAACTCACATTGTTTTTAATATATATATATATATATATAAATTAATTAAATTTATGTTTGTGAATAATATTATATAACACATAACTACAATTTACCAATAATATTTTTTTGTTTAAAAATACATAAAACAAAAATTTTATTTCTACAGCCAATTTCTTTGAGTAATAATATTATATTAATAAAACCTACAGTCTAATTTCTACAGCAATAAAACCTACAGTTACGGCCATCACACATACCGCAAAAATTCTACAGCAATAAATCTACAGTTACAGATGAACCAATCATCCACTAAGTATAACAATTTTATTTTAAATATTACACCAATTTGGTCCAAGAAAAAAAGAATCTAGGATTCTATCTATTGAAAAATGTCTTTGGAGCGTGGAAGATTGATTATTTTTATAACGTCAAAAATATTTAGTGATAGTCTCAAAAATATTTTTAGATATTGTATTATTAAAATTTAATGTATAAAATAAATAAACTATCTTTATCTCAAAAAAGTTTAAAATAATTAAGATTTCGAATTTATTTTATTTTATTTTTCTTCCTCTAAATTTCAAATTTCGTTTTAATTTATAAAGAATAAAGCTTTTACTTTAAATCGGGAAAATTTATCATTTACATATTACAAATTGTTATTTTTAAAAATATAGAAAGGTGTATTTTTCAAATGAAACTAAAAAATAGGGTAGTTTTCAAAATCTCCCTAATTAAAAATATATTAATATACATTTATTAGTTTTAAGTAAAGTTTGAATAACAACCCAATGATGATGCTACTACCATTACAATTGTTATTAGTAGGATTTAAGAAACAACTGAAGATTTGAATAACAACCAATATTTTCAACAAACTCAAATACTTCACTATGCGTCATTGACATTGGGGATAAAGTTATTTGCAAAACTTTTTAATTCTGAAAAATCATTAAAATCAACATGCGAGACACTATCATATGAAAATCTTTTATGAAAATTAATGCAATGCTCGTTCAATTAATTTTCATGAAATTATTTTTATTTCATCGAATCAACAAAATTCAAATACACTTTTAAAGCTCAACATTTGAATAAGATTTAAATGTTGAGTTTTCAAACTCTACCAATAGAGTAGTTTTCAAAATCTCCCTAATTAAAATATATTAATATACATTTATTAGTTTTTAATAAAGTTTGAATAACAACCCAATGATGATGCAACTACCATTACAATTGTTATTTTCAACAAACTGAAAGTAACTGAAAATTTGAATAACAACCAATATTTTCAACAAACTCAAATACTTCACTAGGCGTCATTGACACTGGGGATAAAGTTATTTGCAAAACTTTTTAATTCTGAAAAAAAGATTAAGATCAACATGCGAGACACTATCATATGAAAGTGTTTTATGAAAATTAATGCAATGCTCGTTCAATTAATTTTCATCAAATTATTTTTATTTCATCGAATCAACAAAATTCAAATACACTTTTAAGACTCAACATTATTGGGCTCTCATGAACCACATCTTATTAATTTGTAATGTTTCTTATGTATTGTGTTAACTACTTCATAACATATGTGCATAAAAAGGCATTGTCTCATATGAAATAAACAATATAATTCCTTAAAAACTTTTTATCACTCTTGACAAAAACACTGTTATCATTCATTAACCTCATCATATAGTGGTCTTTTTCTACGAATTCAACATAAAGATTGTGAATCCAAAAAGCTTCATCCGACGTTGATTTAGTGACAACAAAGCTATGATGGAGAGATCGAGTGATATTTTTTATTGCGTTCTTATAGCTCTTATCGGAAACCTAATTTACTTTTGAATTATTTACTGGTATAGTATGAAAACAACAAGGATATTAATTTAGATGGCGTGGAAGAGAGTATCTAGAGATTACATGTCTGATAAAGTTGGTGAATGTGTGGAATAGATATGGGATCACGCTAATCGCAAAAATGTCATTTTGAAGTAGCCAATCAAATACATAAGAAATATTATAGCTTAGTAAGATGTGGCCCATAAGAGCCCTATATATATGATATCTTGATTTTGATTTTTTTTAATTTTCTAGTTTTACTAACTAACCTTCAAACCACTTTAAGCAAGTTAATTTAAGTTTAACATATTTGACCATTAAATCAATCTAATAAAGAGATGACTATCAAAATTCAATTAATTGTCTCTTGAACTTAATACATATATCATTCTCTTATAAAACAAACAACTTAGTAGTCTTTTTCACTTTTTCTTTTCTTTCAACAATCCTACCTTACTCAAAATATTGTACTCTCAAAAACATGTCTCCTTCCAAGGCTATCACTATTTGTCCAAAACTAGTAGAAAATAATTTAAACATACATGATTTGTGTGAGATAGAAGAAAATAATGTAAACATATATATATATATATATATATATATATATATATATATATATATATATATATATATATATATGATATTTTGATTTTAATTTAGCGTAATCTTTTATTGTTACTAACTATCCTGCCACCCACTTTAACCATGGTTAATTTAAGTTTAATAGATTTGACCATTAAATCAATCTATAAAAGAGATGAATATCAAAATTTGATTAATTGTCTCTTGAACTTAATACATATATCATCTATACTATTAATTGAGAAGGATTGTGTGAATTACAACATTGTAAGGGTAGTTTAAAACTAACTAAATGAATTTTAGCATGGATAATTTAGTAAATTAACAACTACTACAACTAAATAAATAGCAAAGATTTTGTTTTTCAAAAAAAATCGAATTAAATCAATAAATTAATAACTACCCAATATTTTCGAAAATCATTTAAAACAAATTTCATAACATATCAGGTTATTTTAATTTGAATTGTATATATGTAAACTTATTTATTTTGGTAATATGTTATTCGATAATTTGGAAACTTCAATCTAATTTAATAACAAATTATCATTTAATTTAGATTTTATACAATTTTCTTAACAAAACTATGTTAATTGTTTTTGATTAGTACACATAAAAATGATTTTAAATTTTTGGATTTAAAAGAGAATTTTTGGATTTTAGATTTGTAATTATCTACAAAATAGTTTCAGTATAGATTAAAATATTTAACAATTAAATTAGAATTTAAATGATATTAAATTTTAAAGTATTTTTTTAAAACATGTAATTTTCATTATTTTAAAAATATATAACTAAGCTAAATTTGAATTATAGAAAAGAAAATATAGTTACAAGCTTTTGGAATATTCATTCTTCTAGATTTGATTATTTCTTTTTTTTAACAGTATAAAAAAGTTTAAATACCAATGTTTAAATTTTTTAATGCAAATATTAAAAATGAGAAAATATTGATTCACACCAATATTCTTTTGTTTTTCTTTGAAATCTGAATGACTTTTCTTTGGAACAAACAGTAATATGATTTTTTGACAGATAAGGATAAGTTTAATTTTAAAAAATACCAAAATCGTTGAGATCATAGTAAATTTTATCTTTTTAAGAAAATATTTTCGTCATCCTAAATTGAAAATATGTAATTCACATTGCCTCACAATCAATGTAGAATATTGATTCTTTAAAAAAAATAGATAGAGATTCATAAGTAAATTACTTCATGTTCTAATGATGTTTATCTCCTAATTTACTATCCATTTATGCGTATTCTTATGGATTTTTCTTTCAGGGTCAACATTAGATTAAAAGAAACTAGCCGGGTGTTGGTAAATATTATATCACAGATAAAATCATGGAATTAACAATCAAAATATAGTTATACAATCTGAAACAATAAGAAAACAAATATAACTTAATTTATTTTTTATTTTTAACTAAAATCAACAAATTTATAAGTTTATAAAAAAAAATTAAAATAAAAATTAGCTTGTGGCACCCTACCGATAAATCACTACGATTTCATGAGGTTGCAATATCAATTTATACAAAGTTTCACTTTTAAAATATACTTTATACAATTATTGAAAGGTATACACTAAAAATCGGTTTTATATATTACAATATCATAAATTTATAACTCACAAATTATTTTAAAATATATTAATCCAAGATCTACCACAGGTCAATCCCTCCATTTTTTTATATATATATTACAATAAGAATATTTAAAAATAACAAAAATAACATTTAATTTTACGAAATGAAGTTATCTCGTGGAACGAGTTTGAGTTGATATTCATACGGGACGATAATCTACAAGTAAAATCTTATAATTAACAATTTTAAGACAATTATACAATTTTAAACACTAAACAAAAGAAACAATATTTACAAAACAACTATATCTTAAAATTCAAATTTTTAGTTACAAAAAAATCAACCAACGGTGTACTGCGGAGTAAATTTCACATTATATCATCTAATTGATCAAATTTCAAACAAAAATAATTAATTTGTATATACATCAAACTAACAAAAATACACAAATTTTCCAAATAACTTTATATTATTCCGCAAATCGAAACAAATCTAACATTTGATTTACTATGCAAAATACAATGAAATATAAATAATATATATTAACAAAAAAATTAGTTATTGTATCATAAATAATACTATGTACTTTTCTATGCACATTATAATTTATACACTAAAAATGTATTCCAATACATTTCTTAAAATATGAAACCCCGCACGTATGTGCGGGTCAGAATTTAGTTTGCTTATAAAACAAACAACCTAGTCTTTATTACTTTTTTTTCTTTCAACAATCCTACCTTACTCAAAATATTGTACTATGAAAAGCATGTCTATTTCCCAAAACACTCTTTCCGGGCACTATAACTATTTGTCCAAAACTAGAAGGAAAGAATTTAAACATACATGATTTGTGTGAGATATACGCACAAACTAATATATATATATATATATATATATGATATCTTCATTTCAATTTTATGTAATTTTTTATTTTTACTAACTAACCTACCAACCACTTTAACCAAAGTTAATTTAAGTTTAATAGATTTGACCATTAAATCAATCTTTAAAAGAGATGAATATTGACATTCAATTATCTCTTGAACTTAACACATATATCATTCTCTAATAAAACAAACAACCTAGTCTTTTCACTTTTTAGAGAAGTAAAATTTGTTTTTAGAAAATTGGTTTATGCAACTTTTATGGTTTAGTATCTACATATACATTTTCGCAACACTTTTATAAAATAAATCCTCAAGTTAGAACTTATTTACAAGAAATACCATTGGCATTAATTCTTATCAATGAATTAATATTCCTAATTACTAGCATTTCTATATCTAATATATCTTCATTAATTCTAATTACTTAAAACAAGAGAAATCTTAGGATATTGTTAATATTATACTTTATTAAAAGGTAAATATTGTAGTTATTTAAAGTTTATTAAACGTTTAGTATATTTGACGAAAAACATTATAGAATATTTATAATATGTGAAATAGATAAAAATTAAATAACCATTTGAAAGAAAACTTATAAATTGATTTGACTTATAAACCTCTTAATAAAAGTATGATTAAAACAAAAAATAACAAAAATAATGTTTAATTTCATCGATCGGGATTAAATGGTAGGACGGGTTTAGAATATTTATAATATGTGAACTTTATAAGAATTAAATAATCATTTAAAAGAAAAACTTTAAATTGATTTGAATTATATATCTTTTAAATTTAAGTATTACTAAAACAAAAATAACAAAATATTGTTTAATTTCCTACATTTTTTGCTCGTTTAAGCCCTAAATAATATCTAACGATAAAGAAGTATATTTAATTTCACTGAATGAGTTAGATGATATGACGGGTTTGAGTCAATAGTAATACGAGACGGTATATTGCGGATAAAATTCCAAATATAACAATCAAGATACAATTATATTATTTTAAACACTAAACAAAACAAATAATATTAACAAAATCAAAATTATATTAATTTAATTCAAACGCACTCAAGACGTGAAACTTTCTCTAATATGTTATATATTATGAATATATTTACACATAAAGTACACGTATATAATGCTAACAAAATAACTGTTTATATTATATCTTCTCTTTGTACTGTTACTTTTGTGTGTGTTTTTTATTGACGTCTTGACTCGAATTCTTATTTGGTATGGTGTTATTTTAACAACTTGGATTGATCTGCGAGTTAGGTTATAGACATGGACATACATTGTATTTTGTTCTTAATATTCTATATTACAATCGCAAACTTTATGCTTCAGCAATATCTTGGCACAAAAACAAAAACAATATTTAGACGAACCATAGAGTGACTAGGTACAAAAGATGGTTTTCAAATTTCAAGACTGCCTCTCACAAGTTCCGAATGGATGACATAACGGAACTTGGATTCATCGTGAACCCAACGAATGCATCTCTCTTGCTTTTTGTTCACAATTCTTCTCATTGCCGTTCTTTGTGACTCCATTAAACACTCAGACACGGTACTAAAGAGTTCACCCATGTCAAGAGAAGTATCCTTCGCATAGTTGTAAATGATCTTTGGCAATAAAATCTTTGTCTCTTTCTCAAATCCAACACTTGTTTGGATGTAACTGTCTCTTGCTTGCCTAAGTTCTTGAAAGATTCCTTCTGATGTATACACTCTGACCTAATCAAAACAATGTATATGGTTAATTAACATGATTTGTGAAGAGATTTAAAGGAGAAAGGAGTTGAGTCCGTATAGTACCATTGGATCGGTTGATGCTCCGGTCGAGAGGGCAAAATGAAGAAGTGGCTCGGCATAGTCCAACGCGTAAGTGTGTCTACCACTACTTGTCTTTGAACTCTTAGCCGGTGAAAACAGCGTCCGTAAACGCTATCATCGGCAAATAGAAATATTTCAAGATTGAGAATTCATAGACATGAATTGAATCCACAATATTTTCAAAATGTTTTCAATTTTAGGAAGTAGAAAATTTGGATACTTTTCTAAAAATTTTCATTTACTTTTTCGCCATTTGACAAATTATTACATATTCTTTTGCAAAAGGAGAAACACATACAAACGTATGCAAACAAGTTAAGTCATAAATCAACTTACTGATGGTGAATGGCATGGACGAATGCCCAATATCGAACTCTGGATATCGTATGCATTTACCCACTCCCCACCTATGTTAAATGCTGCCTGGAGAGGATAAACACATAAGTTATATGAGGTCAAATCAACGAACTAACAATACAATTGACGGAAAAGTTCTTTTTTTTTTTTTTTTTTGAAATACTAGGAGGTTCTTGACCAAAGCCCGTAATCTCACCAGGCCCGTAACCACAACATGTATAATTTAGTTTTGACCGAAGAATCCAAACCTTCAAATTCATTAATGTGCTTGTTGTATCTTCACCAATTCCATATACTATATATTCCTGTAAGGACACACAACCTTTAGACCATAATAATAACAAAAGGGCATATAAATATATGTTTTGGCGACTCAGATTTGCTAAGATGCTTACGTGCATCACCAAAGCATTATGTATGTTGATCCAGAACGCAAGCTTCTCTTCCCGACCGAGCCTTGCCGGATCAACTTTCTCGAGCTTTTGAACTAATGATCTGCATTTTAGTCAGTTATAAAAAGAGTAAGCCACTTTATAATGCAAGAATTCTTACACATTTTTCTTTAAAATGCAATCTCACCTAAAATTCTGAAGCATGCTCTCTACGGACTTTAAATTGTAATCGTCTAGGTATAGCTTATGGATACCAACTCCAAGTTCCTGCCCATACTCTTCATTCTTTGAGTTCTTGACCAATCTGTTATGTCCATTGTCTGAGAGTTTGTAGTGTATCACACAAATACTTCTCAGAATCTCTTCAGAGAGTTTATTAGGGCTGAGAGTGTTAAGACCAAGAAGATCAGCCAAACTCGGGTGACCAGAGTCAGATCCTTTTATCTTGTCCTGAAAACGTTTCACAATCACAAACTGATATTAAAGAAAACTAAAGTTACACCAATATATGCATCATCAAATTAAGATCATCACTCACCGTTTTAGAGAACTGTTTGAGCCTGGACAAGACAGACTTATCAGAAACAGAAGAGGCCTGGTCATTGTGAAATTTGGTCGTGCATGGAGGGAGTGAAGAATTATCAGGCAAATGATCTCCAAAAGATGATCTGTATAGCGAGAGAAGATACCGCTCTAACTGTAAGATCTCGGTGTCAAGTTCCGCGATCTCTCCAATAAGTTCTTCGTTCCACTGCAAAATCCAGAGCACATAAATAGATAAGCTCACATGTATATATGTATCATACATAAGCAGATATTTATATGAAAATATAAAATGTGAAATTTGACCTTAGACACTGAGGAACTAAAGCTGCATTTCACCTCTTCAACATCCCAAAGAGGAGATTTCTTTGGATACAAACCAAAAAAATAAATTAACTTGTTGGACAAGAAACCACTAGTAGATAAAACTTATTAATAAGAACTTACAGCAATGGCTTGAGAATACCCATTTTGCAATGCTCTGTAAGATAAATTTAAGAAAAACAAAAACATGATTAATCAAACAAGAGAAAATCTCAATACCAATCATTAACCTCGTTAAAGCAAGTACCTTGGAGTACTTAGCTGAGAAGAAGATGAAGAAGAAAAAGAAGAAGATGAAGAATATCGATATTTCTTCGACGACATTCTCTTTATTAAGGAGAATTTTAGCTCAACACTTAGAAATCTTTTTGAATATGAAATGATGAAAATAATGTAGATGGTCGTTTTTGTGTAGGGGAAGAGAAGAAGCTAATAAAAGGAGGAATGTAAGAGAGATAGGAAGGTGAAAAGGACAGTGATTGGGTTTGGTATCTGAACAAAGCCACCACTAAGTGAAAAAGAATCTAACCGAACCACATACCAAAATCTAACAAAAGCTGTTCGTAGTTTTTTGTTTTGTTGTAAGAAATAATAATAAATCAAGTGACCAGACAAGAATATGATAATAACATGTCTCATACCAAATCGAGACCCAATCCTAAAAATATTTCCTCAGGGAAGAAAAAGCAGTTTCTTCTTGTCTACAAGTATAAAATAAGATGACCCACTCCTCCCATTAATAATAGTCAGTACCAATAATTGCAATATTAGTGTAGTAGAAAATAAAATAAAAACTTTATTGTATAGAATATAAAAACTATACTGTAGTTTAATTTTTGTATTGGTGAAATTTTAAATGATTTCATGATATCGAAGCAAAAAGTACAAGAAGGGGTTGTTACTACCTTAGGGAACATCATACACAAATGTAACCAAGCCAACACTTAGCCGCAACGTGATCAAACGTTCTGATACCATCTTTAAATACATCCCATTCCTCATCCTCGAATCGACTTAATCAATTCTTCAACCTTCGATGCCTTTCCTTCCGCGCAAAACGGAGAAATTAGCGAACCCGGTATGCTTATATCTAGCTTTGGTCCTTTTGGTGTCCACTCTTTATATATATTCTCTGCTCCTTGTACATCATCAACTTCAACAACGAGTTAATCACAGTTCGATATCCATCTTCCTTCAGCTTCCCTTTCTTCTTGTACAAATTCCAAAGATGATACACGTCTGTTTTACTCCCTGCTTTATCACCATGCACCTCTATCGCGCCTTTTCTATTGAACCAGCTCTATGGTAAGCTTTTGCCATTGCAACGATTGTGTCTCTTTCTAGTTCGATTCCTTCTTTACTAACCCACGTTTTAAACTTCTCCATCGCGTTTATATTCGCGTATACTCTCGAAACATTGTTCACCTTGAGACTGCCGACTTCCATATTGTTCTTCTTCAACTTATATAGAAGCTTCTCGACCATATCTAGTCTCTGGAGCTGACCATAGAGACAAATCATAGAGTTGAACAGGTAAGGTTTCAACAAGAACCCTAGCTCTCTCATTTTCTTAAACGTGGCCTCGGCTTTATCTACTGTTCTCACAGGTTTCGTGTAAGAGCTCAAGAGAACAGAGTAATCCCTCATCTTCTCGGGGATGTTTTTGAACATCTTCTCAGCTTCTTCCAAACCAAGAACAGTGTTAACTAGATGAAGCTGAGCTGCACAATCTTCCGGAAAATTATCAAACACACTGTGTTTAAACATCCACTTTGATGCCTGACACATTACAAATATCATATCAAAATCTATGTTATTTCCTAAAGACCACTCGAGTTAGAGAATAAAGATCGAACTTAACTAACCTCAAGTGCTGTAGTAAAGTTTTTGCAGTCACTAAGATTCTTAATAAGACCTCTAAGGTGAGATGGATTAACTTCATACCCTTGTTTCCTCCATTGCTCTAACAGTGGGATGATGCTTGCCTTCTGATTGATATCCGTCTTGATTCTGCTAGGCAGAGTTTGATTCGCAGCCGGTAGGGTTTCGTAAGAGCGACGAAACAAACAATTTCTGTTACTTTGAGAGAGAATACGCCTCGCTTGATGCTGAATAATCTGCGCCTTGCCCATTATTTTGAGTCTTGACGTAACGGAGAAGAGATAATTAGGGTTTACGTGATTTGTTTTTTTTTTTTGCTCCTGACGGTGAAGTAAATAAAAAAAGAAGTAAGCTATTCTTTTGCGTGTGACACACGATGGAGTGATTTCTTTCCTTTTTATTTCGGGCTTTTTCCAAATATTTTTATTTTTTTTTCAGTTGATAATTTTTTTTTTTGATATTTGATTAAACTTCAATGCAACAAAAGTTCAAAAAAAATTCAAACTGTTAAAAAGCACCATACCAACTAAAGAATTAGTTTATATTTGTTATTTTAGATATTTAATTTATTTCAAGTCTAAATGACTATAACACTTTCGGTGCTATCCAATTCGTATCCTTTCCGGTTAAGTTCCTTTTAAATGCTTTTCCAATTATGTATTGTGGGAAGAAAATAAAAAAAGGAGAAGATTTCCAATGAAATTAGAAAATTAGAAAATCATATATAGTCATAAGAATGCATTACATTGAATGAGATTCTCGTGTATTACATCCATACGAAAACAAGTAATAAATGGTTTCAATTCCACTCGCGTAGTGTAGAGTACACGGACGGTGCTTGTGGATGAAGTTGCTGCAACTGCTAGGCAACATAATCGTATTCAAATCTCAGTCCATACGCATGAACTTGACCTATATTTTTTTTTTAAAATCAAATTTTAGCTGATATTTAACAAGCTACTCTCTAGTTATCTTTAACTGCTTTGCAGACCCTTGGTAACTTAAGATGTTGTTCCTTCTACCACTAAAATCTTCTGAAAAGTTTTACACCAAATGGTTTCATTTCTACTCTATAGAGACTCGTGGAAAAGATGATGCTTGCCTTGAGATCGTATTTTTTTTTTCAGGAGTACTTAAATAGATGTGTCCTCATTATTAGAGATGATAATGTGGTTTACATTTGATTTTGGTTTACTGAACCGGTTTGTACCACATAGGTTATAATCGTGTATATAAACACTTTGTACATCACATTTTACACTTAACAGAAACAATTCTAATATTCTTATTCTCTCGAGCTTGATCCTCATCTTCTTCATGAGAACTTTAGTTTCTGTT
This sequence comes from Arabidopsis thaliana, assembly GCF_000001735.4. Lineage (NCBI taxonomy): Eukaryota > Viridiplantae > Streptophyta > Magnoliopsida > Brassicales > Brassicaceae > Arabidopsis > Arabidopsis thaliana. The sequence goes on along the minus strand of NC_003070.9, from coordinate 16,152,521 downwards.
CAACTTCAGTTCTCGAATTACGCTAATACTCATGTATATCACTACCACATATAACCACTCTAATCTTATCCTATGGAGTAATGTATTTACACAAAGAATAGCATACTATACGATGTAACCAATTCTGTTAATTCCAGGAATCATAACCAAACAAATAAGAGAAATAGTAACTTCAAAAATATCATTAAAATACGAAACAAAAACATTAAGGCAGAGACAAAGATCATGTTGATAGTTCTATATCGAACCCAAGAAGTAAAATCTTACATAAGAAGATCCCTTTACATAAGCTTCAATTCTCCTACAAAGTCTGGAAATGTGTGAACTTCATTGTACTCCACATAATCAAGTCCTGGAACTCGAAGGCTTACACTTGTAATAATGTTTTTCTCGAGGTTGTAGTAGAGAATGTAGAAAAAGTTTTGTGCATATTTTCGATACAAAACAACTTCGCCAGTACCAATCATTCCAGCAGAGAACACTGATTCTATCCGGCTTGGACGTAGCACTTCGGGCATTTTGTAGAAAGTGTCTGACCATTTATGTTCCTCGGCGTTCTCTAAAACCCACAAAACAAAGAAATTACTTCTAATATGACAATTAATAGCACCTAATTTACCACCCTTGTAGTTTATCAGAATCAAAGGTTCCAAGATCTTTGTTGCCAAGTATTGATCAATGTTGACAAAACTAAATTTCTCAGACCAAACATCAAAGCAAACGATGGAACGTTTTTGGCCAATAATTGCTTGATAATACAAAATACCGTTGATGCATATTCCATCATCTTCATGAGGATAATGAAGTGTGGAACATTGGATCCTCCTCCAAGAAAGATTTCTAGTCCCTAATGTCTAAACTTGATACTCGTGTGAGCCGCTACTAGGCAACCAAGTCATAAACAATACCTTGAACTGTTCTTCAACTGGATCATAGCCAAAATATATTTTCTCCTTTGATGGATACCCCTTTGTTGTCACTTTTGGTGTCGTTACATTCTCTCCTGTGATGGGATTAGAAACCACCACATATATAAAATCCTTCCCATACATGTAACGGCACACCAAACCATTGACCGGGGGACATATTTGGCAGTAATCTGTGGCGATCGAACTGATGTGAAGAGTGGCTTCAAGAGATGAATGCTTATCTGGATATTGAGGTTGAGGTGAAGAGGATATAAAAAAATTTGGTCCGTATAATCCATTTGCAACGATGAAAAGGAACCTCGGTGCAGCCGGAGACTTGGCCGGGAACAACATGTTGTAATTCGGACGGCGAATAATGGATGACCAGAGCTTCGATACGCAACGACACTGAGCTATAGACTTCACAGGCAATTTCGACATGATATTGACGATGAGATCAACAGGAATCTGATCAAAGACTGAATTATCGCCGGAGACCTGCTGCTTCCGTTTTGTCATGGCGATGGACTAGAAAAACCCTAGATCTGTGACCTAAGTAAGCGGCTCTTTTAGTTAAAGTAACTAAACCACATTCCATAAATTGGGCTTTTTGGACCCATACCTACTCACTAATTATAAGCCTCATCAGGCCTAGATACACATAGGAAGAACTTTAGCTTACTTGGCGTCGACCATATACAACTAGTATGCAAAACTTTTAATCAAATTAATAGATAAGCTAACTAATTTTTTTCTTTACTACTTAACACTTCAAAGATAAATCTGTCAAAAGTTGTCGTTATATTAACAAAGTGAAAATCAAGACGTAATCATATAACGTATAACAGGCTGAGTTTCATGTAATCGAATGAACTACATGTATTATTACTTCAACTAACAGTTAAATACTCGAATATTACTTTAGCTTAAGCAAACAACGGAGACTAATAAATGACATGAAGTTATGGTTTACTTTTTCATGAGGCTACTCTCAACCTCTAACAATTATCGCTAGTTACGTTAATACATATAAAATTAAGATTTCTTGCAAACCAGAGATAAGAGATATGTTAACTGTACATTATAGCAACATACATATAACTTATGTGATGTTTAACTTATTTTTCTCGTTTTTTTTTTTTCCGCCAATAAACCTGATAATAACATGAATAGAGAAACACGATCTTAAGAGAATTCTAAAAGCATATTGAATCATTGATAAATATTGAGAAAATTTACAATCCCAAGTCTTTTGACTAATTACCGGGTTTGATCGCAACTAAAGTCTTACAAAGAGCTTTGGTTCAAATGAGAAAAGAGATGTAAGTAAAACTTACATGTTCGTCCTCACCAACCATAAGGGTTATTGTTTTTTTTTCTTAACTTGTCGTCTGAAGAGAAAACGAATCATAAGAAAATTCCAATCAAAACTTAAATGGAGAATGTGGATGTGAGGCAGAGCCTGGCCTTTTAGGGTGAAATCTTAGACCCTCAAATCTGTTACTCTTGGTCACGAACTTCATCACCAATCTCCGATAACGAAGAAAAATAATTCTACAGAAACCAGATCACGTTCATAAGAATCATTAACAATTCATTTGAGATTGCAAATATATCTAATACGTCAATGAAGTGAAATTGAAACAGAGATTTGAATAAGAATAAAGAAACGTGATATCACAAGCCAAAAAATGTGATAACCATGTAATCGGAGAGTACTTATGATTGGGTAGAGAGAGAGGGAGAGGAAGGCACTATAAAGTTTTGGATTGATGAGAAGAAGAAGATGAAAAAAAAAAGAATTATTGCGATTTAAGCCAGGTGTCAGATGAAGAGAGCTGCAGTTTTTTTAGAATTGACTTGTGATGTATTAGATAAAGATTCTTGTGATGTATTACATAAAGATTCTTGAGTTTTTTGTTCACCCTATTTTATTAACCAACTAAAATACAAATATATGTCATGTCATATTTTATATTAAAATATACCGGTCATATTTATTTAAAAATTAATCATAATTAAATTCAAAAATAACAAAACAAATTAAATATATAAAATCTCTACAAACCAAAAACAACATATAATCTTATTTAACTTTAAAATCTAAAACTCTAACCACTCTTTCATAAACCCAAACAGACAAATAACTTTATTTAATTATAATATCTAAATCTAAACCTCATTTTTATAAACTCAAATCGACATATAATTTTTTAATTATAAAATATAAACCCTAAACATTTTTTTATAAACCCAACCGATATCTAGTTTCATTTAATTTTAAAATCTAAACCCAAACCACTCTTTTATAAATCCAAAATGACATATGATTTTGCTTAGTTGTAAAATCTATACCATAAACCTCATTCTTACTAACTTAAATAATTAGACAAAATTATAATTTTTTCTAGTTTCATTTAATTTAAAAATCTTTAACCCTAAAGTTTTTTCTAATTATTTAAGTTTAAAATCTATAACCCTAACCACTTTTTTATAAACCTAAAACGATATATGATTATGTTTAATTGTAAAATATAAACCCTAAATTTCATTTTTATAAATCTAAATTGAAATATAATTTGTTTAATTGTAAAATTTAAACCCTAAATACTCTTTTATAAACCCAAACCGACATATAATTTTGTTTACTTAAAATATCTAAATCATAATTCTCATTTATATACCCAACCTGACATATAATTTTGTTTAAGTATAAAATCTAAACCTAAACTCTTATTTATAAACACAACAGATATTTAACCTTCTTTAATTAAAAAATACAGATTTTATTTTCTTAATTTGTTTTGCTTTCTGATTTAATTTTGATTTATTTTTAAACAATGAGTGACATGACGTAGTGTTGTATTTTGATTGAATGAAGTTGGTTTACCTCTACGATTTATAAAACGAACAAAAGTTACAATAGTTTGAGAAATAAATTAAATGTAGCAATTGAAATAAACAAAATGTTGCAATGAATTAAAGACACAATTTATTTTCAGAAATATTTTCTTTGGATTGCTATTGTTATTTAAATTTAAAAAAGAAAATATTTCCAAAAATAAATTGTGTGGTCTTATTACGCCATCACTAGAGATTTTCAGTCTAATTCTATTATAATGATAGTCAGCCATCACTAGAGATTTTCAGTCTAATTCTATTATGATGATAGTCAACTATGTAACGTCCCGACCGTCACTAACAGTAGGTCCATGACATAGGTGAACAAATCAATTATTTTATACCTCTCCGCATGTACCTTAATTTTCCTGAAATCAGGGTGCACCAAGACTGTCACCCCGACGGTGTGAGCCTTCTTGACTCCGCACTCGTCTAGATTTGGCACTGATACCACTTGTAACATTTCGGCTGTCCTTAACAGTGGGACCCACGTCCTCTCTCGGCCCTTTGGGCCCACCCTTGTCTAACGATCGATCCGAGAGGCACGAAGACTTGTTTACCGATCCTACAAATCACCACATGATCTTTTCACATGCTTTGTTCTCATAAGCATGGTTCCGATAATCACTTCATTGAAGGTCACCCATCCTAAAATTATTGCAGTCCAAGCATCCTTAACTGTGGACTTCTCTCAGGATAGTTAACTGAAAAGATAAGTGCAATTTGGTGATATTGGTGGCCAAATCAATTCTTTTAAATCTCTCAGCATGCACCACCATATTTTTGAAATCGGAGGGGAGGGGGGGGGGGAGAGTTGTGGTTGGGAATACACAAAACTATCTGCAACAAATTATGAGAAACAGGTTCCACGAACAATGATTCCTTAGCAGCTCTATCCCCAACACTCAAATCTTCAACATACGGTTTTGCATGTGCGACATCCCCGCGATGGACATCCTCTTTCGACATTTTCTACCACGAACGGCTCTGCATCAGGTACTCTAGACATTCGATAAGTGTTGCATCATTAATTTATAAAAAATTGCATGCTCCGGAAATCAAACTTCAGACCTAGTGTAGAAATATTAATGAACTCTTGGTCAACCAACGGGACCGAAGAGACTTCTACGCATTTTTATTCTTTTGTTCTTGTTTATTCATTGCATTTTCGAATTCTTCTTTAACCATACAAATAAGAAAAACACAAGAACCAACCAATCTAATTATAAATCAACCCACCGACAAATTGTAAATGCAACGAAGCAAATAGACTGCACAATCCACTAACTATATGCTAGATCTAGCTAAAACTGTAAAGTGTAAAATATGAAATCAAGTAACTAACTACAATACCAGATAATCTCAAACAAAAGAGTAGAAAACTTATAAAGTAGAATAAAATCGCTTCTGGCCCATTAGGAGAATTTTGTTGGTCTTCTTTACAATCTTGGGTTTGGTTCCCCGTTACCGGGCCTAAGGTTGTTATTTGGGTCTGAAAACAATGGACTGCCCATTTCCATTTAATTATGGTCAACTTTTGGACTTGTGGTTGGGAATACACAAACTATCTACAACAAATTATGAGAAACAGGTTCCACGAACAATGATTCCATAGCAGCTCTATCCCCAACACTCAGATCTTCAACAGACGGTTCTGCATGTGCGACATCCCCGCGATGGACATCCTCTTTCGACATTTAAGACTACCACGAACGGCTCTGCATCAGGTACTCTAGACATTCGATAAGTTTTGCATCATTAATTTATAAAAAATTGCATGCTCCGGAAATTAAACTCCAGACCTAGTGTAGAAATATTAATGAACTCTTGGTCAACCACGGGACCGAAGAGACTTCTACGCTTTTTTATTCTTTTGTTCTTGTTTATTCATTGCATTTTCGAATTCTTCTTTAACCATACAAATAAGAAAAACACAAGAACCAACCAATCTAATTATAAATCAACCCACCAACAAATTGTAAATGCAACGAAGCAAATAGACTGCACAATCCACTAACTATATGCTAGATCTAGCTAAAACTGTAAAGTGTAAAATATGAAATCAAGTAACTAACTACAATACCAGATAATCTCAAACAAAAGAGTAGAAAACTTATAGAGTAGAATAAAATCGCTTCTGGCCCATTAGGAGAATTTTGTTGGTCTTCTTTACAATCTTGGGTTTGGTTCCCCGTTACCGGGCCTAAGGTTGTTATTTGGGTCTGAAAACCATGGACTGCCCATTTCCATTTAATTATGGTCAACTTTTGGACTTGTGGTTGGGAATACACAAACTATCTACAACAAATTATGAGAAACAGGTTCCACGAACAATGATTCCATAGCAGCTCTATCCCCTACACTCAGATCTTCAACAGACGGTTCTGCATGTGCGACATCCCCGCGATGAACATCCTCTTTCGACATTTAAGACTACCACGAACGGCTCTGCATCCGGTACTCTAGACTTTCTATAAGTTTTGTATCATTAATTTATAAAAAATTGCATGCTCTGGAAATCAAACTCCAGACCTAGTGTAAAAATATTAATGAACTCTTGGTCAACCACGGGACCGAAGAGACTTCTACGTATTTTTATTCTTTTGTTCTTGTTTATTCATTGCATTTTCGAATTCTTCTTTAACCATACAAATAAGAAAAACACAAGAACCCACCAATCTAAATATAAATCAACCCACCAACAAATTGTAAATGCAACGAAGCAAATAGACTGCACAATCCACTAACTAAATGCTAGATCTAGCTAAAACTGTAAAGTGTAAAATATGAAATCAAGTAACTAACTACAATACCAGATAATCTCAAACAAAAGAGTAGAAAACTTATAGAGTAGAATAAAATCGTTTCTGGCCCATTAGGAGAATTTTGTTGGTCTTCTTTACAATCTTGGGTTTGGTTTCCCGTTACCGGGCCTAAGGTTGTTATTTGGGTCTGAAAACCATGGACTGCCCATGTCCATTTAATTATAGTCAACTTTTGGACAACCCCAAAACTGAAGGGTTTATTTTGGGCTTGTCCAAAAGCTGACTATAATTAAATGGACATGGACCACCCATGATTTTTAATATTGAACTTATGAAGTATTGAACTTATGTTCTTAATAAGTTCTTAATATTGAACTTATGTAAGTATTGAAATTATGTCATTGTGTCATTGTGTGAAACACTTAAGACTTTAGTATGACGTTTTGAAAAAATGTGTTCATGATATCATATATTACTAGGTTAGGCCGGTATAGATAGGCGGGTTTAAAAATAATTATAAATGTTTACCGATGATTGGAATTTTAAATAGTAAATGATAATTCCTATTTTTTAAATATCTAATCTAGTAAAAAAAATTTATATCGAATTTTAATCTTACAATATTCATTTTGCTATATACTTAATGATTTTAACTATATCTTATTGATGATATTAAAATTTTAAGTTAGTCAACACACTTTCTTTATATTTTGTTTAGTAATTAATAAAAACCAAAATTTTAATCTTATAGATTTTATTTTGCTATACAATTTAACTATCTATTTCATCATGATAATCTCGATTTTGATTATGCACATGTTATTTTAATGGATAACTGTTAAATTTTATATCAAAATAATATGTATATCATATCACATCAATATAATTATATCATATCAAAATAATAGAATTACTTCATATTAAAATATTTAATAAATAACAAAACATAATGAACCAAAAATAAAGAAAACCACAAACTATTTTGGAAAAGAAACATTGTTTAAGATATAGTTTTGTTGTATTCTATAATCTCATAAATTAGTTTTACCTAATGTCAAACTCATATTAAATGACTTAAAATTTATATTAACATTGTCATCAAATAATCAAAAAATCAATCCCTTTAAGCCCTATTTTCCTAATTTTTGGTGTTTTCACTAATGACTACATGCATTGAAAATCTTAAACTAAAAAATAAGTATAAAGTTTTTGAATAATATAATATTAATTATATATCATCGAGCTAATAATTTTAGATTATAACATGTGTCATTATTTAATTTAAAATTATATGTTATTCCTTTTGATTTTATTTTATAACTAAAAGTTTGTTAGGATTTAAAATAAATTGTTATGTTGTTTATTTGAATTTCCATTTTTTTGTTAAGACAATTTAGATCAATATATATTTCTTCTTTTCTGCTATTTTTTAATTTAGGTGTAGTATTTTGTAGATTCTTTATTTTATTTTTATTTTCCTTTTAATTTTTATTTTTATACTTTTATTATCTAAGACTCATATATCATTGTACTTATAATTTTCATTTTTCTTTTAGTTATGTCAAATTAATTTCTCAACTTTTCTAATTTCTAGGTTGGTTATACACTCACTTCATTTAAGCATATTTTTTTCTTTTATATAAATGTCATCAATTATTTTTATGTGATTATTTAATATATTTTTTGGGTCAACAATTTAAATGGTTAAAGAAACTATAAGAAAAAAAAATAGACATATAGTTGGGGTATTGTTATCAACTGATCATATATATATTTTGTAAACGGTAAAAAGCATAGTTCAATAGTATATTTGTAAAATAATGTAAATAAGATCAAAGTTTGACTGGTGGTTGGATTATAAAAAAAAATTGAAAAATATATGGATTTCCAAAATTACTTTTTTGTGAATTGACATTACTAATAATGATAAGTATGTGGTAAAACATTTGATAACTAAAATATAGAAGTAAAAATTAGTGAAATAAAAACTTTTTCTCAACAAAAAGGTTTAAAGAAATATTATAAGTCTTTTCTCTAGCTAAAAAAGTTATCTATTTTTTCAAAAATATTTTCTCTTACAACAAATTTTGATATACATTTATAAAATTTTATTTTAAAACTTTAAAACCCGTCCATCGGGCGGGTCCTAATCTAGTAATTTATAAATTATACAACATTCAAATAAATTAGGAGAAGAAAATAAGTGACCACAATTGTAAATTCAACTTTAACTTGTGAAGAGTTTGTACAAAAAATTTTTTTATAAACTAATACTCGAGAAATTAATAATCACTATAATTTATAAAAGTTTTTGGTCTTTAGCGAGGCAATATAATATTTAACATAATTCGATAAAATAATAATTTGTTTGAAAATCGTATGTAACTATCTGGTCACATCATTATCATATACTAATAATTGCATAAACTTATCAATATATATATATATATAAGTTTAGTAAAATATGAATTAACTATTATTTGTTTTTTCTTAAATATAGGTATGATCAAAATCTTACCGTAACCGGTTAATTGAGAAAAGATAAGTACTTGAGTAAATCCAATAGAAAGATATAGAACGAACCATCTGGGATGTGACGAGTATAGACTCCAGTAGCACTAAGCGCTAACATTGTATTCTTATTGATTCGATGTGTTTCCGAATGTGTGTATTGATGTTATTGGTCCTCGGTAATTTTATTATATAAGCCAATATTACATAGGCTGTAGGAAAAATTCATAGATTTTAGAGACAAATTTGAAACCCAACACAACTTGATAAACTACTTCATTTATAATAACGAAAAAAAAACTTTTCCTTTTCTTACCCTTGAGACCAACAATCAAATAACTTTGTAACGATAACAATACATTCCAACCAACGATAAAAAGACTCACTTTGGAAGCATCAAGGTATAATTAAAAAGTAAGTTTCTTTATAAGCACGACATCGACACATAGGCTAGAGTTAGTTGTCTATATATTAATACCAGGGAGATGAAATTATGAAAGACTAATAAAAATAATTGTACGCTTTCTCGAGGGTGTCAGAATAAATTGGTTCGGTCTTGTGCAAGGTAAATCCCAAAGTCATGTTCAAATCCTCAAGAACGACCTCGAGGGTGTACAATCCTCAAATGAATATATAAGTGAAGCAAGCATGAGAGGTACAATCCTCAAAGCCAGTGATATTCCAGGACATATCCAGGGTATCTTCTCAATGTCTTTTTATTTTTAAGAGTTACTAATAATTTTTTTTTTAAATTAATACATGCTAGATTTATTTAATTGATCATAACACATGTACTGTTAATTTTTTTTGATTAATAAACATAATTATATATATATATATATATACTTGCCATATGTCATGATCTCGCGAGTTACTAACTTTCTAAACTGTATTTTATATAATAAGATTTGGACCCATGGATTGCCTGATTTATTATGGTTCTTTTTGGGTTTGGTCTAATTTGGATTTGATCCCATTTAGCTTAAACCAATAATGACCAAAAAATAGGGCTGTTCATTTGGACATGAACAGCCCAGTTGACATCTTTAATGGGGCATGAGCCTTGTAATGTATGGGCTAATCCCAATATGTTTGTGTCCACCATATGAACCTACAAAGTCAATAAAAATGAAAATCCTTTGGCAAAATAAAAAATTAAATCGTTTTCTTTAAAAGGAGGTAAACAAGCAAAACATGATTTACCTTCCACAAAAGGAAATATATCTTTGCCCAAAAAATTATAAGATACTCTCACCAAACCCCAAAAACAATGTTGATGGCAAAGTATGACAAATCCGCACCACTACACTTTCTCCATTCTTTATTAAACCAAGCTTATTTTATACCATACTTTTCACATATCCCCTCCATAAATGCCAACTCACTCTCTCACTTTTTAAGCTAAAATGAACATTCAAAAGACCATGAAGGAATCTCCTATAAATATACAAATATGTATTTTTACATCTCCATGTTTTGTAAATGTGATGTGACATTTTAAAATTTTATTTTTCCAAATCATAAAAATAGATGATAGTGCTATAAAAAATAATTAAAGAGACAAAAGTGAGGTAAATAAGGCTGTTTAAAATCATATATTTATAACCCAATATCTATGAAAAAATCACACTTTTGTTCTGTACTCTTATAATCATTAAGCTTGCTACTATTTATGTAAGATGATTCCATTTACTCATTAGTCATTTACCAACACTTTTTGTTTTCTCTTTTCTGATCCTTCCCATATTCTATCTTATATCTTAACTCTTTCATAAAGCCTTTTAGAAAGGTGCTCGTTGAGGTATACCCTTTCTTCTACTCTTCATTGGGTAATTCCGGTGGCTTTCTATTGAAGGTGTCTCTGGAGATAACACACCCGCGGTTTCGCTGCGTTGGTCGTCAACCGCAATCGAGATCCCGTCGATCAAACGGCTACAAATCCCGGTATTGATGATCTTCGACGAGTCATCACTCTTTCCACTATGAAATAAAGTCAGGTTTGGATCCTCTCCATTCTTCACACCTTCAAGCTATTTTAGACCAATAAGAAACAATCAAGAAACCTATATAATCAAACTTGAGTTTGAAGAAAGACCACAACATTGCAGCATTTACCTTACAAGCAAGAGAACAGAACAGGAACGAATCGAGAAGGTTACGAGAACAGATCTGACATGTTTTGTTTAAGCTTTTACCAGTTCGACATTGAGGTCTCGCGTTTAAGAAGAAGATCTTAGCACTATTGATAACATAAGTCTGAATACAAGAGATATCAATATGTTTTTGAATCTCACTCACTCTCACCACATTATGATACGACGATCGTCGAATCTGTAACAACAACAAAAAAAAAACATAGAATTAGGTTCATTAAACAAACGTGTTCGACAAAATTCCTGAGAGATAGATGGGTAATGAAAAATTGAAAACCAAACCTGGATAACACGATGGGTTCTGTGATGAGCGAGACAAGAAGAACAAAAGGCATTGCCTGAACAATCCAAACAAAACAGATTACATTCACTTTTACTCGATTGTGAATGAATCGAACAAGTCACGAAGTAATCAGCTCGAAGCATTGGTGTTAGCCATGGCGGAGTCATTACGTCGTCGTTCTCCATTTTTACAATGGAACTCACCTGAAAATAACACAGACCCATGAATCAATTTCTATAAAATAACATCGATTGAAAAATTCTGAAAAAAACAGAGGAATAACCATTGTTTGGGTTTTGATCTGTTTGACACACGAAACTTAATCTGAGAAACAGAGAAAAAAACAGAGATGGTTACTGAGAAAATGGAGAATATAGCGGCCACAGGTTTGTGTGGGGGTTTACAGAGAGAAGACGAAGAAGAAGAAGAAGAAGAAGACGATGGAGAAATTTATAAGACACTGAAAAGGTCGGCCTTTTTTACTTTTTGTTACTTATTTTTATTTATATTTTCTTCCATATTGTTATAATAACTTTACATTTAGACTCTTTATTTATTTTATAATCTCAAAACCCCCTAGTTTTGTGAAAAAGAGCATTTTTTCTCATCAATTTTGCTTTGGTTTTATTTGGTTTGCTGTATTTAGATCTAGATTTTTATTTTGTTGTCATTTTATTTGGTAGATAATAAATTATTTGTTAAAATTAGTAAAATAAATATATTGACAACAGTTATCTTTTCTGACGCGTGTTAGATATAAGAAAAATAAAATTTATGTAAATAATGTGTTATTAATACCATGATTGACAAATGATTTACTAATTCTTATTGCTTGTGTGATTTTTTTTCATAGTACTCATGTTAATTACTTATCTTTTTATGTTATTATATATTATAATATTTTTACTTATAGGTCCTCTAGTTTTTTTATTTAACTAAAAGCCCCTGTTTTTCCAAAAAATGACTTTGATATAAAATAGCTATATAACATCAATTATATTTGGTAGATAATCCAACAAGAGTTAAAAGTGGTCAAATGATTTTAATGGAAATTATTATTTTTGACGCGTGTCAAAAAGAAAGTGATATTATATCAAATAATATAGTCAAACAAAATAGGAATATCTTCTTAAAACCGTTACGTGAAATCTATACTAAATTTAAAATAAATTTAAAAGAACTTGTGTGAGAAATGAACCACTATATGTACAAAATGTCATATATAGATTTTGATAATAAAATGTCATATATAAATTTTGATAATAAAAACCTAAAGTATAGTTAGGTAGTGATATTACTCATTTTATTTTTGTATAATACAAGCTAAATTTGGTTAAATATTTTTAAGAAAATTATTGCTTTTAACGCGTGTTAAAAAGAAATTTATACTATGTCAAATAATATATCATCAAATAAAATTTAAAATTAAGACATGTGAAATCAATACTAAAATTTAAAAAACGTGATGATAATTAGACTAGGACAATTACAACATTGCACAATTTATATAATTTGAGCTAGGCTAGAAAAAAGTGACTTTGAACTAGGTTTAAATCAAATTCACCTTGGTAGTAACAAAAGTAGAGTAAAACCAAGTAAAATAAATTCACGTTGAATTTAGTTTCCCTCGCTATCATGTTCTTCAAATTTTAAAGATGTTACTTAGGACGTTGGGGAAGTTATTTGAAGTTTGGTGAACAAGGAATTGTAGTACATGTGGTAAGTATTCCCGCTTACATACAAACAAAAAAGTAATATACAAAAGGAAATATATGCTTTACGTAGTTAAATAGCTTTGTTAGAGTCCTCTCTATTAGTTTAATTACAAAATTTGCAATCCTTATATTTCTTCATAGGTATTTAATTAGCATTATAAAAGAACTATATCATAGAAAATATACACTATTAACTTTCGATAAGTGACTTTATGAACCACGTCATTAGATCACAAGTCAGGTTAATACAATTGTCCTAAAATTATAATTAATGTAAATAATGTGTTACTAAAATTATAATTACTAATGCTATTATTGACAAGTTCGGTTGATAAGCAAGTCCAAAATCAAATCTCATCAATCAGACTTCTTGGGGACAAGAGATACGACCTCCAAATTTGGTTTTTGTCCAGAAGTTAAAACTAACATCATCTAGCTTTTTAATATTTCTATTGGTGTTTAAAACTTGTCTTCTATTCGTTTCTAATTGAAATTGCACTTTATCTACTTTTTTTAAAATATAATTTAACATTTTATTGAAAAATATATAATCATCAACTGCTTTTAATGTTAAACTACTTTTTAAGTACTTTTTGAAAAAGTGTAATTATTCACACAATCTTGAAATAATTTTCATCGTAAAACAATTTAATAGATGTTAATGTTGGAAATATATAAACATCAGGAATTTGAGGATGGATCTCTGTATACTCCTCATCCTCTGTATTATATTATTTAGATAGAGATTAATGATAATAAGCTACCAAACCATTAGCTAATTCACTATAGTAATATCTATTCCTATTTTAAGTTATGACTACAAAACATTAGCAAATAAACCTTAAATGAGTATGAAGAAAATAGTAAAATATATTTATTCTTTAAAATACATATAATAACAAAAATAAATTTAGAATTGATACAATTAAAGATAAATAATTAATAATAAATGTAAATCTTACATTAATTATTGAATGAACACATAGAAAATAATTAAATAATAACGTGACATTCATATGAAAATAGTAGATCAACTTTCACATATATAATTAGTTCACTCATCTGCTAGAGAACTGAAAATTTTACAAATTCATTCATGTGAGATTGAATGAAGATTAATCACTCATTTAAAATTGAATAAGGAAGATAATCCAGAATGTAACATAAATTGACAATATAATATATGATTTTAATTAACAAATTGATAACTTTCAAAGTCTAGAAGATGGTCACGAAGGAAGAAAAGTCCTCTCGGAGAACAAAGATTCAATCGTGGAAGATGTTGACGGTGACAAAGAGAAAAAGGGACTGAAGAATTTTGATTGATTTCTGAGAAATGGTCAAAGAAGCCTTGCTCTCCTTGGTCTCATTGTCCATCTCAACTACATGTACATCGTTTTGACTATAGCTAACTGGTTTACATAACTGTACCGAAAATAAGAAAATCAAACCAAGAGAAAAGAAGTGAATTAGAACCGAGTTATTAATCACACGAACACTTCACTGAGTACACGTGTTCGGCTGTGATCCTATTCTTCCAGCTTGAAGCCTTCTCATTGGTTGTGTGACGGCACATAAAAACAATAATCCTCTGCTAACAGAAACACTATAACACAGTACACTCCATCACATCATTGGCTAAAAATTCAAAAAACGCGTCCATAATCAACACGTGTCATGCTGACTCTTTTTCTACACATTTACTTGGTCGCAAAGAAATTTAGAAAAGTCTCAAACACAGTTCCTATATAACTCATCTCTCTTCCAATTTCTTAAATTAAATTCGCTTTTTTTTTTCTTCTTTGTATATTTTTTTTTTTTTGACCATGGCGGAGGAATTTGGAAGCATAGATTTACTCGGAGATGAAGATTTCTTCTTCGATTTCGATCCTTCAATCGTAATTGATTCTCTTCCGGCGGAGGATTTTCTTCAGTCTTCACCGGATTCATGGATCGGAGAAATCGAGAATCAATTGATGAACGATGAGAATCATCAAGAGGAGAGTTTTGTGGAATTGGATCAGCAATCGGTTTCAGATTTCATAGCGGATCTACTCGTTGATTATCCAACTAGCGATTCTGGCTCCGTTGATTTGGCGGCTGATAAAGTTCTAACCGTCGATTCTCCCGCCGCCGCTGATGATTCCGGGAAGGAGAATTCGGATTTGGTTGTTGAGAAGAAGTCTAATGATTCTGGTAGCGAGATTCATGATGATGATGACGAAGAAGGAGACGATGATGCTGTGGCTAAAAAACGAAGAAGGTATATCTAATTTTACTCTTGTTTGAAAAGTTAGGGTTTATGGATGGATTTTGTATGTTTGTGTTGATTTTGGTTTCATTAAGATTGTTAAAAGTGTGTTATGCTTTGAGAACAACATTGAGAACTAGGAGATACGTATGTGTAACAGTGAAGATTTGAGAAACGAGTGTTTAAATTTTGCTTGCGTATCTTGTGATATGTTCATGTTATTATGTTTATGTATGTGTGACGTTGAAGAGTTGATTGATTATGAGTGATGTTGATTTTTGTTTCATTTAGATTGCTATAAGTGTGTTATTGTTTTGATAACAACATTGAGAACTAATCATTTAAGTAAATGACTGTTTAAATTTTGGTTGCCTTTAATTATTGTTAATCTTGTGTTAATATTCATGAGCTGATTATGTTCAAACATAGGTATGTGTATTTTGGTTAACTTAAGATTGTTAAAGCCTTTTATGCTATGAAAAGAAACTGAGGTTTGATAATTGGGATGTGATTGTGGTTCAGGAGAGTAAGAAATAGAGATGCGGCGGTTAGATCGAGAGAGAGGAAGAAGGAATATGTACAAGATTTAGAGAAGAAGAGTAAGTATCTCGAAAGAGAATGCTTGAGACTAGGACGTATGCTTGAGTGCTTCGTTGCTGAAAACCAGTCTCTACGTTACTGTTTGCAAAAGGGTAATGGCAATAATACTACCATGATGTCGAAGCAGGAGTCTGCTGTGCTCTTGTTGGAATCCCTGCTGTTGGGTTCCCTGCTTTGGCTTCTGGGAGTAAACTTCATTTGCCTATTCCCTTATATGTCCCACACAAAGTGTTGCCTCCTACGTCCAGAACCAGAAAAGCTGGTTCTAAACGGGCTCGGGAGTAGTAGCAAACCGTCTTATACCGGCGTTAGTCGGAGATGTAAGGGTTCGAGGCCTAGGATGAAATACCAAATCTTAACCCTTGCGGCGTGACAACGCCTTTTTTAACTGCTTCTTTTGCGCATTTTGAGTTGTAGATGAGTGTCTTTTAGTTTTCTCTCTCTTGTTTTGTATTTCGCTGTTGAAAGTTTTCTGTCTAATATCGATAAGTTAACAGTGAATGTGGGTCTTATGGTTATGGATGATATCTATCTAATAATGCTTCTGCCTTTAAAATGTTGATTTTGAGGCATAACTTCAGGTAATATCACTTCTAATTACTAGATAACAATTCATTAGGTTGATTAACATTGATAAAGCTTTTCCTCATGCTAGTTTTTACATGTTTGCTTCATTTGACATTATCACAGTTTTTTTTTTTTTTTTTTTTGTCATCAGATATTATTTAGGGTTCAGACGAGCCAATCTTTGGGATTGTCACAGAGATTTTTGTTTGTAAAATGTTTGGTACGGATGCGTAGGCAGGTAAAAAAAAACGAACAGATAGTTTTATTAGAACAATGAAGATAAGGTAAAACTTCGAATTGTAAAAAAGTTCAAATATTTTCTAGTACATAAGCACTAGAGAAGAGATGATAGATAGTTTGCAGTTCCATCTAAGCAGCATAGAAGTTGTCGATGAAACTAGCTACGGTTCTTTAGAGGTTCCCATTTTGTTTGATGTTCATTTTTCTTTTCTCCAGTATCTCCTTCTCAGCCTCGGCTTGTCTTTCAATCTCCTCGCGAGACTTGTAGAACGTTTCCACGAAACGGGTCAGGATGTTGGTCGCTGCAGATAGGGAGAATAGCCAGAGTAGAAATGAGAACCGCGAAATGTAGACATGAGTACAATAGACAGTAGATGTGATGGTACCTTCCTTGAAGCGAACACCACTTGGATACTCAGCTATGTAGGAATTTACAAGTCCTCCCTGTGAGTTACAAAGTAAATATAGGTTTTGAGCATGATATACATGTCCTTCAAGGTCTAACCGAGAGTTATATAGGTTACCACTTCTGCGTATAAGATATTTAGCAACTGCTTGTCGCCGTCAATCGTACAAAGAAAATCATGCACCACCTAAAAACATGAAGATCGGATTAGAAGATGCTACAAAGACCTTTTCTTAACTCTTTATTCATGTGGCTTACGTTTCGGTAGCCCACAAAATTAGCACCATCATTTTCTGAAGCTAGGAACTCATCATTCACCTCTTCCTCGATGTCGAATAACTCTTGCATCTTATTAGTAATGGTTTCCAATTCAATCTGTAATTTTCAGCACAAGTAAAGGAGAGTTGGGAACTAGAGCAAAAGAAGCAACCATGAGTTATATCACAACAAAAAGCATACCCTCGATGCAGCTTCTAAGTGAACAAGGTCATTACCAAAATCCAGCAGCTTCGGCATTTTTTCACCAACAAGCTAAACCCGTAAGAAGATAGTTAAGACGTTAAGCAACTTACGCAAATTACCGCATTAACCATATGTTACACAAGAGTATTTGTTACCTTGCAAAAGTCATGCATCAAATACACATTATCACATAACTTAACAAGACTATCCAGTCCACACTCCACATTAGAACCTGCAACACACAACACAAGGCCCACTTACTACATCAACAAATAGATGCTACAAAATATTAAAAGTTATGAAAAATTGGAAATCAATACAACAATACATGATACCTCTTAGAACTTGCATTGTTAAACTTGTTTGCATAATCCGAAACAACTTCACAGATCCCGTTATCTAGTACATGAAATACGATTACTTAATTACCAAGATGGACATAGCTATATATATTACCATGCACAGAAAAATGTCACCCTCAGGTCCAGTTATTGGGCTGTTCAACTGCTCCAGTTAAAGAGGGTCTAATATAATTTTGACATTTTTCTTCAGAATTTAGACCCGTTTGTATTAAAAACAAATTAGAAAAGGCTCAAAAAATTTGAATTCTGTTTATATACATCATTTTTTTTTTTAAACTATTGAAAACTGAGCCCAATAATTAACTGAACCGGGTCTGTCTCTATGCATACCTCTTTAGTAGCAGCGATTATCGTATGCATCCACATTTTTAAGTCACTCACCCTGGAAGGATACTCAACCTTAAAAGCAAACACTCGTAATTTTGGTTCTATCCGCGGAACCATCATTAGTTCCCCGAAAATCTGTAACATTTGCATAGTTAGGGATCAAAGCACATATGATGAATAAATAACATTTATGGCTTTAAGAAGTGAAGCAAAACCTCTTCACACTTTCCAAGCACTTCCTTGTCACCACCAGCAGAATTCTGTAAACACAACATGAGTTAGCTTTAGAGTTCAGACGACCAGTTGAGATATTCGTAATTACGAAAATATTGTTGTAAAGATTACCCTTAACCGATCCATTTCTTCCTTGCTCCAACAGATTTTGATTAGATTTTTAATCTGGTCAATGATCACAGCTGAAGAATCCAAATCTAGAACTGCATTCTAAGATTACAAAAAGGATAAAAAGTGATGCAAAATGTTATTGTTACACAAATATTATTTAAATACTAACAATACCAAATGTTGCAGAAACTTTAGGTATTGTTTTCACTTAAAAATGATGGGCAAAAACTTACGAGCATATCTGGTAGAGGAATCTTAATTTTGCTAAGCATTTTCTCACAGTTACTTGCCTGACACGAAACAGAAACAAAAAACAATTAGATTTGAAAGTATGAGCTAAGAGGTAAGAATTGTATAAAGAAATTAGTCATAGACTTGCCATTGTGATAAGATATAGAATTTGCAAAGTCTAACTTTTTTTTTTTTACTCACAACCAAAGAATGGAGTATAGATTATCAATTCATCATCAGGTTAGTGCATCTTATATAGATTTGGTTTCTATACAACTGTCATTTTACATACAATAATTAATTATATTTTGTAAAAGATTTTCTACATACAATAAATGTTTTATGTGCACATAAAACAAAAATTGATTATATTTTTTTCTTATAAAAGATTTTCTACATAAAATAAAATAAATGATTATATTTTTTTCTTATAAAAGGTTTTCTACGTACCATATATGCTATGTGTAAATAAATGAAATTATAATATTTGGTGTTTGACAGTCTGTCATTTTTACATACAATAATTGTGATTTGATCCCGTAATTTTTTCTTTATAAGTTACATGGGTCCAAGAGCCAAAAAGGGATGTAGATCATTGTTTAAACGAAATACCACCACGTTGTTCACTTTGTCACAGCGTCATCAATTAAATATATGATTAGATTTTTTTCACATAAAGATTTTAACAATAAAATAAATGATTAGATTTCTTTCTTATAAAAGTTTTTCTACATACCATAAATGTTATATGTGTACAGTGAAATTGTTATATTTGATACTTAACAGTCTGTCATTTCTTTTTTGCGTGAACAATATGTCATTTTTACATACACTAATTGTGATTTGACCTAGTAACTTTGTCGTTAAGGGTTATTGTGAAAACATGTACTTTTTTGACAAAAACTTTGATTTTGAGGCTTTTCCGTATGTGATTTGAAAAAGAGCATTTTTAATATGATGATTTGACTATTTTACCTTGAAAATTTTCACCCTCTTCTTTCATCATCATCTTCCCTGTCCTTCTTCTTTTCAATCCAAATCTTTTAACAAAAATTAGAAATCTTATACCCTAAAATATCCATTCTATTACAAACACCCATCGATTCAAGATAAATAAATCCTAAGGATGATAATATTTATGAAACCCAAGCAAAGAATTAAACGAAATAAAATCATCTTGCAAATGAAAAAGAAGAAGATGACTAGTAAAGAAGAAGAATTTCAGATTTCAAGCAGATATGCAATTTAAGTATTCGAAACGGAGCTATTCTTTTCATTGTGTCCTCACTCTACACCATTAGCGATATTTTGTTTATTGGAAGGGAAACTCAATCAAAAACTAAAACCCTAAAGATTTTTGAATGGGAACCCAAGCACAAAAATCAAACTCACAGTGATAAATGTTTTGAGATGTAATCTGGAAATATTTATTTTTAAATTGCATTATTTAGCACTACATAACGATTCACCTCTATTTTTTTAGAGTTGTGAGATCATTGGATAAAAACAAAGATCGGAGAAATCAGTGAGTGATAAGAGGAGGGAGAAGATGAGCCATCACTCTCACGATTCACCGCTGCCCACATCGTCGTTACTATTAACGGAGCTCATCGACATTGTCGGAGGTTACCATCGTCGCCGTTGTCGGAGCTCACCATCGTCGCCATTATCGGTGCTCACCATCGTCGCTGTTGTCAGAGCTCACCATCGTCGCCGTTATCGGAGCTCACCATCGTCGCCATCACCAACAAAGGAAACAATATATTATTCTTTATCTTTACATAATGATAGAAGGGTAGAACCGTTTATTTCAAAACAGGAAAATGCCGGTTTTCGTAAGTACATACGAAAGTTCCGGATCTTATAAGTTTTCTTATTTTTTTGTTCTTTTCTCATAATTAATCCTTGTCGTTATATGTTACATAGGTACAAAAACAAAAAACAATGTAGTTTTGTTTAAACGAATTACCGCTACGTTGTTGTCTTTGCTACCGCCTCATCAATTAAATAAATAATTATAATTTTTTCTTATGAAAAATATTCACATACGATAAATATTATATGTGTACATAAGTGAAATTGTTATATTTGGGATTTGAAAGTTTGTCATTTTTACTTTTATTTTTGCGTCATCATTTTGTCAATTTTACATACAAGAATTGTGATTTTACTTATTAACTTCGTTGTTATATTTTACATGGTTACAAAAGCAAAACAAAAAACGATGGATGTAGTTTTGTTTAAACGAATTTCTACCATGTTGTTCTCCTTGCCATTGTGTTATCTGAGTCATTGATTTTAATGATTGACATAAAATTGTTGAAGTCAATTTTAGTTTCAAATTAAAACACACAATCTGTGTAGTAATTTTGAATGTTTGATGATTTGAGGTTGGAAAAGACACTAACACTTTCTATAAGTAGGAAAATGCACTATGTGAACAGTGTGAGTTGAATTACATCATTTTCCAGTTAGGTTCAGTATGATTCAACTTTTACAGTTACGGTGTTTATAGTTTTTGATGATTATTGCATCTTTATTATGTAATCCTCTGAATTTTAGATAACACTATCTCAAAATAACATATATAAATAAACTTATTTTATGTAAAATACTTTGGAGTTAGTATATACTTTAGAATCTATATAGAAATTCGAATATATTAAGATAAACCAAAGCATTTACAGCCTAAAGGATTTGACATCAACATAAATTAATATTAGTTTTTTTAGATTCAATTTATTTTATGTCCTTATTATCTATTTTTATTGATGTTTTGTGTTATGTTAATTGTAAATTACTTATATACGTAAATTTAGGATAATATGATTTACTATTTTAAATATTAGAGTGTTATTATACTCTGTATAAACAGTAATAGAATACAACTATAAATTTAGTTCTAATAGGAGACAACTCATATTAGTTAGGATACTAGTTATATTTAGTTTGGCCAAGGCCGCTATCGTATGAACATATTTTTCTTCGTTAGAGACGGAGTACTTATCTGTTATTTAATATATCGGCATACACCAAAGTTTTTTCTTTATATTTGTTATTTTTTTGCACAGTTTGCCCAAAGCATTGATTAAAAAATCACCACTATAATGATTGATTGATTCACTTCCAGAATGTGTACGACTATTCCTTGCTCTGATAGGTTCAATAACCAGAGAAGCTATTTCTAGCTGAACAAAAGATGGAACTCGAGTCTAATAAAGAAACAAGCTTGAGAAAAAAAGGCTGAGTTGGTTGAAGAGCTGCAATGAAAATGATTGAATTAACAAATTTTGTACAATTTTCTCATTTTTCACCTACATCATTAAAAGTTTTGTAGACTCAATTCAAAAATCAGCCTGCTACCATTTTTTTTGTTGTTTTTTGTTGTTGTTGTTATTGCATAAGTTAAAAATTCAATTGAGAAATCGTCATAAGAGTTTGGTTCTAAATTTTTAATATTTAAAAACTATATGGTATAATACCTTACATTGATTTTAATTTATTCTTTCTTTATTTTTCATTTTTAATATAAAAAAATTACATATGTATTATGAAATTCAAAAAGATCAATTCCAACCATCATACAATAAAGAAATCAAGTTGAAAATATCAAATCTCTTTTCTCTAGATTGAATGTTTCATTATTTTGTTGCACACTCATGCATCTTTATTTGTAAACCAAATCAAACAATTTCTTTTGTCATACATTGCTCAAATAAATTCCGTTTTAACATGTAGCATAAAATGGTTATTTCTCAAATACAATTCTCTCAGTCTTAACATATAGTTGTTCATCAGACAAGAAAATCTTATGAGAAAAACAAGTATGCATAGTACGATTTCGAATAAGTAACTCATGATACAAAGTATTGTTTTGGTGAAAAATAAAGAAAGAAATGATCAAAGTTGTTCAGTCATAGACTTTGCATTCCTCATCAGCCGGGTTTGTCTTGCAGAAATCCTCCAAAGGATCTCCACTTCCAACAGCTTCCGCTCCCGGCCACTTGCTAGCCACTAGGTGAGCCAAATCCACCACTCTTTGGCTAAAACACGAACACGCAAACGCAAACACAAAACATAAACAAACAATCATAGGTTAAAACATAAAATGATATCATGTAATGTGTTATATCTCTCTCACCTGTAACCCCACTCGTTATCATACCAAGCAACCACCTTGACCATATCATCACCCATAACCATAGTGAGGGACGAGTCAATGGTGGTAGAGACATCAGAGCACCTGAAGTCAACAGAGACAAGAGGCGCATCGCAAACGTCTAAAATGCCTTTCATCGGTCCATTAGCGGCTTTTCTAAAGGCCTCGTTCACATCCTCTGCTGTCAAACCTTTCTTCTCAACGTTTATAACAAGGTCAACCACTGAGACGTTTGGTGTTGGCACACGGAGTGCAATGCCGTTAAGTTTACCCTTCAGCTGCGGCAACACTAATGACACCGCCTTGGCTGCTCCTGTGCTGGTAGGCACTATGTTCAGTGCTGCGGCTCTTGCACGCCTTAGGTCCCTGTGTGATGCATCTAGAAGCCTCTGAAACAATTCATTTCAAACATATTTATTTTTTTGACAATACAAGCAAGCTCTTCCGTTAGGTTTCTACATGGATAGATAGACAAAAAGATGGAATCTTACTTGGTCTCCGGTGTAGGAGTGTGTGGTTGTCATTGTCCCCTTGACAATTCCTGTGATTCAGTTCATGTATGAGCTATAAAAAAAACATTTTGAAACATGTAGTGAAGCAGAGAAAATAAAATGTACCAAATTCTTCATCCAAGACTTTAGCAAAAGGTGCCAAACAGTTGGTGGTGCAAGATGCATTGCTGCAAAGAAAGACCAAAACTGAAGCATGAATACTCAAACTCGTTCATGCTTTAATGAGATCAAAGGTTTAACTTTAAACGGACCTAATAATGTTAGCGACATCGTGACCATAGTCTTGCTCATTGACTCCCATAACATAGGTAGGGATATCAGCACCTTTGGCTGGTGCAGTGATGATAACTTTCGAGGCTCCGGCTTGGATATGCTTCCCTGCTCCTGGCCCATCAACAAACACTCCTGTTCCCTGATGATCATAACCATATACAGTTTTCGATTAACTAAGTTCCGTAGCGCGATTTGCCATCATAATAAGCAGTTTTCGGTAGAAATTTCACCTCGATAACAATGTCAATGCCGAGCTCAGCCCATGGAAGCTTAAGAGGGTCTCTGTTGGAGACAACTTTGATGAGCTTACCATCAACACTAATAGTTTCATTGTCCACAATTTTCACTTCAGCCTTGAAGGTTCCAAGCATGGAGTCATACTTAAGCAAGTGGGATGCCTGCAAATTTCATCAAATGTCAAAAATGTGTTCCACAAGAAGAGTTCACAAAGTTTATTACATACTTACATTCTTGACACCACCACTGTCGTTAAGTACAACAACTTCGAGAGGAGAGTCTTTACGACCATGCCAACACCTAAGAAAGTTCCTACCAATCCTTCCAAAACCGTTAATCGCAACTTTCAGTTTCGCCACTGTCTCTCCTCTAACAGGAGTTGATGTTGTCACAGCCTAATATTTCACAAACTCATCACATATTCACAAATCATGATAACAATACAGTTACTGATTCAATCAATAAATAAGTTACCTTAGGGATGATTTGTGCAGCTACAGCATCGAAGAAAGATGCTTCCCCACCGATACTACTCATACGCAGACCGGAGAATTCAGCGACTTCTAGCCTCTGTGCAAGTAAGTAACAAGAGAAACCAATAAAACAAACTGTACCACACACATAAACAGAGGGTATGTAGTAGTCAGATGGAGTTCATACCTTGGAGGAGCATTGAGCAGGGAAAGAGTGAATGGCACTCTTAGACTGCAGTCGCTGTGTGACCGGGATTCTTGAGACGGCGAGAGCTGCATGTGTGGCCATAGCTGCAAGTGATCACAAGAAGGAAAAATCTAGGAATGCTAGTGATCAGTTTTGAGCGTTAGAATATATACATACATACACACATCCTTTGGTTTTGATCAAAACCAACCAATGGTTCAAAGTGAAGCAAAGTAATATGTGGCTATTATGTAGGTAAGATACATATGGGGATAAGATTCTGTGAGCCAGTGATCACAAGTTTCTCAAGAGACTCATTTTTTTAATCCTTCTTTTCATGTCATATAGTTTTCATCAGGATATTATATAGTCTTCATAACGTCTGGTTTCGCATATAACTGTGATATATCCTTCAACACCGCGATTTCGAGAAAAAAAGAAGAAGGAAGAAAGCAGTCATTTGAAGATAGTAGACGAAAAGTTGTACAACATTACACAGAAAGGAAAACAATTATTGGGATCATAGTAAGTAATCTCCCATGATTCAATTTCAAATCCTAAAAACAGATGATTTCAGGCTGTAGCCTCGATTTCATCGGTGCTTAGAGCTGCACCATTCGGAGTATCTTCTGATTTGAGCTGAGAGGAGACATCGTCGATAGCAGAGTTAAGCTGAGCAATTTTCTCAGCTAGTACCTTACGTGTTTTCTGCATTAACAGTAGACAACATTGTTCATAAGTAAATTCAACAAAAAGTGAGATAAAATATGAATCAAGAGGCTTAGCAATAACTTACCTCCAAAGCTTTTTCCTCGTCATATATGAATTTAGGCAACTTCCTCATGAGATCCTTTCGGTCTGCTCCAGCTATAGCCTTGCTGATCTGATACAATTCACAAAAGTAACATCACACATTGATGAGTCAAAGTGAAACAGAGAAGGTTACAGAGCTCCTCGAGTCCACTCAAGAACTTCTTGATTGAAACGAATACAAGCTCTAAGAGTGATCAAACTAAACCATGTAACAGATTACTACCTGTGGTGCATATACACATCCGAGGGCACCGACTATAAGTCCGCCCAAAATAAACCCTCCGACGAATAGGCCTGTGCTGCCTGAACCATCATCATCTCTGCAAGTTTTGATGCTATTAGACATTGCAAACTGTCTCTGTAAACATAAGTTGCCAATAGAAAACTAAAGTATACTAAAAAATGTTACGATGCTCACAAAACATTAAGGAGTAACAAGAACCACAGTTTTCGACATCTCAAACAATAATTTGTATAAGATAAAGTTATATACCTGTATGCAGATTGAATGGTTAGGATCCTTTTGGTTCTAGGAGCAGAAATATGAAGTTTGTTGGAGTGATTCAGTCCAAATGAAACACTGACACAACGAGCATTTGGATTCAGAGAAAAACCTAGAAGGTAACAAGAACAAACAACAATCAGTGACTTATACATAACAAGTTGAACAGTTTTCTAACAAAACAGCTTCAAGCTCTAATTTTGCATTGTTTTGACAAATCAGCACAAGTAAAAAGAAAGGACCCAACAACATAAAGGAATCAAGATCGTCCAATACACAATTAAATTGGGTTTTGTGAGATGCTAAATTAGAAATCGTAACATGACTGTACGAATCTCATGAGCTCGAAAATGGAGGATATTGAAAATCTATAAAGCACGAAGATTGGAGAGATTGAAGAAGTTATTACCAGATGAAGGATGGAGTTGGTGAGAATTCTTGGGGAGAGAGAGAGAGGTAGAAGAAAGAGACGCCATGGATGGAAGAAACTGTGTCTGAGAGAGATCCTGAGATAGAGCAGTTGGAGCAAGTTCGATGATATCTAAGCAAAGCTTCTTCGATTCAGTGGTAATTATTTATTTAAATATTTATTACAAATATTACATCAAAAAAAAAAAAATGTAATAAATATTGGGAGAAATGAAAATGGATCAATTTGGTCATCTAATCCGGTTATGGAGATAATGACATTATTATACATGATCCGATCCGGCATATGTCTAAAGAAAACTAAAATATCCGAAATAACATTAAGATAACTTTATCTTATACAAATTATAGAGATAACTATTGGAGATAGTTTAAAGATCGATTCGTTCTGAAGAGTAAAATATCTTGGAAAACCTGATTTGGGTCTAAATATCATATTAGTTTGTTTTTGAAACTAAAATATTTAGAAAAACTTATTTGTCCAATGACAAATATAGAAAAATTGTTTGATGGGTTTTAAATAAGTATCTTCAAAATTTTACAACCAAATAAAAAATATAGCAATACATAACATCGAAATAAAGTTTTAGGTCACTATAAAACAACAACGAAAAAAAATTCAACACAATTCTTAAGGATGTATCTTACGCTCACTCATATTTTGGAAACGTTTTATCACTGTCTTGTTTGTTATAGATTCAAAAACTTGTTTTTCGACATAACACGCAAAACAATCTTTAATGTATAACTAGGGCGAAACCCGCAAAACAAAATTTCTAAACCGATTGAATATAATAAATCTTTTTCCAAATAACTTTATCAACCCATCAATTTACTCATTATCAACACATATCATCATCATCATCATTACCCTCTCATAATATCATAATACCACCACCATCATCATCAGATCAACATACCAAAGTCCTGATAGCTATCATCATGATAACATTATCATAAACTCGTAATTTTCCCGACAAAAAATATAAACTCTTAATTTTTTCGCCAAAAACGTAAACCCGTAAATTTTCACCAAAAAAGTAAACCCGTAATTTTCCCGCCAAAAACGTAAATCCGTAATTTTCCGCCAAAAACGTAAATCCGTAATTTCCGCCAAAAACATAAACCCTTAATTTTCCTACCCAAAACGTAAATCCGTTAACCAGTCATTAAGCTTCCGCAAACGCACTAATTTTTAACCGCTAAACCAGTCGTTCAAAATGTTTTATAACGCTTAAAATCGCAACCGTCCGATTCCGTAAAGGAACCCCGATAACACGAACCCAAAAAGTGATGTAAAACGGATATCTTGGATCCACCATCGGCGCCCATCAGACAAAAGAAAACATCCAATGATCAAAGTGGAAATGTTCCATCTTCATGATCTCCTGAATATCCTTCTCATGGTCAAAATCAAACTGGAATCGACCTAAACCGATACCTGCCTCGTCTACTCTATCCTCTAGTTTCCAGATCCTTGGCACCATGAACAAAACAGACTTCATGTCCTGCATCATATGATTCATGCACCTCCTGATTAAAGTCTTAGAGTACCCCTGAATTAACGCCGAATTATCAAAGCGTGGAACTTTGATCTTAAGCTTTAGAGGTTTCACAATGACTGCACTTGAGCTCTGCCCCGCCAAAACAATTTGAGACATCTCTTGCCCGCTTCCAAGTACACCCCAAAACCCTACGAAACGTACCCAAAAAATAGCACCCCACAGTAACTCGAAAAAGCTAGATAACCCAAGAACAAAACCCACTTTGTCTTGAAAAAAGAGAAGATGATGAGATGAGAAAGACTAACAACCGTAGCCCTTAATTTCTACTTGAAATTCCGGATGAACCAAGAATCGTATTCCCCAAACTCAGAACCACTGAGTATCACTTTATTAGAAATCTGATTAAGAAGTTTACAACTACCTTAATTGGTTTTACACAAGATCTAAACTACTTTAGCTTGTCATTTGAGATTTCCCTAAACACACAAGAGCAGATCACAAGAACACACTCTTTCATCTCTCTAGAATTCCAATCAGACTAAACCTTAGTCTCTAACAATGAAAAGCGTTGCACTAGCTTTTTCACTCACAATCACGGCAAAGTCTAACAAGAACCTTAGCACCTCTATTTATACCATCGAGGTCTTTGGTCTTCTAGGTTAGCCTTCGAGATCTTGGATCACTCCAAATCTTCGCGTAAATATCTCCTCTCCAAACTGAACTCATCCTGTTGTGATCTCCACGTCATTCGTTTATTTGGCGGCATATCCACGTCAGCATCAATTACTTGATCTTCACTTTAGTCTTCTGAAACAGCTTCCAGCTTGTTCCAGCAAACAGCACTCCTTCTGGTTTGTCCTGACAGAGGGTGCACTAACAATCTCCCCCTTTTTGATACAATTTGTCAATTCAAGCAATCCTGCAAGAAACCCCTCAAAGAAAACTCACAAGCACACATCAAGTCATAGAGATAATAAGCACCAGAAATAACCAATAGAGGGTCTCATCATAGATTGCATAAATAAGTTTTTAAGATTCAAAACACATTATCCAGTACTTAGAAACAAAAACCTACTAAACCAAAAGGACATGATTAACAAACACAGCTTAAAAACTCCCCCTTAATCCTAAACTCCCCCACAACTAGATCTAAACACACTAAGAAGATTGAGTATCTTTAAAGCCTTCTTCGTTATCAACATCTAGAGAGCTTATCAACATCTAGAGAGCTTACAAATGAATTAGAGTTCTCACTTCAAAGCCTTCTTCGTTATCAACATCTAGAGAGCTTATCAACATCTAGAGAGCTTACAAATGAATTAGAGTTCTCAGGGACCAGTCCATAATCTCCCCCTGCTTGCATGACACAATTGATCAAAAACTCTATCTAGACACTCTCTACCAATTAAACCAGACACTGAGCACAAGACCAAGACACCATACCTTCCATATGTGTCGTTATTGTCGTCAGCAAGGTAGAGAGATATCTCAAATCTACAAGTAAAGATGTGCCAAACACATACTCTGGATTAAACATCTTTCGCATACGCCGGGCATCGCTGCGTGTTCTCCCCACGATTGGAGTTGTAGCCGGAGGTCCAGTCGGAGCAGCGCGCCGGGCTTCGCTGCGTGTTCTCGCCACGGTTCGAGTTTCAGCCGGAGCTCTTGTCGGACGCCGGGAGCCGCCGCGGGTTCTCGCCATTGTTTAGAGATTTAGGGTTTTGGTGGTAACCTTTTTGATTTCCCCTTCAATTTTTGCCTTCGATTTTGTTTTATGCAAACCAATCAACTCAAAACACAACATAAGTGCTAACCGGTTTTTGGTCCGGTTAAAATCAGATAAAAACACATCAAGCCGAAATTGACACCACTTAACATAAAACCGAAATCGATTAAAAATCAAATTTAAATACCTCTGAAGCTCAACTCATTTTTTCTGAAGCCATCTTGAATCACATAGAACAAGTCCCCATTAGTATCAGCAAAGTGATAACCATCTCTCCCTCATACTGAGGTCCAGAACTGCCCCAAAGGTGATTGTACAATACTAAGCTCATTGTAACTTGATTCAAAAAATTCAGAACATAATCTGCTGACACAACACAAAAGAGAATGTTGATTCTCCAAGAGTAGTCTTCACACCGTCATATCTCAGAGTGTTAGCGAGTCCTTTTAACAAGGAGTGTGACAGACTGTGCAGCAACATTCAGGCTATTGATAAATTACAAGTCTGATCTTTTGTATTCAGAACTTATTGTTGCTTCTTACTGCTCCTTTCTGCAGAGAGACGAGATGTCAGTGAGAGAACTTGTTTTTGCACCCCCCTTTTTTTTATTTATTTTTTTATTTATTTCTCTTGTCTTGTTGCAGAGTGTAGTGATGCTCTTTCTTATTTGTTCTCTCAATATTTTTGTTTGACATCCCTTCTCTCCAAAGTGTAGGTGAACAAGATTTTTCCTTTGTTCCCATCGGGTTAGTGACAAGATTTCTCCTTTGTCCCCCGTGTCTTAGATAAGCTCATGCTTCATCTTATGAAATGAAATGCTTCTTTCTGCCCCTTTCTGCATTTCATCCCTTCCTTAATGCTCTACACACTATGTATGTCACACACTTTACTGACTTTGCATCTCCGAACCATGAAGGGTAGCTCTTTCTCTTGGTGAACTTTTTACAGCAGAAGATTTGAAAACCGGTTATGACACTTTGTAAAATAGATATGAAAACTTGCTTCTCACTGTACAACCAACCCTGTTTCAGCACAAACACTCATCAAGAAGATAGTTAGACTTCACCAATACCAAGGGACTTTTGCAAGTTCACAAACATGTTCAAGTCCAAAGGCTTAATGAAAATATCAGCAAGTTGAATTTCAGTAGGCACATGTTCTACGGTAATTTGTTTTTCTTCAACTAATTCTCTAACAAAATGATGTCTTATAGCTATGTGTTTAGTGATTGAGTGTTGTACCGAATTCTTAGATATGACAATAGCACTTTCATTATCACATTTAACAAGTAAAGGGTCAGAAAAAGACATACCTTAATCCAAACCCATGTGTTTCATCCAAAGAAATTTAGTACAGCAGCTGCAGAGGTTGGTAGTGCTCATAAGAGTTTTAACTGGATTGCTGGAACACATATCGAAGCGTTTCACCAGGTTCTGAGCATAGGTGCTTTGCGAGATAGCAATCCCTTCATCAATCTGATTGATTTGCAACCCCAGAAAGTACTTACGTTCGCCTACCATACTCAACCTGAACTCAGTTGTCATTGTCTTCACAAACGCTTTGACCAACTTGTCGAATGTGCCTCCAATCCTCACATTAACATGATTGATCACATAACATGCTGTACTAATAGCCTCTGTCCAGATTTTTTCAGGAACTCCATGTCCATGAATCATGGCTCTGGCCATCTCTTGAAAAGTCTGGTTCTTTCTCTCAACAACACCTACAACTCTCTTGTGTTGGACTCTAATTTGTTTACCTTGATTGTAGGCATCGTACACAATTTTCTCTATGTGTTTCAGCTCTTGTACTCCTCTAACCATTTCCTTGCTCACTATTTCTGACATGCTCCTCGCATTCATGTGACCAAGACGTTGATGCCATACCACTGGATCCTCTTTTTCAGCTCTAAGACACTCTTTAGGTTCTTCCCACATGTAGCAATTGTTCCCAGTTCTAACTCCAGTGAGAGTGTTTTGGTTCTTCTCGTTTGTAGCCCAGCATTTTACACTATTGAAACTCACAGTCAGCCCTTCATCACATAGCTGACTCACACTAATCAGATTTGCAGTAAGCCCTTCGACAAAGTACACATTTGTAAGCTGAGGCTTTTCTGCTTTAGTCAAATCACCTTTTCCCTTGATTTTTCCTTTATCCCCACCTCCAAAAGTAACTTTACTTTCCTTGACAGAGGTGTAATTTTCAAGATTGCATTGACTTCCTGTCATATGTCTGGATGCTCCACTGTCAAAATGCCATTTTTTCTTTATTCCTTCTTCAATCGAGGTGTATGCTACATGACAATAGAGATCCTCCCTTCTGACATACATCTTGGAGGTTCTTCCTTGATATGGATATAGTTTTCCTTGTCTCTTTAGCTTATTCAACCTAGCAGCATACCTGTAGCAATATCTCTGAATATGACCATGTCTTCCACAGTAGTAACATTCGTAACCTGTCACAGTTCTCCGGGAATGATAGTGATCGTGATTCTGGTACACACGTCTTGCTGGAACAGCATCATAGTTGCTTCGAAAACCTGTTTGACTTTTTGTTGGAGCAGCAGCTTCGCTTCGTACAAAATTCGTCTTTGTACCTGATCCAACACCATTGTATACTAAACCAAAATTTGATTTTCCCACTCTTCCAGCAGCAAGTATATTATCCAAATCTTTTGTTCCACTGTTCAGCATGTGGATCTTCTTGCGAGTGTCACTAAGCTCTTGAGAAAGTTCTCTGTTTTTCTCTTCAGCCACACTGCATTTCAGAGTCAGCTCAGAGTTCTTCTGATTTGCAGCAGTTAACTCTCCTTTCAGTTTTGTTGTCAGTTCTTGAACTCTTAGCTTCTCTTCCAGCCAGGCAACTTTCTCTTTACTCAGCATCAACCAGCTGTCATACAGTTTCCTTAACTCTTCATTGATGTTAACGTCCTTTTCGATGTCAGAATCCTCATCAGCTGAGTTGTCCTCATCCTCACCATCTGCTATCACTGTATGAACTTTCATCTTTTTCTTCAATGATTCCTACAAAAGACACGAAACCTTTTATATAATCTTCCGAGTCTCCATCATTTGAGTCACTTTCACTTTCAGAACTACAAGATCCATCTGGCTTAGACTTTGATCCAACACAGTCGAACTTAGTGTGTCCAAGACCCTTACACTCAGAGGACTTGAGATCTTTTCTCTTTAAAGAGGGACATTCAGCTTTAATATGTCCGTATCCTTGACATTCATGACATTGAATCTCATCCCTTTTTGAGCTTCGGTCTCGATATCTATCAGTTCCCTGATTTCTTCCGAATCCTTTCTTCTCAACTCTCCTCATTGCTCTACTGAAGTCTTTTGCCATCATGCTCATTGTATCCTTCAATTCCTGTATCTCATTCTTCTTTGCCGATGCAGCTAAAGCAAGTCCTTTGGAGTAACCTCCCTTTCCGGAAGTGATTTCTAATTCATATGCTTGGAGCATTCCCACTACTTCTTCAAAATCGATTTATCCCATGCTCATTGTATCCTTCAATTCCTGTATCTCATTCTTCTTTGCCGATGCAGCTAAAGCAAGTCCTTTGGAGTAACCTCCCTTTCCGGAAGTGATTTCTAATTCATATGCTTGGAGCATTCCCACTACTTCTTCAAAATCGATTGAGTCAGTGTCCAACGACGTTCCCATGGTCGTTCTCTTACTTTCAAACCTTGATGGGAGACACCTCAACAGTTTCTTGACCAGTTTCTTATCTTTGTATTTCTTTCCTAGATTGTGTGCTTCACTCGCTATGGCACTGATTTTCCCACTGAACTCCTCAATGTTCTCTGTTTCTTCCATAGTGAGATTTTCAAACTGAGATGCTAACATGTCGATTCTGGATCTTTTGACACTACTTGTCCCTTCATATGCTTTAGCAAGTTTATCCCATGCTTCTTTAGCTGATTAACAGTTTTGAATCCGTTTGAATTGATTTTGATTCACGGAGTTGAATATCAAAGACAGTGCCCTTGAATTAGCTATGGCCTTTGCCTCTTCTGCATCATTCCATTGATCTTCAGTTTTTAGCACATCTTCTCCATCTTCTCCCTTGATGACCGGAGCCTTCCATCCAATGCTCGTAGCAATACAGGCTTCCTTTCCTAGACCACGTATGAGAGCTCTCATCTTCACTTTCCAGTGTCCGTAATTTCCTTTTTCCAACATGATTGCTTTACCGACCGCAACGAACTCTTCGGGGTAGTCCATCCTCTCCGCAGGATCTGCACCTGTTGTTAAGTACAACTTGGTTCAGATGCCCGCTCTGATACCAAATGAAATTCAACATGAACCAAGAATCGTATTCCCCAAACTCAGAACCACTGAGTATCACTTTATTAGAAATCTGATTAAGAAGTTTACAACTACCTTAATTGGTTTTACACAAGATCTAAACTACTTTAGCTTGTCACTTGAGATTTCCCTAAACACACAAGAGCAGATCACAAGAACACACTCTTTCATCTCTCTAGAATTCCAATCAGACTAAACCTTAGTCTCTAACAATGAAAAGCGTTGCACTAGCTTTTTCACTCACAATCACGGCAAAGTCTAACAAGAACCTTAGCACCTCTATTTATACCATCGAGGTCTTTGGTCTTCTAGGTTAGCCTTCGAGATCTTGGATCACTCCAAATCTTCGCGTGAATATCTCCTCTCCAAACTGAACTCATCCTGTTGTGATCTCCACGTCATTCGTTTATTTGGCGGCATATCCACGTTAGCATCAATTACTTGATCTTCACTTTAGTCTTCTGAAACAGCTTCCAGCTTGTTCCAGCAAACAACACTCCTTCTGGTTTGTCCTGATAGAGGGTGCACTAACACTACTTTCTTGCTTCCTCACTCCAAGATCTTACAGATCCTCCTACCTTACAAAACATGTTTACCATTAAAACCCTTGATTCTAATTGATATAGCTTATCCTTAACCGCAGGGAATAAAGATCTTTTGAAATGATCTGAACTTCCAATAAAGCTTCTGGATACAAAAACTCGATCGATCTCCAATGAACCAGCTGTTGTTGATTTGATCTGATACCCACCAATAATTCCAAGAATAACATCACAGTTCCGCAATCCTTGATTTCTCCTCAGAAATCCTGCCGGAGATTCCACATAACACGACCCAAAGAAGCGATTTTCCAACCAAAGATAACAATCTCTTTGAATCCCAAATATTCCAAAAACCTCCTTTAATATAACCAAAAAAATCTGACAACCAAGATCCGAAATAAACAATCCATATCTCCTTAGGAGAATAGGAAACTCAATCGAGAGACAAAACATCTCAAAACCGAAGAGATCCACTTGCCATCGCCGACGACGAAGTCTTTAGGTTTTAGGTTTTAGTCCTGTAACCTAGCAATATTGATAGTGAATCTCATAAATATATTTATTTTGCTCAAAAGTAATTCTGAAAATAATTTTTATTAATTTTTTAACGTGATAAACTAATTTAGAGAAAGACTAGTTTAACTTAGAAGCATATATATGACAAACAAATTAGAGAAACGTTTTCGAATGAAAAAATCAAAATCACGAACTTTCAAATTTAGGACTATTTAATCTTGAACTTCACGGAAGGCAAATAAATCGTAAAGTTTTTGTTGATTTTCGAAATAAAAGACAAAATTTTTGTTGACTTGCCATTTGAGTCATAACGTTAAATAGGTTAACGGAATTTTTTTACGGCGTTAATGTCTTGTTTATTTAATCTATTAGAACAAAACAACGTCGTTTATTGAAAAGACAAAACGACGTTGTTTTTTTTTTTTTTTTTTTTCTTTTTTTTTTAAAACGACGTTGTTTTGTCTCTTGAAATAAATATAAACCCCTAAATCGATTTCATTATCTCAAAATCACATACCCACATTGACCTCAAAATCGCAGATAATAAAATCGATTTGGGAATTTAAGGTTTAAATTTGTTTCAATAGAGAAAACGAGCTGCAATAAACAACGTTGTTTTGTTCTAACAGAGGAGATAAACGAGACATTAACGCCGTAAAAAAATTATGTCAACCTACTTAACGACATGACTCAAATGACAAGTCAACAAAAACTTTGTCATTTATTTCGAAAGTGAACAAAAACTTTATGATTTATTTGTCTTCCGTGAAGTTCAAGATTAAATCGTCCCAAATTTGAAAATTCGTGATTGTTTTGACATTTTTCCCTAATGAAAACTCTAAACTTCACTTTTAATTTTCTGAATTTGAACAATACTTAATAGTTAACTTAATTTATAAGCTTACAACAAAGGAATAAAATTTACAATTAGTAGAAAAGTTCTAGAATATGAGAATTAAAGAGCAATAAAAATTAGTACAAAGTTATATGTACCTTTTGAGTTATGGTAATTGTAAAGATGAGAACTTGTTTACAATCAAGAAAGATAAAAAGTAACTAAGGTTTTAACTCTAGTCAAGTTGAGATTGGGTTAAGTTACTTTTGGGACCACAAAGAGGAGCCTTTGTGTATTTTTCATCTTGTGCACTAGGTTTAAAGATGTCTCCTTGTATTTAAGTAGTTGGGGACGTGAGTGAGATTGTAGCAGCATACAATGTAGAAAGAGGGTGAGAGAAGAACACATAGAAAGCTTTAGCTTTGGGGTGGGTTTTCTCATTAAGAACAATGGTGTGATACAGAGTATTTGTGTATTAGCAAGTAGGTGATTTCACATTGTAATATCTCTTGTATCTTTGTTCATTTCTAGTGGATTCCGAGACAAGGTCTCGGCGAGATGTAGGTAGTGTAACATTGACACTGCTGAACTCGTTAAACGTGTGTGTGCTCCCTTCTCTACTCTCATCTCTAATATCTCTCTGCTCTATTTTCTTGCAGCAACAAAAGCTTTCTCTCTTTAACAAGTCCGTTTTGCATCAAACTACTTCAGTCTTGGTTGTCACAGGTTCAAGCTCTTAAAGTTACAGTCTTTTGAGCCTCTGAATTCTCTACAGTAATTGTGATTTTAAACGTCACCTTTGGCGTTGTTACAGTTGCTTCGAGTGAAAAATGTCATTTCTTATATGATATCTTTGGACTGTGGAAATTTTGAGATTATATTAAAGAATGCGTAGACATGAACTGTATGACAAATGATATCTTCTATTAACAATAGACTTTTTTGTTCTTATTTTCTTGCATTTATTTTGAATGTAAGCCTTCTTCTTGGCATGATACAATGCTCCTTCACGGTTTTTAAAGTCACCTTCTTAACCGTGTTCTCTGCAAAATTACAGACATGACAAACAAAAAATGCATTATTAATTTATTTCGTCAACTAATTTTAAGTCCAAAACAGAAATTAAAAAAAGGAAGCTTTCTATCCATCATTTTGACGAACAGTTTTTGATAGACTAAATTTTTTAGCACGAAATTGTTTTGTCATAGTTCTGTTTCTTCCAATTTTTTAGCAGTGAAGGATCGTACCTTTTTTCCTAATTCCCACCATCTTTTCCTCTTGTACGTCAAGTTATAGTTCTGCTCTCATTATTCTCGACTTCTTTCATGTATACTTGCTCCCTTCGGCATCATAACCTCCACAACATGGGAAACATGAGTCATGGAAGGATCTTCTAACTGAATTGATAAAATCAGAATTAATATGAGTAAAAAGAGAAAATGAATAAAATTTAAGCATTATACGGAAGAGAAACTTAACCGTAGGTTTCTATGGCAACCACAACAAAAAAAAGGATGGAGATGAATAGATAGATCCAATAGAAAAGAAAATAAATTAATTAGAGTTAAATAGGAGATAAATCAGTTATAAAGTCATGCCATAATTTTTGCTTGATCGTGGAAGTTTTAGAGTGAGCAAATTTAGGGATATAGTTTATTTATAGTTGATATAGTTCAAATTGTCTTAAACAATATAATAAAGAGTTAGGTTTAGGGTATTTTAAAAAAATTATTGGTTAGTAGATCTAATGATAGTTAGGTTGTTATCGAACCATTGTTAAACTCAAACTCAAATTTTGGAATAACCGATGGGGTTCTGCAAAAATATCTATGCCTATAGCTAAGAATAACCAGAGAAGCCGATAAATCTTATACTTAGACATGCATTATAAACGAGTTCAATTCAGTTCACCATAGTAAATAGGCCGATTCTTATTACACACCTATAAACCATGCTCATCAAATAATAGATCCAACTACAGATGTCTATGGTGGGTATATCTATTGTCTAGATTCAAGTTCTAGTTAATTACTCTAGAACTAGCATTAACCTAACAATTAAAGATGAAGAATTCTACAGATAACCTAGCAAAGGGGCGATCTACTAAACCATATGAATCCCTAATGAGAAACCCTAACCCTAACAAGCAAACTACTCATACATGGAGATTGAAACAAGCAACATAATTGAGTAAGAAAGCATGAGCACGACAATAAAGATAAGAGTTAGAAAGGATCTCTTCACTTTATTGAAATCTTAATGAATCTCTGAAAACAGGGGATGAATAGCTTATGTCTCTGAAAGAAAACTTGATAAAAAGCTTGATAGGTCTAAACAATGACCTCTAAAACTATATATATGACCTAATAAACGTTCAAAGACTAATAATGCAAAAAGGGAAGTCTTTTGGGGTAAATTTCAACTTTTGTAAACTTAAAAGCATCATGGACTTCTCTAGGCTTAAACCGGTGTCGATCGGCATCAAGAGTGTGTCGATCGACACTCTTGACAGGATCTGAAAGAGAAATCGTCTTTAGCTTCTTTTTCCTTAACTTTTGCTCCAAAATGTCTCCTTATCTCCATTGTTGTCCCTCTCCATAGAATACCTGAAAAGACTCTAAAAAGACTCTAGAATAACAAAAAGACTCAAAATCTTATATTTAAAACATAGTAAAAATAGTAAAAATAGGGTTATATCAACTCTCCTAGACTTAGCTTTTGCTTGCCCTCAAGCAAAACACAAAAACTGAATCTGTGGAAGAGGTTTTAAAAACAAAGGAACTCCCAACATTCTCTAACCTATTGCCATGATCATTCAAACTAAATCTATATGCTTAGCAAGTCTAATCAAATCCTAACCAACATGTACTTCTCTGCAAGCTTACAACATTTTAGATTTCATACCTAAGTTCCACAACTGTATCCACCAGAGTTTCATCGTTGGGTCTCATAAAACAAGCTAACATTCAAGATCTTTCTATACTCATTCCTGTATTATACCATGATAAATCGACCATTATATATTTTTTTCTCTTTGGTATTCTTATCGGCCTGTAGTTATTCATGCCCAATCTCTCAGCAACAGATTTAGCCATGAGGTTGATACTTGATCCAAGATCACAAAGGGAAAAGCAGAATCTACATGTGGAGATAGAACAATCAATAACAAAGCTACCTGGATCGGGGAGCTTCTCAGTGCTTTGACTTGGGCTGATAGTACAGATGTACTCAGCAATGTCAACTCTCTTTGGCTTGTCTTTTTTAATCCTCGTCAGCATTTTGGAGCTGATGTATCTTGTCAGCAGATTAGCTTCCTTGGATCTAATTCCATTGTCAACAAGACGCTTTACATACCTGGTGAGTTGGGCATAAGAGTTCTCTCAAACATCCTTAGGAAATGAAGTGATGATCTTTTCCATGATTGCCTTGCACTTGGCATCATGAATCTCTTGCTTGGAACGACGCTTCCTTGGATAAAGAACATGAGGAGTGTAGATTGACTCTGGCTGCATTGGGATTTGAACCTCATATGGCGCAGTGCGGACCCAGTGTCGATCAAAACCAGGTGTGTGTCGATCGTCATCTTTCTAAGGAATCATTTCAGAGAAAAGTGTACCATAGGGTGTCGATCGACAATGGTAGGTGTCGATCGACAATGGTAGGTGTCGATCGACAATGGTAGGTGTCGATCGACAATGGTAGGTGTCGATCGACAATGGTAGGTGTCGGTCGACACCAACTCTGTAGCTGCGAGCTTTAACTCGTCTTCAGTGTCTAATTCCTCCCACACATTGTCTCCATCTCTGACCAAGATGGCAT
Organism: Arabidopsis thaliana; assembly: GCF_000001735.4. NCBI lineage: Eukaryota > Viridiplantae > Streptophyta > Magnoliopsida > Brassicales > Brassicaceae > Arabidopsis > Arabidopsis thaliana. The sequence goes on along the minus strand of NC_003070.9, from coordinate 16,112,649 downwards.
TACAGCTCTTCCTAGGGTTAGCATCAGGAGTTCGAGGAAGAAAACCTTCTTTTCTTAATAGATTGTGCAGTTTGAGCCACCTATACATCTAGCTTCTTCATATGAGAGCTCAAATTTTTGATCTTCCCATTAAGGTCTGTGTAGATAGCATCAAACTTGCCATTAAACTCAACAACAAGCTTTGACTGTCCCTCAAGAATCTGCTCAAGCTGAATTACCATAAGTCTTCTGAAAGTTGCTCTGAGGAAAGGTCTTTTGGAATGCAGGTTGTGGAGTGTAGCATGTAGAACTCTGGTTCCCTGTAAACATGTTGCCACTGAAGTTACTGATGCGTATTTTATTTCGCCTCAGGCTTTTACCTAAAAGACCACACAACTACTGCAAGTGCATAGTATATCGGAGTAGTACTTTAGGATCGAATCCACAAGGAGAGAAGTAGTTCAGATAAATCCTTAAGAAGAGAGTTAAACTAGGACCAAATAAAAAGAGAGGGGGTTGTTGTATGCAATGAGTAACCAAAATAAAAGACAAGTAACTAAACTAAACGATAAGCAATAAGAGAGAAGCGTTAGGTTTTCGGGGGTTTCTCCGAATGTCATTGTTCAAACAATAGGGTATAGATCTCAATCTAGGTGATAACATGATTAGGTTTGTTTACTTTCGAATTCTCGGACATACGAAACTCTATCAAGACCAGCTAACCCTAACAGCTAGTAGGTGAAACCTGGCTATTCTCACCTATATCTTGCGTACACAGTTGCCCTAACGGCTAGTAGGTGCTAACATAATTTCAAAATACAAGGTCAAAGCATTAAGTTCAAATTTGATTCTAGTCCATAAGTCCCTATCACTCGACGGGCGTGCAACGGTTATTGTTCTTTATTCAGTTGAGCTAGTTCAGGCAATTATACAAGATTCTGCCAAGTATAAAATACCTAAGATCATGTACTAGGTGGCGTTCCGGACATACATGCATTAAGATTAAACTCAACTAGAAAGAATAGTGTAAACGATCAAATAAAGCCATAGAAACCGCCAACCTAGAGTTTAGATCTAAAAGTCCCAATGAATTCCCCTTTGAAACCCCCTCAAACCCAACTAGAGATCGACTCGCTCATGGCAAAGGATCTAATCAAAAGTTGGGTTGGGTAAACCATAACAAAAAGATGAATAAAACATAGAAAGGATTTAAAGATTACTTCTTTGAATGTAGAATACAAGAGGCAAAGCTCTACCTTAAAGAGTCTTACACAAAACGAGAAAGAGAAAGAGAGAAATGGTGATCTTCAAGCTTCAAGAGGTGCGGCGGCGAGTTGGCAGCGATGAAGGCACACCTAGGGTTAGGGCTTAGAACAAGTATTTATACTTGAGGGCCAGGAATTATGTTTAGGGGTAAGAACGTCATTCCGCCAGGTAAGTAAGTGATCGGGCCGAGTAGTGGGCTTTAGGGAAGGAGCCTAATGACGGTGGCGCAAAGAGAGAAGGACTTGGGCGTGCCCTAGTGGTTGGTGGTGAGCTTCCCGGAGCTGCCCTGGTTCAAGTCTCTTTGGCCGGATACTTTTTGGATTTATTATTTCTAAACGGCTGGTTCTTGACATGTCTTTACTCTTCGGGTCATATCTTCCAAACGGCTTCATGGATTGCTTTGATTTGACTTTGACGTTAATCTTGACTCTTCTAGATTTCCATTCATACCAAAATATCTTTTTTCCGTGATGGGGAAGACCTTGGCCGGATGTTAAAATTCTGAAGTACTTGAATGATCGCCTTTTGATACTTTTAGCTTCAAACTCTAAAAACCTTCTTGGCACCTAGAATACGTGTTTCTCCTCTTAATCTAGAATGGCACCAAATGCTCTCTGAAACATAAGAAAACAATAGCTAAAATGGGCTAAAAAGCCGTGATATCAGTTACCCTGTGGCTGCCCAAACTTCTTGTAGCCTTGTCCATCTATGTAAGAGACTCCCTCTTCTGACTCAAGCTCATGCTCAATGGTCTCTGCTTCAGCTGCAAAGTGGACATGCTTATTCCGTGTAAGCAAGTTATGAACTGAATCCAACTTAGCATGTACCTCTGCCATCGGATTTTCTGAAACAGCTCCAACAATCTTCTTCCTCTCAAAATCGGCATTCTTGTTACTGTTGCTGCATGCAAGGTTCCCAATCAAGGCAGTTGCATCAGCCGGATATCTGGTGTTAAAGTTACCATTGCTCGCTGCATATATATAGAGCCATCTGGTATCTCCAATCAACTCCTCTGAAAAAGGTACCTAGAAGTTGTACCTCACTGAAGCCATGATGCGGGAAATCACGTTGATACTCTTTGAAACGAACCCAAGTGATATAACCGAATTTTTACCGGTTTTGGAGTCCTTTTGTTATTTGTAGAGTCTTTTCTAGTCTTTTTCAGGTCTTTACATGTTTGGGATGCATTTGGAGATTATGGAGCATTCTAGAGCAAAACAGACAACTTAAGCTGCAAAAGCAATCAAGAGACAAAAATTAACGTAGGTGTCGATCGACACAACCCCTAGTGTCGAGTCGACACCAATACCTAACGGCAATTCAATTGCGCAACTTATTGATGTTTTGAAGATTTCCAAATTTGGCCCAGAACTTTCCCTTCTTTCTAAAGAAGGCCTATCACGTTTTAGGTCATATTTATAGTTTTTAATATTCCTGGGCATAATAACCGGAACCAAAAATCCGAACCAAACCGAATCAAAATTTTGCTACTCGGTTCGATTCTTTGTCCTGAGTAAAACCCGATCGGTTCTCATATCTTCAGATTTCGGGTATTACTGCGGTTCGAGTATTAACCGAAAACCGAATGGTTACTTTACTAACCCGAAAATAAATCATCCTATTAAAACCCTAAGCTACTCTAATTACACATTAGTCATCTCCTCTATTCATCGGTTCTTCTTCTCCTCTTCGACGATTCCCCCCAATTTTGTTATCTTATTTCCCCCCATTTTTGTTAACATGATTCCCCCCATTTTTGTTAACCTAATTCCCTCTCTTTGCTCTAAAAAGTAAAAACACTAAGTCTCTTCTCTATTTCAAGTGACAATCTGGAATTCACCAGAGCTTCATCCTCATCAAGAAATCGGTCCGCTATAAGTATTTTTCTAATCTTTACTTTCTACTTCTCAATCCGTCGGTTCTTGTCGATTTGATGGTTGTTTGGTTTAGACGTTTTATCGATTAGATAGTCTCCAATCTCTATTGTCTACTCTCTAGTATTTCGTTGAAAACATAGATGCCTATGATAGCCTCTTTGGTATTATCATATCTGATGCCATAATCTTTGGTTTTGTTGATTCTCAATTTTTTTTTTAATCTTCTCTATTGTTTGATTTCCTTATTTGATTGTTATTTTTGTTTTTGACTCCTCTTATTAGATGGGTTCATCATCATTACCCGAAGAAGATGTTGATGTGGATAAGAGTGCAGAATCTCAAGATACAGAAGATGATTTGAGGAGTCATGATAATCAAAAGAAAAGAAAAGCTTCAACCAAAGCTTCGAGAAAAAGTTCTTCTAAGGGTAAAGGCAAAGGAAAGAGCAAAGAAGATGGAGAAAGGTCTTATGTATGGGAGCATTTTACCATACTAAAGGATAATGCTAACAAATGCACATGTCACTATTGTGGGAAGACTCTCTAATGTCCTACATCATCAGGGACTTAAAATTTGAATAAGCATCTGACTTTGGCGTGTAAGCAATTCAAGACTTGGCAAGACAGTAAAACCCATAAAATTCTTAATCCGGATGGTAGTCATCTGATGGCTGTTAAGGTCTCTTCGGAAGTGTTTAGAGAAGCAACCAATGAAATGCTTGTATTAGGACAGATGCCACTTTCATTCATTGAAAGTATAGCTTGGAGACATTTAACCACCAAATGCAACTTGTACCAGCCTCATTCTAGAAGAACTGCAACAAGAGACATCTATGAGATGTTTGTGAAGAGGAAAGATGAAATGAGAAAATGGATGCGTAAAAGTAAGTAGTGGGTCTCTCTCACAACTGATATATGGGTGGCTAGCGTAACTGGTACAAGTTATATGGTCATAACTTGTCATTTTGTTGACGCAAATTGGCATTTAAGGAAGCTGATTATAGGGTTTAAGTATGTGCCGGATCATAAAGGGGCAACAATTGCAGCTGTTTTGAATTCTTGCTTTGCTGACTGGGGTATAGAGAAGATCTTCACTATCACTGTTGACAACGCAACAACCAATACATCTGCTCTCATGAAATTTGAAAGAGATTTTAGGGCAAAGAATGGGAACAATGCATTCATATTAGATGTTGAGATGATGCATATGAGGTGTTGTGCTCACATCATCAATTTGATAGTCAAAGATGGATTAAAGGAGATCAATGAGAATGTGGAAGCAATTCGGAATGGAGTGACTTTTGTGAGATCCTCTACCAAGAGATTAATCTCATTTGATGATAGGGTTGATTCAGCTAATTTGCAAAGAGGAAGCTTGCCTCTAGATGTCGAAACCAGGTGGAATTCAACATATCTGATGCTTACAAAAGCACAAAGATTCAGGGACGCTTTCGATCGGATGGAAGCTGAAGATAAGATCTACAACAACTACTTCGTAGAGATGGATAAAGGCAAGAAAAGTGTTGGTCCTCCTACTTATTTGGATTGGGTGGCTATTGATAGAATGGTAACGTTTCTGAACTTCTTCTATACTGCTACTTTAATTGTCTATGCTTCTACATCGGTGAACTCATATAAGTGTTATGGAGAAATAGTTACAATAGAGAAGAATCTGATAATTGCATCTCAAGATCCAGATATGAAAATGAGGACTAGGCTGAGGATATGAAACTTAAATTTGATAAGTATTGGGAGGATTTTAAAAGCATCAATTTGATTGTGGCTACTGTCTTTGATCCAACGAAGAAACTCCAATTTGCTAAGCTTTGCTTTGAGAGGGTCTATGGAAAAGACAGTGTAGATTCTAAGGAGATGTTAGATTCTACATATTCTGTGTTGACTAGTCTTTTTAAGGAGTATAGTAGACTTTATCCCCAAGTCTCTACTGATGCATCATCTTCTAATATTGTTGGGAGCAATTCTGCTGGCCATGAACAAGCTGCTGGATATGGTGAGGAGGAGATGGAAATTCCAGATGTTTCTGTTGGTCGTGGATTTGAAAGAATGCAGTCTGTGTATGATGAGATGGTTGATATGATAGGAGTTCAAGATGCAAAGGATAAATTAGACATGTATTTGAAAGAAAAGGCTGAGAATCCGAAGAGTAATATGTTTGGTAATGAGAATGATGTCATGGATTGGTGGAGGCGCAATTCTGGTAAGTTCCCTGTATTATCAGAAATAGCAAAAGACGTATTTGCTATGCAAGTGTCATCAGTTGCATCAGAATCTGCCTTTAGTACAAGTGGACGCCTTTTGGAACCAAGTAGAAGTTGTCTTAGTCATTACACCATTGAGGTTTTGATGTGCACAGACCAATGGATGAAGTTAGAGATGAAGTTAAAGGAGCAAGCTGCTATGAGTAATCCACATGTATATTATGACTTTGAGACGCAAGATGAGCTGGAGAAAGGTTGGTTCTACTTTATGTCTTTATTATACTTGTAGCTTTGTTGGCTTTCAGCTACTGAAATTTTGTTCTTTAAATAATTTTTAGAGTTTGGAAATTTGGAACTCAACAGGAGTAGCAACGTTGAAGCACTATAAAACTCATAGTCGGGTTTTAGGTAATAATTCTCAATTGCTTCGTATGCATTTATCTCTGTTTGAAGTGCTTTTGGTATTGATCTATCTTCTTTTCAAAATAACAACATGTTGTGTTTCTGATGTTTGTTGATTGATGCTCGTATGTTTTTTTATCTCTAGTCTCTAATACACTTTGTCTTTTATTGTTTCAGGTATCTTTAAGACAAAGCTTGAAATGTTTGTGTTTTGTTTTCCTTTTTAATTTAGACAATGAATCTGTTTGTGTTTGCTTTGGTTTCAGTTAAGACAAGGCAGCAATTTATCTATATGTTCGTGTTTGGTTTTAATTCAAACATGCATCACTTTATTTATATGTTTATGTCTACAGTTTGGTTTCAGAATTTAGACAATTTGCTTCGTCTGCATAAGTAAAATTGGAGTTGACATTATTGTTTTGAAAAATTTGGTTCTTTTTGTTAAATAGGTTACTAAATACCCGATTTTAACCGAAACTCGAAAATACTTGAAAATATTCGGTTATTCAGTGGTTCTTAAGTTTAATAGAGGAACCGAACCGAACTCGAATTAGAACCGAACCGAACCCGAACCGATAATTTGCATTAATCGAATGGTTCTTGAACCTTTACCTGAATAGACCCGATACCCAAAAAAAGGACCCGATCGGGTTCGGGTACCCGAACGCCCAGGACTAGTTTTTAAGGTCATTGTTTAGACCTCACACTTATTATCTCTTTTATTCTTGGGAGCAAACCCTGGGGAGACTCCATTAGAAAAGATATTTCTTAACTCTATTCTCTTATTGTTTCTTACAATGATTTCTTATTCAAACATGTTTTGTTCTTCGATAATCATGTCTAAGTAGTCTCTTGTTGGGTTTAGGGATTCTCAATTAGGGATTTGGATGAATTAGTAGATCAAAAACCCTGTTAGGATAATATATTTAGATTTCTTCATCTTTGATTGTTCTTTTTGCTAGTTCTAGAGTAAGTAACTAGAACTTGATTTTATGATAATAGGTATACCCGACATAGGTATCTATTACTGGAACTATCTTAGATGAGCCTAGTATTTAGATGAAGGCTAGCGTGGATTACTTAGGCGAACTTATCAAACTTGATTATAATGCTTGCTTAGTTCTAAGGATTTACAAGAGCGTTGGGATAAATACTATTAAGCATAGTGAGTTTCGCGGAACGCCACTGGTTACTCTATATTAGTGATTTGAATTCTAGAATGGTTCGTTAATAATCCTAATTTACTGCTAGATTTAATATTCTGATATTTCTTGAGAATTTCCCTAAACCCAACGTCTTAATCATCTGAATCTACAAACAATCTCTTTTATTGCTTTCTTGTCTTTTACTTTTATAATATTTTATGTTTAGCTTTATTCGAAACTGTTAATATATTGTGTGTTTTAAGAACTTTGTGGAATTCGATCCCTAAGTGCTATAACTGACCTCTTTATTTGAGAGAGTAATTTGGCTCATATCAAATTTGGTGTCGTTGCCGAAGTTCTCTTCAATTCACCATTAGATTAGGTTGCAGACACAACCTGGGTGTGCCTCGACACTAAGAAGAAATCAGAGCAGATGGTCGTCGGATGACTCTTGGTGACTACAAGTCTACAACAGACCAGGTCTCTTCTATTCCAATCGGTCTGCAATACGACCACCTACCTTCGAAAGAAGCAATTTCGAAATAAACCTTGCATTCTATACTCTTGTGAGTATGCACCCCTTTCATGGTCAACCACAAGAACATCCTATGGATCATATTGAGCGGTTTGAAGACTTGGTTTTGAGCATTAAGGCAGAAGGTGTTTCTTATGACTACCTTCCCTGCAAGCTCTTCCCCTATTCTCTTGCTAGGGAAGCAGCTTCTTGGCTTAAGCAGTTGAAGCATGTATCTTTGACTACTTGGAAAGAAATAAAGGTTACTTTCTCAACAACTTTTATAATGACGCAAGATCTGAGGAGCTGAGAATGCAGATCTCTACCTTATCTCAAGAAGCAGCTGAAGCATTTCAAGCCGCGTGGATAAAATTTAGAGGATATTAGAGAGATTGCCTGCATCCCGGTTTCAGTGAGGTTCAGCTGTTAGGTATCTTGATAACACTGTATTTTACTCATTTTAGGTGTGTGTTTATCATCATTCAGCTTTGCATCTGCTCATTGTATCATATCATTTTGCACTATTTTGGCTTATTTTGCACACTTAGGCATTTAGAATCATCTTGCATACATATTGCATGTTTTGGTGTGTTTTCAGGTGTAGCAGGAGCTTAAAAGGATTTTACTCGACCCTCTACTCTATCCAACCAGGAGGGAAGCATCAGAGAATTCTACTCGACCCATTCACTCGATCTAGGCAGTCATAGAGGAGGCAACAATTCACTCGACCCACTTACTCGATCAAGGCAGCCTCATAAGAAGCAGCAGATCGATCTAATCGCCCCTTGTAATCGATCCTCTACTCGACCCATTTACTCGACCAAGGGTGACCAACTCTACCAGACTTGTTGATCTATCAAAGCGTCTTCGGATCCTCCTCATTTTCCACTCAACCAGACATCTGAGCATACAGATAGGAGAGGAAGAAGCATCTACTCGACCAATTGATCACTCGGAGCATAGACACAAAGGCGCAGACTTTGCAGCGCCGTCTTTACTCGATCTCCATGATCAAGCACTCGCCCAAACCGCCTCAAGTCTCTTGTATTCTAGTGAATCTAGGGTTTTCAACATTTTACTATCAATAGATCACTTTGGGATTTGTCCAAAGGATCTAGCTTTTATCCTTTAGTTTTTCTTTTTGTTCTTGAATCTTCAAAACTTAACTACTCTTAATCTATTTCGTTTTTGTATTTAGTTCTTTAAGTAAAGTTGTTTAGCTTGTTTAGATCTACATTTTGGTATGATTTCCGTAGTTACAGGGTTTGTGTTCTTAGTTATGTTGCTTGAGTAGTGATTAGGGTTCTTGAGGATGGATTAGATTAGGGTAATCTCTAGGTTAGTCAGGTGGTTAAGATTAGGTTAGAGCCCTTTTGGATTCGCTTGGCCCCTATGCGATCGCTGGTTAATGTGGAGATTCGATCATAGACGTCCAGCGTCCAAAAGACGTTCAAATGGATGTCTGATCTACGAATTCCAAAGATTTGTAGACTTGACCAAGAGAGTGGCTAGTCTGCTTATTGGCTTTGGTAGATTGTTGCTTAAACCTTGCTCTGCTATGTTTCATCAACGAGAGTTGATATTAGGAAGTGGTAGAGTTATGGGGGTCTCTATCACGAGAGTGGATTGACCCGGTTTTTGAATCTATCGTCTAGGGTATTTACCTTTCACCTGTTAGCCTCTTGATGAACCCTAGAGTTGCCCTTATAAATGAATCCATCCTTAGGACATCTATTCTTCTTAGATTTATTGGTATTCACCCCCTGATTGCACTTTTATTTACCTGTTATTTGTATCCCCTGTTGATTGCATTTTAGTTCTTAATATTGTCACATGTTGGTTATACTTGACCCAATGATCGAGTAGGGCTCTTAAGTTCTTATTTTTACCTGTTTGAATCCTGACCTAGGATTGTTACTAGAAACCCACCATCATTATAATGTGGCTTGACTTAGTTGCTTCTGTACACATCTTGATTGCTAGCAATAACAGTGGACTGGATTGACACTCTCTATAGCTGCATCGACATGTTAGTGTTTAAGGGGAATTGAACTGAACCTCACATTCAGCACATAAGTAGGCCTAAAAATCTACATATCAATTTGGCGCCGTTGCCAATTCAATGTTGCATTGTTACATTCAAGATATTAGAAAAAGTTAAGATCAAGTTCTTTTACATTTATCAAGTTACTAACTCATCTTTTCGTCTGCTTGTTTTTATGGTATAGGTACTAATCTTTGTGCATGCAAAGTCGATCCAAAGGTTCTGCACACCTACTATAATTCAGAGACAGAATAGATAGAATAGCTCGTGAGTTACAAGAAACCAAAGCAAAGGCATCCTGTGATTAGCAAAGACCAGCTGCTATGGATCAACAGAACAGACCAGTGTATGTTCAAGACCCACCTAATGTTGATCAACCAAGAAACATTGGTGCTGGTGATGTCCCAAGGAATCATCACCAAAGACAAGGGATAATGCCTCCACCAGTTCAGAACAACAACTTTGAGATCAAGAGTGGTCTCATCTCAATGATCCAAGGAAACAAGTTTCATGGTCTACCTATGGAAGATCCCCTGGACCATCTTGACAGCTTTGATAGGCTCTGTGGCCTTACCCAGATCAATGGTGTCACTGAAGATATGTTTAAGCTCAGACTATTTCCCTTCTCTTTGGGAGACAAGACACACCACTGGGAGAAGACTCTGCCCCCAGACTCCATCAACTCATGGGTTGATTGTAAGAAAGCTTTTCTTGCCAAGTTCTTCTCTAATGCTTGCACAGCTAGATTGAGGAACGAGATCTCAGGCTTCACACAGAAAAATAATGAAACTTTCTGTGAAGCTTTGGAGAGGTTTAAAAGCTACACCACTCAGTGTCCCCATCATGGTTTCAAGAAAGCTTTATTATTGAGCACACTCTATAGAGTAGCTTTACCAAAGATCAGAATGCTACTTGACACCGCCTCTAATGGAAACTTCCTGAACAAGGATGTAGCAGATGGATGGGAGTTGGTCGAAAATCTAGCACAATCTGATGGATGCTACAATGAAGACTATGATCGCTCAGTGAGAAGAACTGGAGGAACTGAGGATAAACAGAGCAAAGATATCAAGGCTCTGAAAGAAAAGCTAGACAAGCTGTTGTGGCTCATTGGAAGCAGATACACTACATCACTGATGAAGACCACTTCCAAATGCAAGAAGGGGGGAATGATCAAACTGAAGAGCTGTGTTACATTCAGAACCAAGGAGGGTTCAACAAGGGCTACAACAACTACAAGCACAACCGAAACCTCTCCTACAGAAGCACTAATGTGGCTAACCCCCAAGATCAAGTGTATCCACCACAACATAATAAGTCTAAGCCTTTTGTTCAGTACAACCAAGGTTATGTCCCTAAACAACAGTTCATTGGAAGCTACCAACAGCAGAATCAACCACCACAACAAGCCCCAACAGCTCAAGATCCTGAAATTAAGCAACTTATTCAATAAATCATTCAAGGACAAGCTACTGGAGGTATGGCTTTTGACAAGAAGATAGCTGAATTACACAACAAGATCGATTGTTCTTATAATGATCTAAATATCAAGTTTGAAGCTCTGAATTCTAAAATCAAGTATGTGGAGAGTCAATTTGCATCAACCTCTGCTCTGAAGCATCCTCTACAACTTCCAGGGAAAGCAGTACAGAATCCTAAGGACTATGCTACTGCAAATGCTATCACCATCCACCATGAAGATGAGTCTCCACCAAGTCATCAGACTCCCAATACTGAAGACAATATGATTCAAGAAGGGGGGGGGATTCAACTCAAACTGTTGCAACTGCCACCCAACAATTCATGTGGACTATAGAGCACTAACCTTTGTTGAATACTCACCATTCTAGAAACAAGTTCAAAATTGAAATACTCAAGAAGGATCAGAATCAAGAGATGATTATCAGTGCCTCCACCCAAGAAACATACAAGAAAAAATTCATCCAAGAAAAGCTTGATGATCTTGGTTCATTCACTCTGCCATGCTCTCTAGGACCATTGACATTCAATAGGTGCCTTTGTGATTTGGGAGCATCTGTTATCCTTATGCCTCTCTCTATAGCTCAAAGGCTAAGGATCATGGAATACAAGTTTTGCAACTTAGCTTTACTCTTAGCTGATGGTTCTGTTGCACATCCTCATGGTCTAATAGAAAATCTGCCTGTCAAGATTGGAAATGTTGAAATACCTACAGATTTTGTGGTATTGGACGTAGATGAAGAAGGCAAGGATCCCCTGATCCTAGGCAGACTATTCTTAGCTTCAGCTGGAGCAATCATAGATGTCAGGAATGGAAAAATTAATCTGAACCTTGAAAAAGGCATCAAGATGAAGTTTGACATTAAAAAAGCTTCAGAAAAATCAACAACAGGAGGTCAGACTTTGGGATTCAGGACATGGATGTTGATGAAGAAACAGAAGCTGGAATCCCACCAAAAGTCAAATATACTTCTCAACTCAGCAAGCTGAAGAGAACCTTTGACCACAAGAAGAGAGCAATAGAAGGGTTAGCTCAGACTAAAGATCCTACAAAAGATGACTTGTATGAGATGAGAAAAAAAATTAAATGGCAAAGTAGAGTCATAGAGGGATTATCTTCAAGGTTGATGAAGCTGAAAGATCAACTATGGATGTTTGAAAAAAGAGTTAATAAATTTTCAAATGGTATTGACCCAAAGAAGATGGAAACTGCATTAGCTATCAAGGAAGACGAAGATTTCACAACATAATGATTTGCACCAAAAGATCAAAAAGGAGTTCACTTAGAGGAAAGAAGCCTAGAGAGCAAGTTGTTGAGTGAGGAGGAAATCCCTATTCCGACTTATTCTCTAGGAGTGCCTGAACAGCCCACCAACCCCTCTACTGAAGAAGAACACTTGATTCATGATTCTGTTTCTAAAGAACTCCAGGAGCTCTAGATTGGATATAAAGCTCCGGAGGATACAATCGGAAAGTTGACTCACAAGATGGAAGAGTTAAACAACACCATTCTGAAACTTCAAGAAATGGTCAGGGACAACCCCAACTTTGAAATTGAGGATTGGTCAAAGGAGGCTGGTTCAGAAGAAGAAGACTACTCTGCTTATCAGAAAGAAGTTTATTTTGAAGAAAATCAAATGAGTACTCATCATACCATTTGTCAAGAGAGGATGCAGAGTATGATTCAAGCACTGAAAATTCAACCACTAAAGATGAGGATTTCTCTGTTCCTCATTTCAACCTTTTTTATGACTAAGCTCTGTAAGAGTCAAGCTCGTTTGGGAGGAAGTCCCATGTCTATCCATGTGTATAACTTTTTATCTTTCTTGTTATTTGTGATGTTTTTGTTTAGTGTTTCAGGTTTATTTCATTGACCATTATGGAGTCAACGGTCGAGTAAATTCAAACCAAGTCAACAAAGATCTCAACCGTTGAACGAGTAGAATGAGGAGGAGTGTTTTGAGCCATTGATTTGAATGACTAAATGTGGGAAATCACCCTCACCGTCTGATCGAGTGACCAAGGGAGAAGCATTCTCCACCGTTTGATCAAGTATTCCGCACTTCAAGAGGATGCTCGATCCTTTACTCGAACTTGAATGATTCAGCGACCAAGGAGTGAGGTCGAGTGGCCCACATGTTCCCCTTCACTTCTTTACTCAACAGACAAACCATTTACCCATGCCCCTCACCATTTCAAACTCGCCTTTACTATCCTTCCAAAGAGAATCCCAAGACCATCCTCCTCCACCCATTGAAATCGCTAAAACCCACTTTTGAAACTCTCTCTTTCATCATCTCATTTTTTATACCTCTTGGAGAGTTTTCTTGTTTGAACTGTTGATGCTCACCACCAATCTCTATGGATTCCAGAACAAAGAGTTCATCTCGAGCTAGAAGATCCTCCGTTGATAACGAAGAGGTTGAGGCGTTTGACATGAGTGGCATGACTGAACGCCAAATTCGCCAAGCTCGCCGTGCCCAAAGATCAAGATTGATTCAAGGTGGAAGCTCAAGCCGCTCAGCCATGCAAAGAGAAGAAGTAGCTCGGGGAAAGAGGGTCGTTGAAGCTGAAGAAGAACACCATGAAGAGGCACCCTTTGAAGAAGCGGTTTCCGAGGAAGAGGTTGAGATCATCGGGGATGATACACCAGCCCCTGTTGGGAGACGAAACAGGCTAAGGAGGAAGGGAGAGCCAACCCCGAACGAGTACTATCAATATTTGAAGGAGTTGAAGTTTGACGGAACTAGATACCCTCATAAGGAAACGATGCAAGAGCTTGGTATTTGTGGTGATGTGGAATACTTGATGGAATTGGTCAATCTTGCAACATTCATGAGCTGCCAATGTGGGGGATATAAAGAGGAGAGCTGCCAACTCCTTGCAACCCTCAAGGTTCACTTCTGTGTTGATGATTCGGAGAAAGAAGAGAGAGGAGGTCTTGGTTACATAACTTTAAAGGTTAGGGATGTCGAGTATACTCTTTATATTCGCCATCTTGATACCATTTTCGGGTTTCCAAGTGGAGAAGTTATCCGCCAAGACTATGATCAAGATGAGCTAAAATTCCTTTGGAAAACGATCGCCTGTCTGAAGCCCTACGCGTCAGCCAAGAGCAAGAGTTCTTCAATTCGAAATCCCGTGACTATATACCTCCACCAATGCATCGCCAACACTCTCTTTCCAAAAAATGCCACCAGATTTGTCGGTGAATAGGAGCTATGCATAATAGACCAATCTTTGGTCTTCATTCTGAGAGAGACAAAAGATAGGAGGAAGATGGCAGGCGATAGAGCAGACACTTCGTTGAGTGTTGTTCTTTTGGATCACCTATTGAGCTACAGAGAGTATGCTGCAATTATCCATCGCTTGGGAATTCGCAGAAGTCTTTGTGTTGGTGGTCTCTTAACGCCAATATTGGGAGCTGTCGGGATGGAATTCGGAACCCCTGACGTGTTCCCCAAGTTCATTGACCTCGACTATCTCAAGGGGAAGGATTTTCTTGAGAAAAAAACTCCGGCAGATCGCTATCTCTTCAAGTTCAACCATCCGGAGCTTGGACCTTCTCTGTTACCCCTACCATGCGAGAACCAAACTTTGGTGAAGACAAGGCGCAACATCAATTTCATGCCATCTCCCTCTGTCTTGAACATCAACATTGGAGGAGATCGAGAAGATCAACCAGAATATAGTCAAGCTGACTATGAGCAACAGGAGTATTTCACTCAAGATGACTATGAGCAGCAAACCGAGTTTGAGCAACAAAGCGAGCAACCGGAGCAAGAGGCGAACGAATTCGAGCAAGCTCACCAAAGAGAAAATGCGGATCAAGGAGGAGATGAGATAGCTGAAGTTCACAAGAAGCTCGGTGTGCTTGAAGAGCTTGGGAACCTTCACAGCAAAACAGTAAAGGGTTTCAAGAAGAAGATGAGAACAATGAATAAGTCGCTGAAGAGTATGGCTGCTCAAATCAAGGACTTCTAGAGCAAGCCAAGGCCACCATCTCCGACCCCCGAAGTAAGAAGAAGCGGTTCCACAAGCTCAGCTGCAAGGAGGGCTGGAAGGATTGATCAACCCCGAACTTCATCTTTTGAGCCTCGGGAAGTGATCTCTGAGTTGAGAGAGCCAAGGAGTAGGCAGAGACGAGCTTCCACACGCTCGACCAACTACTCGACCGAACAGAACGAGCAAAACCCTCCCGCCTCAACTTTAGCCCCTGCTTATACTCAAGAGAATATGGACGATTATGTCTCCATCTACTTCACCTGACCGATGAGGTAACACCACCTCAACCATTGTACATACCATAGTATTTTTATTTTTCTTGTGTGTTATTTGTTTTGGTCTTGAATTTTTTCTCAGATTTTTAGTCCACAAGGGACTCTGTAATTTAAGTTTGGGGGAGGGTTCAAGACATGTTTAACATTGGGTTCTGTTTTCTTATTTCAAATTTTGCATCATCTAAGGCATAGAAAAAAACCATAAAAATTTGAAATTTTTTCAGAAAATGATTTCACAAAAACAGAGTGTCATGTAAATTGCATATCATTTTAGGATTGTATATAGAGTGCTTGCATTTAGGATTGCTCATTTGCATAAGGGATAATGATGATTTCAAACCGTTAAGCATGTTTTGATTCAATGAAGTAAGTTCAATGCCCATGCTGTTAGTTCTCTGTTGCATAACCGATTGTTTCTCTGAAGTAAGACTGCACCCTGCTTTGAATTTACAACTTACTATACTGCTTTGATTCGAAACTCGCTTATCTCATGTCATTTGCTATCTATTAGAACCTGAACTGAATTTGCAATTATCATGTCTATACATTGTTTGTGAACTCATGGCTACCATATACATACTTGGATTATCTTTTTCACTTCACCACCCTCTGTTAATCCAAGTAGCTGTCTCTCATTTTTAGAGCAGTTTCCCATACCCTTAGCCTAGCCTTATTTCAAGCCAAAGATCATTTGTGTGTGATTGTGAGGTATTTTTTGATTGAGCTTGGTATAACGTGTTAGGTATGGGCCGACAAGATAACGTGTTAGGTATGGGCCGACAAGAGCAATCTTTCATGTAGACCTAGCCCACGCTTTTTGGGTTAGCTAGGACTAGGTGGAGACTTGTATTTAGGGTAGGGATTGTGTATGGATTGAATGGGAAAGATAATGAGAGTGAAAAACAAAACAAAAAAGAGTAAGAGTTTAGAGTTCTTAAGGGGGATACAAAAGTGTTAGTCTAGTAAAGGGTTTGGAATTCAAAGAACTTAGGCATTGTGATTCAAAGAAAAGGGTAAAACGCCCTATGTGCTAAGATTAGAAGAAAAGCCTTAAGTTTGTCAAATTATAAAACCAAACCCGCTAGACTGAGAAAAGAAGAACTTGAACCAAAAAAGAGAAAGAATGAGAAAAAGGGTAGAGTTAGGACATCTATGGGACCGAGATCATCTTCTGAGCTATCATTCTATATCATTGGGTATATGGGAGTCTGTTCTTGTATGTGTCCATTGGCTTTTACCTTTAGCATTTTGCTGAAGCTCAATCTTTTCTCTGAGAGTCCCTTGTTACTCGACCAAATCATTATAGGGACCATTTTTGTCTCTTAGCCTAAGCCTGAAACCAAATGAGTTCATAACCATTGCATTGCTTGATCCACTGTTCATGCTTAATGAATGTTAAAGGGAATTGGTTGATGAGAATGCTTGAATACATTAAGGCAGGTTGTTAGGTTGCATTGTGACGAGTATGGCTAAAGTTTTTAAGTAAGGGTCTATCATCTTGCAACCTAGAATTAGCTACCTCGACATTGAGCTACCCGTTCTATATTGCATGCTTCGGTTTTTGAATCCCCACCTTCAAACCTCTCCTTCAACTTAAGATTTGTTGTTTTCTTGAGGACAAGCAAGAGATAAGTTTCTGGGAGTTGATAACATTGTATTTTACTCATTTTAGGTGTGTGTTTATCATCATTTAGCTTTGCATCTGCTCATTGTATCATATCATTTTGCACCATTTTAGCTTATTTTGAACACCTAGGCATTTAGGATCATCTTGCATACATATTGCATGTTTTGGTATGTTTTCAGGTGCAGAAGGAGCTTAAAAGGATTCTACTCGACCCTTTACTCTATCCAACCAAGAGGGAAGCATCAGAGCATTCTACTCGATCCATTCACTCGATCTAGGCAGCTACAGAGGAGGCAGCAATTCACCCGACCCACTTACTAGATCAAGGCAGCCTCAGAAGAAGCAGCATATCGATCTACTCTCCCCTCCTACCTGATCCTCTACTCGACCCATTTACTCGACCAAGGGTGACCAACTCTACCAGACTTGTTGATCTCGTCTTCGGATCCTCCTCATTCCCCACTCAACCAGACATCTGAGCATACGGATAGGAGAGGAAAAAGCATCTACTCGACCAATTGATCACTCGGAGCATACACACAAAGGCGCAAACTTTGCAGCACCCTCTTTACTCAATCCCCAAGATCAAGCACTCGCCCAAACCGCCTCAAGTCCCTTGTCTTATAGTGAATCTAGAATTTTCAACATTTTACTATAAATAGATCACTTTCGGATTTGTCCAAAGGATCTAGCTTTTATCCTTTAGTTTTTCTTTCTGTTCTTGAATCTTCAAAACTTAATTACTCTTAATCTATTTCGTTTTCGCTTTTAGTTCTTTACGTAAAGTTTTTTAGCTTGTTTAGATCTACATTTTGGTATGATTTCAGTAATTTTTGGGTTTGTGTTCTTAGTTATGTTGCTTGAGTAGTGATTAGTTTTCTTGATGATGAATTAGATTAGGGTAATCTTTAGGTTAGTCAGGTGGTTAAGATTATGTTAGATCCCTTCTGGATTCGGTTGGCCCCTATGCGGTTTTCGCTGGCTAATGTGGAGATTCAATCATAGACGTCCAACGTCTAAAAGACGTTCAAATGGATGTCTGATCTACGAATTCCAGAGATTTGTAGACTTGATCAAGAGATTGGCTAGTATGCTTAGTGGCTTTGGTAGATTATTGCTTAAACCCTGCTCTGCTATGTTTCATCAACGAGGGTTGTGATTAGGAAGTGGTAGAGTTATGGGGGTCTCTGTCACGAGAGTGGATTGACCCTGTTTTTGAATCTATCGTCTAGGGTATCTATCTTTCACCTGTTAGCCTCTTTATGAACCATACAGTTGCCCTTATCAATGAATTCATCCTTAGGAACTCTATTGTTCTTAGATTTATTGGTATTCACCCCCTGATTGCACTTTTATTTACCTGTTATTTGTATCCCCTCTTGATTGTATTTTAGTTCTTAATATTGTCACCTTTTGGTTCTACTCGACCCAATGATCGAGTAGGGCTCTTAAGTTCTTATTTTTACCTGTTTGAATCCTGACCTAGGATTGTTACTAGAAACCCACCATCATTATGATCTGGCTTGACTTAGTTGCTTCTGTACACATCTTGATTGCTAGCAATAACAGTGGACTGGATTGACACCCCCTATAGCTGCATTGACATGCTAGTGTTTAAGGGGAATTGAACTGAACCTCACATTTTGCACATAAGTAGGCATAAAAATCTACTTATCATATCTTCTTCAGAGGAGTTGAATGGCATTATCAGATGGCTTTGGATGCAGCTAGTAACGGAAATTTCATGTCAAGATATCCATAGGATGCAACAATGTTGATATAAAGCTTATCTTCCAGCATTAGTACCAACATCGTTGACATTGCAAGGAAAACGCAAGTTCAGTATGTTTCACAGGTTAACAGTTTAGCCACTTCAGAGAAGATGGATCAAAAGGGATACATGAGCTACAATCAGCAATCTACACATTAGAAACCGGTTCAGCAAACTACAAGCACACCCTCCACCCGAGACCACTAGGATGATTGAATCAATGTTCAAACAGATTCTCAAAAGTCAAAAGATCCAGACAACAGATTTTGATCACAAACTGGTTGCATTATCCGAAGATATGAATGGGATGATTCAATTATTGAACAATCGGACCGAGCATTTGACTACAAATATAGCAGATATTAGTGTTATCCAGTTAAGGAGTGGAAAACAACTAAATCCAGTACTTCAAAGGGAACTTCCTACAGCCAAAATCGTCAATTTGAAAGAAAATGATGATGCAGTTTTTGCAAACCAGACACCAGTGTCGACCGTCACTGCTGGGTGTCGATTGACACCAGCCAACGCAGACACTACAGAACCCGACAGTGTCGACCGACACGAACTGGGTGTCGATCGACACCAACCAAGTCCAAACATGCAAATTCTCCAAAACCCGATATCTGTTGCAGAAAATGTAACAAAACCCAAGGTTTCTTTTCCCAAGAGTCCTAGGAAGTCCAAACAGGAGCTAGATGATGCTAGATGCAAAGCTATGATGGATAAGCTTATTGTAGAGATGCCACTTATAGATGTTGTGAAGTCTTCTTCTATAGTCAGACATTATGTTAAGAGAATGGTTACTAAGGATTTGAATAATGAGCATGGTGTGATGATGTTCTCTGCACATGTAACTGGCATTATTTAGAACAAGACTCCACAGAAATAGGAGGACAAAAGAAAGACAAGGGTTGTCTCAGAACAGATTGTAGAGCTGAATAGTGTCGATCGACACCCACAACAGACTGCACTCGAATCGTTTATCACGGCTGTAATCGATGCTGCAAGTCCAAGACAGACTGCCAAATCAAGCACTGCACCTCTACTACTCAATCCACCTCCTAAACGGCTAAGGTACTCATCTCCTCCACCTACACCTCCTGATTTCATCTGTAAGACTTTTAAATTTTCCAAGACTGTTTCACGGTTAAGCAAGCCACGAGTTTCTCGTCGAGTGCTTGTTTCTTCTTTTGATGATTGTGAAGGAAAGAGGAGTATACCACCCATACCTAAGTGTCACCCTACTGATGTTCCTCATTTCCATGGTCGATCTCAAGCGCTAAATGCTCCTATACCACCATGGATGATGCGATGTTCTTCTAAGAAGCATTTACTGCCACCTTCTGATCCACCTGATGCTTGAATCCCAGCAAAGTCAAGCTATTGACTATAAATAAGCGCTAAGTGGGAGGCAACCCACTGGTATGATTTTTTTCTTTTTCTTTTTCCTTTATTTACGTTTTTTCCGCTAACTTCAGATTTAAATGCCACTGGGGACAGTGACGTTTAAGTCTAGGGAAGGTAGTTACTAACTACGTTTTTCTTTTGAGTCTTATTCTTCCTCTTATTTTCTTATTTTTGAATCGTTTTACTGAGTCAAAATCTAGTTAGGAATAATGATCTCTATTCTTTAGTTTATTGCCTTGTTGATTAATGCTGCAGATTCAACTCAATTTGACTATTGAAAAGATGGCAAACCGACAGACTTGAGGATATCGTACTTTGCAACACAATCCATTAAGGCTAGAGCTAATCTCACGGTTAGTGTTTATAGAACTTGTCTCCTTTTTCATACCTTATATTGAGACCAATGTGAAAAAGAAAAGTATTCCTCTCCCCTTATCTAATAAAAAAAAAAAAAAAGATTGATATGATTTTCGGTAGTGTATAGGGGTAGGAATGTTTCCCATGATCCAATTATTATACATTGTTAGGAATGATCAATTACAAATGTTGGAAATATGCCAAGGGTGTCAATCAAGTATGCGAGTTCCCCTTTGTTTACTCTTCAAAAAGAATAAGTCTGGGAGAGAAAGGATACCAAAAGAAAAAAAATATATATAAAGAATGGTCATTTTATCATGGTATAGTACATGAATGAGTGTAGAAGGTTTTTGAATGTTAGCTTGCTTGATGAGACCCAACGATGAAAGCCTGGTGGATATAGTTGTGGAACTTAGGTATGGAATGTAGAATGTTGTGCAAACTTGCAGAGAAGTACAGGTTGGTTAGGATTTGATTAAACTTGCTAGGCATATGGATTTGGTTAGAATGATCATGGCAATGGACTAGAGAATGTTGGAGGTTTCTTTGTGTTTTCAAACCTCTTCCACGGGTTCGGCTTTTGTGTTTTGCTTGAGGGCAAGCAAAAGCTAAGTCCAGAGGAGTTGATATAAACCTATTTTTATCTGTTTTACCTATGATTTAGGTATAAGTTTTAGAGTCCTTTTGTTATTTGTAGAGTCTTTTCTAATCTTTTTTAGGTCTTTACATGTTTGGGATGCATTTGGAGATTATGGAGCATTCTGGTGCAAAACAGACAACTTAAGCTGCAAAAGCAATCCATAGACAAAAATTGACGTAGGTGTCGATCGACACAACCCCTCCTGACGACAATTCAATTGCGCAACTTATTGATGTTTTGAAGATTTTCAAATTCAGCCTAGAACTTTCCCTTATTTCTAAAAAAGGCCCATCACGTTTTAGGTCATATATATAGTTTTAAAGGTCCTTGTTTAGACCTAACACTTATTATCTCTTTTATTCTTGGGAGAAAAACCTTTTGTAGACTCCCTTTAGAGAAGATCTTTCTTAACTCTATTCTCTTATTGTTTCTTACAATGATTTCTTATTCAAACATGTTTTGTTCTTTGATAATCATGTCTGAGTAGTTCTCTTGTTAGGTTTGGGGATTCTCAATTACGGATTTAGATGAATTAGTAGACCAAAAACCCTGTTAGGATAATATATTTAGAATTCTTCATCTTTGATTGTTCTTAATGCTAGTTCTAGAGTAAGTAACTAGAACTTGATTGTAGGATAATAGGTATACCCGCCATAGGTATCTATTACTGGAACTATCTTAGATGAGCCTAGTATTTAGATGCGGGCTAGCGTTAATTACTTAGGTGAACTTATCAAACTTGATTATAATGCTTGCTTAGTTCTAAGGATTTACAAGAGAGTTGGGATCAATACTATTAAGCATAGTGAGTTTCGCGGAACGCCACCGGTTACTCAATATTAGTGATTTGAGTTCAAAAATGGTTCGTTAATAATCCTAATATAATATTCTGATATTTCTTGAGCATTTTCCTAAACCCAACGTCTTAATCATCCGAATCTACAACCAATCTCTTTTATTGCTTTCTTGTCTTTTATTTTTATAATATTTTCTGTTTAGCTTTATTCGAAACTGTTAATCTATTGTGTGATCTGAGAACTTTGTTGAATTCGATCCCTAAGTGCTATAACCGACCTCTTTATTTGAAAGAGTAGTCATTAGGGTAATTTGACTCATATCACCAAGCGGCCTTGAAAGCTTCAGTTGGACCTTGGGTGAAGGTAGGCAGCTTATTTCTCAGCTCCTCAGAGTTAGCATCATCATAGAAGTTATTCAAGAAAGCTATCTTGATGCTTCTCCAAGTCTTGAGTGAAACTGCTTTCAATTGCTTCAGGCAAGAAGCAGCTTCCCCAGCAAATGAGTAAGGGAAGAGCTTGCAGAGTAGGTAGTCCTCTGAGACTCTATTAGTCTTGATGCTCAGAACGAGGTTCTCAAAACGTTCAATGTGGTCCATTCTTATCGTGAGATAAGCCATGGAAAGGATGTTGGCCAACTAAAGCAAAGTAGCCAGACTTCAGCTCATAGTCGTTCCTCTGGAAGGATGGGGGTACGATCGGTGACCTATTGGCATAGAACAGGTCGGGCCTGTTGAAATTCCCAAGAGTACGACGTGGTTCCACTGCTGGAGGTATAACTGCAAGAATTTGTGGTTGGTGTCGATTGACACCCAAGGGGTGTCGCTCGACACCAACTTCTTCTGCGTTCTGCTCTTGATGCGTGTTTTATTTCGCCTCAGTATTTTACTTGAAAGACCACACGACTACTGCAAGTGCACAGTATATCGGAGTAGTGTTTTAGGATCGAATCCACAAGGAGAGAAGTAGTTCAGAGAAATCCTTAAGAAGAGAGTGAAGCTAGAACCAAAATAAAGAGAGGGGTTGTTGTATGCTATGAGTAACCAAACTAAGAGACAAATAACTAAACTAAACGGTAAGCAATAAGAGAGAAAGCGTTAGGTCATCTGGGGTTTCTCCAGATGTCACGGTTCAATAAATAAAGTATAGATCTCAATCTAGGTGATAACATGGTTATCTTTGTTTACTTCCAAATTCTCGGACATACGAAACTCTATCAAGACCAGCTAACCCTAACGATTAGTAGGTGAAAGCCGGCTATTATCACTAATATCTTGCATACTCAGTTGCCCTATCAGTTAGTAAGTGCTAACATGGTTTCAAAATACCAGATCAAATCATTTAGTTCAAATTTGATTCTAGCCCATTAGTCCGTATCACTCGGCGGGTGTGCAACAGTAATAGTTCTTTATTCGGTTGAGTTAGTTCAAGCATTCAAACGAGATTTTGCCAAAGAATGAAATACCTAAGGTCAAGTACTAGGTGGCGTTCCGGACATACAAGCATTAAGATCAAACTCAACTAAAAGAATAGTGTAAACGATAAAAAAAAACATAGAAACCGCCTACCTAGACTTTTGATCTATTAGTCCCCATGAATTCCCCTTTGAAACCCCCTCAAACCCAACTAGAGATCTACTCGCTCATGGCAAAGGAGCTAATCAAAAGTTGGGTTGAGTAAACCATAACTAAAAGTTGAATAAAACTTAAAAGGGTTTAGAGATTACTTCTTTGAATGTAGAATACAAGTCTGAAATTATGACTAATCCACGACGAAAGTTGAATAAGTACTCGCTTAGTAGTCGTCAAATCTGAAATTACGACTAATCCACGACTAATGACAGTAGTTGTTATACCATAGTCGCTAAGTCCAGTTGTCGTCAATTAGTCGTCGATTTACGACTACTTTACGACAACCGACCATACAATATAAATTAGTCGTTGAGTAGTCGTATTATATTGGCGACTATTTGGCGACAATTTCACGATTAATAACACTGTACAAAGCGTGTGAAACATATAGTCGTCCTATAGTCGTTAAATTCTTCCGACAATGTTACGACTAATTTCCAATTAAATATAATGAACCCTGGGTATCTTTCAGGTAATCGCAAAATTGTCGTAAAATATTTTACGACAATATGCCGACTATTAAACGATTAAATGTAAAATACTAAGGATATGATATACTTTGTCATATAATAGTCGTATAAATGAATACGACTATTATACGTCTGTTTGACGATTAGGTTATGACTAATTTGGTTTGTCTTAAAATAGTCGGTAATTTTGGTGACTATTTTACGACTACGACGCGTCTAATTTGCTACTTATTCACGACTTCTTTGCGACTTCTGGTTTTGTCCGAATAAGAATTTGGTCATCAATTGTTGGGTTTCTTGTTTTTTGTTTAGTGTTATGGTTTGTTGTTGTTTGTTATTCGAAATGCTATAAATTATGAAAAGATATACATATTTTGAAAATCAAGTTCAAATACACATAAAAGTATCTTGTTCTTAAACAAACAACTTATTTCAAATAAACATAAGTTCAAGTATAGTGTTTGGAAAGTTAAATCTATGGAGTATTAGGTGGGGTACTTGGGAGACGCTCAGTGGATGTGGAAGAGTGAGTGGCCATGAATTCCAAGAATTGCGGATCGGTTTGGCGGAGATACTTCTCGACTAAGGACAAGTGTTCGAGCTTGTCCTTTTGCTCAGCTATGACTCGGGCTGACTCAGCTTCTCGGGCAGCAATCTCCGCATCCCGCTTCTCATTATATGCATCATGCTCTTCAATTTTCCGTTGAGCTTCCTGCAGCCGTTCTTCTAAGGCTTGAAAGGATGCTGAGTCTCCAGCGAGTTGGCGGTTGACGGTTGGTACTGCCTAGAGTGTCTTTCAGACATCCAAGTCCATAAGGATTGCCTCTTGAATCCCTATCCGTGGACTGCAAGAAATAGAGAGGAAGACAATTAGTGACTAAACGTATCAATGGACTCTAAGACTCTGAATTAGACTACAACATCTTACCTCGAGAAAGATGGCTGTATACTCATCTACTGTGAGATCCCGAGGTCGTGAAGTGCCATCAGAGACAGCAGAAGCTGCAGCCTCCAGTTCAAACAGCTTATCTCTCACATTCTGCTCATAAGTTAGAGCAATCTTCTCCGCCTTCCGATCAACATAAGTGCCATCCGACTTAGTGTGTGTTTGGATGAACACCTCACCAAGATGGACCGGTCTTCCCAATTTCTCTTCCTGCAAACATAGATCAATATCCTCACAAGTCAACTCACAGCTTGAACTAAACATCACACACAATAAAACTCTAACTTATGATTTGAATGTCACTAAAAGACATGAGATTTTGCAGAAACACTTACCAATTTATCTTGGAATTCTTGATAAGACTTTGGCCCAGAGTAGTGGATGTGTGGACCGAGACCGTTAGGGTCAGAGAGACGAGCTTTGAAATAGGTCTGACTCTTTTTCTATGCTTCTTCTGTGTCCTTGTAAGCACACATTGTTCCCCACAGAGTTTCTCCAATCCATGGAGGCTGCTCTCGAGTTCTCCTTGCGGTGCTAACCATATCCTTCAAGCGCCTCTTGACGATCTCATTGAAGTAATATTGGACTGTCCTTGTGATTAATGGATCCCAGTGGTGAGTTTTCTACAAAAAAGGAAGAAGTTAGTGAACTGAACTTGAGCAGACTATAAAACTCTAAAAACAATGACTGAACAGGAGCAGATATACAGGAAGCTTACCGCGAACTCTAAAAACAGTCTCTCTCTTTTAGCCAAAGGCACACATGACCAATTATAGTAGAGAGCATTGAACTTTTGATTAAAAATCCTTGTGATCTTTCTAACCAGTTTAGATCCTCTGTCGCGAGTAAACCTCCAAGCACATGCAACAATGAAAGAAGTAAACATGTTAAAAAATCAAAACACAATAAAAGTTATGAGAACAGACTATAGAACTGAGGCAGATTCACAAGTCTACTATGTTACACACTACACAGGTATAACTGAGGCAGATTCACAACAGAACACACACTATAGAACTGAACAAGAGCACACAACAGTATAAAACTAAGGCAGATAATAAATGTCTAATCCTAAAACATGCGAAGTTCAAAAGTCAACTATGTTCAACAATAGAGCATGAGTAGCAACAAAACACAATTAAGAAGAGAACATACTATAGAACATAACAAGAGCATGAGTAGCAACAGAACACAATTAAAAGACATCAAAGTCAACTTCATCAATAGAGCATCAAGAGAACACGATTAACAAGAGACTCGATTAACAAGAGAACACGATTCACAAGTATAGAACTGAACAAGGACACACGAGTATTCACAAGAGCACACAAGAGTATTCACAAATCTACTATGTTACGCAAACAAAACAAACATCCAACAAAACCCATCATTCACAACTATGTTTCAGGATTCACAAGTCTACTGGTTACACACTACAAATGCAGATAACACGAAAACAAATTAGAGGAAGAGAACTTACCACTCGGTTTTTGGCCTGGGAATCGGAGACAATACACAAGTCCACTGCTCCATGTTTGGCACTGAGAGAATATCTTGCAGAGCCACCGCCGAGTCTTCTTGTAGCTCAGGCAACGTCCCAGGAGCTTCCTCTTGGAAGTTGTTCCCTTGAGACAAAGGGTGGCTGTGAGCTAGATTGTCAGTATCCGGCGACTGAGGATCTTGCTGAGCAGGCTCTTCCGGCGATGGATTGAAGTGGACCTCTTCAGATCGAGGCGGAGCACCACCACGCTGAGGTTGAGTGGTGGAGTTCTGGAAGAGTTGTAGCGGTAGTGGATAGTCGGGTACGTGGGGGGGGGGGGGGGGCTGACGTCAAACGAACATCAGCTTGAGCCGGCTGCGTCGCTGGAACTTGAACCGCCGGCGCCAGAGTGAAGTTGTATTGATGAGGGAGATCCCAAGGTCTTGGGGTCGTTGAACCGCCGTCTCTCTGAGTAACATTAGGCGTCGTCTTCCGCTTTTGGGAGCCACCTCGACCAGCGTTATTAGATCGACGGAGAGATCTGCTTGAAAGAAGAGAGATCCCTAGAGATCGATTAAGTGAAGATGAAGAAGTGGCAGATCAAAGAGATGAAGAAGAGGAAGAAGATCAAAGAAGAAGAATAGAGATTGAAGAAGAAGAAGATCGAGAGATCGAACAAGAAGAAGAAGATCGAGAGATCGAGAGATCAAGAGATTGAGAGAGGAAGAAGATAGAAGAAGATTGAAGAAGAATGAAGAAGAAGAAGAACAGATCGAAGAAGATTAGGGTTTCAGAGGAAGAAGAAGAAGAAGAGAGATCGATTTGATTCGATATTTTGGCTAAGTGTTAGGAATGAGAAATGATTCGATTTAGGGTTTTTAACACTGTAGTAGTCGCATTGTAGTCGTATTATTGTCACTAAATGATTTGGGTTTGGGCCTCGAAATTCAAAAGCCCAACAACTTCGTCTGTAGTCGCAAAAGAGTAGCAAATCTGTCACCGTTTTTATTAGGTTTGGGCTTCGAGATTTAGAAGCCCAACAACTTCGTCTATAGTCGCAGAGTAGTCGCAAATCTTTCACCTAAATGATTTGGGTTTGGGCTTCGATATTTAGAAGCCCAACAATTTAAAACGTAGTGATTTAATAGTCGCATTTTTGTCATATAGTATATTGGATTTGGGCTTTGATATATGGTAGCCCAACAAATTAAGCTGTAATCGTTTATTAATCGCATAAGTGTCACTGTTTTTATTGGGTTTGGGTTTCGATATTTAGAAACCCAACAAAGCAAAGGATAGTCGTTGAGTAGTCGCATTATTGTCACATCTCTATTGGTTTTGGACTTCGTAATTTGGAAGCCCACCAAATTATAATTTAGTCGCCAAGTAGTAGCATAATAGTCACCTTATACTTTTAAAATAGAAATAATTTTACATAGGAAATATTCATGAACAAATTAAATGTTCAATGATATATTATAAAACAAAATTCATTCAAATGTTTTATCAAATAATTAAACATATACTTCACACATTTATTACTCTTCATATTCTACTTCATCTTCGTCCGAGGACGATAAATTACATCGGAATTCGTCTTCTGGTTCAGCATCCCCAACATTGTAATCAAGGATTATTGGGTTTAAGCCTTCCACCGGATTTTCTAGTACAAGATCTTCAATTGTAGTGAGTAAAACAACATCATCATTTTCTGTTTGCAAAAGAGTCGGATCATTATTTTCATATTCTCCAGAAATGTTTCCCCTCGGATTGACTTTTAAAACATTGAGCCAAATGTTCTTTGGTTTCTTTGTATATGGATACGGAATATAACAAACCAGATCTGCTTGAGATCCTGTATACACAAGTTATACATATATCAAATAAGAGTATTAATAATTAACAGAGAAACATATTTGACCTCTTCAAAATTACGTACCAAGAATAAATGGCTCGTATTTATTTTATTTCCTCGTAGATAGAACGTCTACAACGCCTCTGTGGCTTCGCGAGTGCCTCTCCCAATCTTTGAGTCATACCACTTACACTTAAAAAGTGTGATCCTCAAATTGACGATGCCCTCATACTCGAGTTCTATGATCTCAGTGAAGGTACCGTAGAAATCTGCTTCATCAGATGAATCAGCGTAATTTTCACCTTTAACACACACCTCATAGTTACATGTCTTTCGTCCAGCGCCGTGATTTTGCGTATGAAACATATAACCTCTTGTGAAATACATTGGCCAAGTTTTGACCTTGTTCAAAGGTCCTTGCACAATTTCTTGAATCCAAATAGGACATGAAGAAGTAGTGTTCCAATATGTTACCTAGATAATAGATAAATAATATTAATACATATAAATATGATTCTCACTTTTCGAATGCAAGAAATTGATGTAGACTTACATATTCTTTAACCCATAGATGATATTCTTCAGCTCTTCTCGCGTAGAGTTCTTTTTCTGGCAAGCATGAATATTTCGCAGAAAGACAATCCTCGAACATACAATATTTACAAACAAAGAAAAATAAATCAAAGTGATCTTAGTGAAAATTTACAAACGAATAGTGATTAAAAATACCTCTCAAATGGTTTTAAATAGTCACAATTTTTTAAAACATATGCATGTGCGCTTTGGTAGTCTTTCTCTGAAAGCCATTCTACATGCATTTCACCACTTGGACGGCCGACGTGCATAAATATGTTAGGTACTCCAGGGACATGATATATAGGAACTTCACCTTCATCGAACCTTGTTAACCTGATTCATGTAATTGAATGAAGATCGAAGTATAGAAAATAGTTAAATAAATAAATGTATTTACCTTGATTTGGTTTGTATATGATCGGTAAAGTAGTGCTCTGAAAAGTAAGCAATCTCGTCATTGATATATGACTCAAAAATTGAGCCTACAGCATATCTTTTGTTCTTTGCTTTTCCTTTCAACTTTTTGAAAAACCTCTCAAATGGGTACATCCACCTATACTGGATAGGGCCACCCAATTCAGCTTCGTATGGGAGATAGATAGGTAAGTGTTCCATAACATCAAAAAATGATGGTGGAAAAATCTTTTCCAAGTTACAAATGATTAAAACTATGTTCTGTTTGAGAATTTGAATGCGACTTGTCTGTAAAGTTCTCAAACATAGGTCCCGGAAAAATGCTCCAATTCCTGAAATATATGTGCAAGTTAAATAATTAGATAAAAAAATGATGGCAAATAAAATAGTAAGTATTGTACCTGATAAGGCAAGGTGGATATTCCGGTCAAGGAGTTCAACAAAGATAAATGGAAGTAGTCGCTCCATAAAAACATGACAATCATGACTCTTCATGCCTGAAAACTTTCCATTCTCCAGATCTACACAACTAGCCAAATCGCTAGAATAACCATATGGAAATCTAACATCATGTTTCACACATTGAAATAAACTTTGTTTGACTTCATCTATCAATGAATACGCTGAAAATGGAGCTTTACCTTTACTATCAATATGTAAGCCTGGCCGAGAACAAAATTTCTCAATATCCAATCTTGACATGATAACAAGATGCTTTCCTTGTGCCAATTATGTTCCTTCCCATAGCCACGCATCTTCTTTTCATGACCGTTCCCACCAACATCCTTGTTTTGGTGGATTTACACTAGCCAACCGCTCGTAATAAACTTGCTCCCTTGTCAAAGACTCGGGTGGATACTCGCTAGACGCATCTCTTCCTTTCAAAAAGTCTTTTCTGTTCCTACGGGATGGATGACCATGAAGAAAAAATCTACGGTGACAATCAAACCAGCATGTCTTCCGTCCATTGGGAAGATAAAAAGACTTTGTACTTTCCATGCAAACTGGACAAGACAATTTATCATGAGTAGTCCATCCTGATAACATGCTATACGCCGGAAAGTCGCTAATCGTCCACAGTAGTACAACTTTTAGATTAAAATTCTAACTTAATGAAAAACTGTAAGCATCAACTCCAGTAGACAACAACTCTTTTAACTCCTCAATAAGAGGTTGGAGGAACACATCAAGACTAGCTCGAGAATGATTTGGTCCAGAATTCAGAATGGTAAGAAATAAGTACTCTATATTCATGCACATACCAGGGGGTAAATTATATGGATTCAGGATCACAGGCCACAACGAATGATTACGAGACATGCCAAATGGATTGAACCCATCAGTACACAACCCGAGATAAACGTTACGGGGTTCTTCGGCAAACCGGGGATGTAACTCTTGGAAATATCTCCACTCCGCTGCATCTAAAGGATTATTCATTTCTCCCTCCTTTGATTGGTGCTCAGCATGCCATCGCATTACCGCAGCTGTCTTATGGCTCTGATACATTCTCTTCAACCGGTCTCCAATAGGTAGATACCACATACGACTATATGGTACTTTGGTTCTTCGACGGTCGTCCTTAGGCTTCCATCTTTGTGCGCCACAAAATCGACATTGATCTTCTTTTTCGTCTTCTTTCCAAAATAGCATACAATTGTTCTGACAAACATCAATCGTATGATATGGAAGTCCTAAATTACGCATCAACTTCTCGATCTGGTAATGTGAAGTTGTAGCCTGGTTTCCTTCTGGTAAAAAATCTGTAAACATTTCGCAAATGGAGTCCACCAACTTTTCACTCATATTATACTCTGCCTTGTTGTGCATGAGTCGAGATGCTAAGGATAACTGCGACTGCTCTTCACGACAACCATCGTACAATGGATTATTTGCACCTTCTAACAAGTCGTAGAACTTATTTAAATGGTTATAGACCGGTTCTTCCACATTCTGATAACTATCATCATGATGATAGTTATCATCATACCCCACGTTAAAATTAAATGCATCGTTCACCATATCCACATATGGATCTTCTACAACATTACCCACTTCTTCATGATTCGAACTAAAATACGTCCTATCCATGGAACTCGTTCCTATATCCATATTCATTTCTTCTCCATGCTTATACCAAACATAATAATCAGGCATAAATCCTTCACTAAACAAATGACTACTAACTCTTCTGCCCGAGATGATGTGTTTTTCATTCTTGCATACACCACAAGGACAATGAAATTTACCTTGACTACTCTGTACTATAGGCTGACTATTAGCAAATGTCATGAATTGCTCAACTCCTGCGACGTATTCGGCTGTCAAATTTCCCGTCACTTCATCAAATCTCTTGTACATCCAATCTCGATAAAAAACCGCCACTACCGCCATAATTGTAGTTTCCCGCCATTATACAATAAAATAAACTTATATTTTTTCTTTTAAATCGTTTTTTTTTCTTTGATGTTGTTGTTGTTTTGATTTGTTGGTGAAAGAAAAGTGTCGTGAACTTTTAATCTATAGACGAATTTTTATGACTTATTTACGACTACATGTTGTAGTCGCTAACAAGTTAGGTGTGTACCTACTTAGCAATGCGAAACACGTTTTCAACTACTTCATGCGACTCGTTTGCGACTCGGTTGCGACGTAGTCGTCAAATAGTCGCCAAATAGACGACTAACTAATGTAGTCGGAAACGTAGTCGTCAATTACCGACTACGTGACGACTAACTTCTCACTTCAGAAATGTAATCGTTAAATAGTTGTTTAATAACGACTATCGTCTAACTAAGCTAGTTAGTCGTAAATTGATGACTACTTCACGACAAAATTTCTTGTTGTCGTATTGTAGTCGTTAAACTGTCGCCACATTGTCGCAAAATAAGACGACTATACATGTTGTCGCTTTTCGTAGTCGTTTTTTGCCTGTTTTCTTGTAATAAGGGTCGGATTTCCACAAAGTTCTTTTGTTCACACAATGAGTAGAGTGTCAAGATTAAGCTAGAAGAGAATGAGTAAAATAAAAAGAAAACAAAGTAAATAACCAGCAGATTGGAGGTTGTGAAACAATATAATTAAGAGTTAGGTTTAAGGTATTCTCAGGAAACTATTGGTTCGTATATCTAATGATAGCTAGGTTGTTATCGAACCATTCTTAAACTCTAACTCTAATTTTGGAATAACCGGTGGCGTTCCGCGAAACTCCCTATGCCTATAGCTAAGAATAACCAGAGAAGCCGACAAATCTTATACTTAGACATGCATTATAAACGACTTCAATTCAGTTCACCTTAGTAAATAGGCCGATTCTTATTACACACCTATAAACCAAGCTCATCAAATAATAGATCCAACTACAGATACCTATGGCGGGTATATCTATTGTCTAGATTGAAGTTATAGTTAATTACTCTAGAATTAGCATTAAGAACAATTAAAGATGAAGAATTCTACATATAACCTAGCAAAGAGGCGATCTACTAAACCATATGAATCCCTAATGAGAAACCCTAACCCTAACAAGCAAACTACTCAAACATGGAGATTGAAACAAGCAACATAATTGAATAAGAAAGCATGAGCACAACAATAAAGAAAAGAGTTAGAAAGGATCTCTTCACTGTATTGGAATCTGAATGAATCTCTGAAAACAGGGGATCAATAGCTTATGTCTCTGAAAGAAAACTTGATAACAAGCTTGATAGGTCTAAACAATGACCTCTAAAACTATATATATGACCTAATAAATGTTCAGGGACTAATAATGCAAATAAGAAAGTCTTCTAGAGCAAATTTGCACTTTTGTAAACTTGAAAGCGTTATGGACTTCTCTAGGCCGAAGTTTTGCAGATTCGGCACAGAACCTTTTCTTAATTTTAAAGAAGGCCCATCATGTTTTAGAAATCTATATATATATATATATAGATTCTAAGGTCATTGTTTAGACCTAACAATTATTATATTTCTGTTCTTGGGAGAAAAACCTAGTGGAGACTCTTAAGAGAAGATCTTTCTAAACTTTAATCTCTTCTTGTTTTCTTCTTTGATTTCTTCATCAATCATGTTGATTGTTATAATCTTCATGCTTGAGTAGTTCTCTTGTTAGGTTTCAGGTTTCTCATTAGGGTTATAGATGATTTAGTAGACTGCCACCTGTTAGGATATCTGTAGGATTCTTCATCTTTGGTTTTCTTAATGCTAGTTTTAGATTGGCCACCTAGAACTTGATCTTAAATAATAGGTATGCCCAAACAGGTATCTATTACGAGAACTACTATTTGATGAGCCATGTTTATAGATGTGTAATAAGAATTGACCTTTCTACTTAGGTGAACTTATCAAACTCATTTATCATGCATGTCTTAATATATAGATTCACCAAGCCAACGATAGGGATCTTTAGCATTAGGCATAGTGAGTAGCACAACAAACCACCGGTTATTCTGTAATTACGATTTGAGTTTAAGAACGGTTCGATCACATCCTAGCTATTTCTAGATCTACTATCATCTGTTTCCTTAGAATACCCTAAGCATGACCCTTTTATTATCTTATTTTACTTCCATCCAATCAGCTATTGCTTGCTTTTGTTTCTTTTTATTTTCTTTACTATTTTACTTAACTTAATTCGATAATCAATAGTCTATTGCGTGATCCGAGAACTTTGTGAATTCGATCCCTAAGTGCTGCCAGTGACCTCTTTATTTGAGAGAGTAGTCTTAAGATTAATTTGACCTACATAAAATAATTCCTTCAACATCCAACATCAATATCAATGATTTGCCATCGAATCCTGCTAAAAAAAAGAGATAGTGAACTATCATCGAGATCAACGAGACGAGGTAAGACACAAATATCTTGAAAGAAGTTCATGTCAACCTTATGGTCATACGTTTAAGAAAACAATGATGAGTAATGCTCTGAGGCGATTTGACCCTGCTTGGTTTGAAAAATATGGTTATTAGCTTGAGTATAGCAGATCAAAGGAGAGCTTTTTGTTTATGTTGCTACTTATTTAACGATGACGTACGAAAGCAAGGTGGGAGTAATGTGTTTGTGAAAGAAGGGTTTTGTAGATGGAATAATTAAGCATGAGAGATTAGGCACCCATGTGGGTAAACCCAACAGTTCTCATAATTATGCTATTGAGAAATGTGTTAATTTGATGAATCAAGGTCAATCTATTGTGCATGCGTTGTTTAAGCAGGATGATGTGATGAAGAGAGAGTATCACATTCCTTTAAATACTTCGATTGATGCTTCTAGATATTTGTTGCGACAAGGGATAGCTTTTCATGGTCATGATGAGTCAGAAGAGTCTGCCAATAAAGGAAATTTCTTAGAACTCGTGAAATACACAGGAGAACAAAATGATGCTACAGGTAAAGTTATTTTGAATAATGCTCCAAAAAAATAACATGATGATTTCTCCAAAGATTCAAAAAGAGATTGTGAAATTTTTTACTAAAGAAGTAGTGAAATCTGTTATTGAAAAAATTGATCATGGCTGTTTTTGGTTGATGAGTCTGTTGATATTTCTCATAAAGAACAAATGGCAGTCGTATTTCGATTTGTTGATAAGAGTGGAACAGTGAAAGAAAGGTTTATTGAAGTAGTTCATGTAAAAGAAACGTCATCTGCATCCGTGAAGTCTGCTATTGATGATTTGTTTGCTAAATACGGGTTGAGCTTGAAAACGGTGAGAGGACAAGGCTATGATGGAGCAAGCATTATGAAAGGTAGTTTTGTTTTCTTTGCTATTTTAAAAGTCTTATGTTTGGCCCATTTTCTTACTTGCTGCTATCCAAAGTTGCCAAGGGTGTTGCGAAGTCTTTTGATCTTCTTTCTCTTCTCCTAAAAATTATTGTTGTCTACAAGTAAGAAATCAATTTGTTAAGTTTTTTTATTATACTATACGTATCCTTAATGTTATGAATGATCCTCTGACATAATACTGATATAATGACTTTGATTTCTGTACATGGATGTGATTACTGAACTTAAGACAGCTGGAGCCTCACAAGTTCCAATGTTCATGAATTGGGAAAATTATGTGTACTAGGTGAACAGCCACGCTACGCGTGGGTTGTTTTTTAAAAATTGTTAAAAAAAGATTATGTTACATGTTTTTGTTTTTAGACATGGTGATAACAAAAGGATATATGTTTTGATTTCTTTTAGTTATTTATGGGTTCTAGAAAAATATTCATTACGCCTAACATCGAGATTTCACTGATCTAAAGGCTTAAAGCTTCTACGCACGTAGTATGATCCCTTAAAGCTCTTTCTTCTTATATGAATGGGATATGCCTGAACTACAATACTATAGTTGTATTGGGATGGTTGAGTTCATTTCTTTCGATATACTATATTTTAGCGGTGCTAATATGCTTGTAGTTGTTCGTTGATTCTTCTTTTTAGTTTGTTTGCATCCTTCCGCGTACATTCCTCTTTTTATAAGTTCTTATTATGATTACCGAATTGAAAGATGAAAAGATAAAGAAAAAAAGAATTGTAAGTTAAAATTAATTTTCACGTGTTTTTCATAAGAATGTAAATATTTAATTCGTAATGAAAATTGGAGTTAACAAAATTAAGCTTTATGCATAACCATATATGTGATCCCATGCTAAAAAGTTATAAAAAACATGAAAGCAAATCACATTCTTGCACCAAATCATCAAATTCTAGTCATTAAATGATAATGGTTGAAGACGATTTGGTACAAGATAAAAATGAACCCCTGAAGTGAATATAATACCAAACCAGTATAGAAAATACAAAGAAGCAAAGCGATTGATCAAATAGCGAGAAGGCAGTCTATCTCTACAAAATTTTGTGGTCCATACTCCCGAGGACATGATCAAGAATCATGTGTCGGTGATGAGGTTACAACTGAGGAATGCAGTTCTCGTATAATACCTATGATCACTCCGATACACATATTACATATATATGTGAATTAAAACGTGTTATAGTGAAGACGTCACATGAGACCTTCACTTGGTCTATTGGAAATGATTGGTGTATCTAGCTACTTTGAGACTTATGTGTTAGACTTGTTGTAATGTCTTGATTTCATTGTAGTCAGAGTACTCTACCGCCATAGCGAAAATGCCTTGATGCAATCTTGGCTAACATAAGCCTATAATCAACCGAAGTTGAATTATCTCTCTTGACATCTCTTGGAGAGACAACAAATTTTAACCAGCTGAAATACTACGAATAGAACTGAGTAATTTAACTAATACTAAGAACACGTACCGGTGAAAAGAAAGAAAAAGAAGACAATGAGGACACGGGCAACTCTCAATCAACTTATCTCCAATTTGTCAAAACACAAACAATAACAAAAAGGAATTAGGAAGAGTAAAAGGGATTTTAGGTTTAACATAAGAAAAGTTTGGAAAAGAAACCATCGATTTGGGACACGAAGGCATTCGACAAAAAGAATGGAGACAACCATTGTGTAGCAACAGAGGAATGAAGCGTAAACTATCTTACGATTTAAAAAGAATTATAGCTTGTGAAACTCATTCATCGTGTGGTTTCTTAACGGAGACGAACTCTGTGAAGCAACAAAGGAATGAAGCACAGACTATCTTACGGTTTAAAAAGAATTATAGCTTTTGAAACCGATTCATTGTGTGGTTACTTAACGGAGACGGCCTCTCGCTTTCTATAATTATTGAATCATTAAAACTTAAGATAATGGAACTAAAAGAGTTTTGTACCTTTGTGAAACTCAAAGGATGGATGGAGCCATGGAGGTGATGTCATAAGTGACATGTGGAGTTTTATAATTGGTTGGGTGAAGCGTAAGTCAGCTATAGAGATTATGTAACTCCTTGCTAACATCTCAGAATTATATATGCTGAAGTATGAAGCTCCTCTTAAAGTAATATGATATGCCTTTGTTAAAAGAGTGTTAAAAAAATAAGGGTTCAAGTAAAAGTAAAACTCAAATTTGAAATCTTTGGCTCTTCAATCTTAAGTACAACATTATAAGGGCCACTTTCTCAGGCTCTGTGATCAGATACCTATTTAGAACTATGGTAAAGTTTTAATAGACATGATCAGATTAACTCTTAATGAACTACCATACGTGCAACACCAGCCTCCTTAGATTTAACATCATAGATTTTTAGGAAATTTAGCTAAAAACTTGGAACCCCTTTCTATGGAAGGTCAAGTAAAGATATCATCTTTTCAAGAATCATTAAAAAGGAAGAGAAAAATAGAGATAAAGAATACGTTAACTCCTTAAGTAATTTTCTCCATCTTTGCAGCTTCTTGAACCCCATCGACTTTCGTAGGTACATTCACAATCTTACACTTTCCAAGTTGTCAAGTAAAACTTTCGTGAGGATGTCACGCACCTATATATGATCAAGGAAGTTGCAACGAAATAATGTTGGTGGAAAAATAAAATCTATGTTTTTCAGAAATAAACATTTCAACCTTTCATACTCTTTTCCATAAACCATATATCATCAAATATAGGATGAATAATAACCACCAAATAAAGAAATTCATACTATTTTCCATTAGAATTTCGAACATATTCTGAGCCGGGAGCCCAAACAAAATCAAAGTTGGAAAGGAGAGAGCCTGCAAATTCATCCAAGCAAAGCTTCCCATGACCCGCATATCAGCACTACCTTCTTTCTTTTTTTTTTGTAAAAAAAAAAACAACAACTTCACACGCTCGTCATTGCAGCCACCACATGCTTCCCATAGTTAGTGCTCGATTTTTACTAATCCTCGTGTCCTTTTTTCTGCGTCGCTATGCTTTTGTTGATTTGACACTAAATCAATGGCTTTTTCTAGTAATTGAACGTTAAACGGACGAGAAGAGGAAGAGGTAAAACTCCATTAAAATTCGAAGGCATAAATGTGAAACCCTAAAGTCGGGAGACGTGGATTCGTTGATATTATGATTTTATTGTTTTCTGAAATTATATGCCATATGTCGCTCTCTCTCATGCTGATGTGGTTGAAAAATTGGGAGAGTTCAGCTTCTTTCATATATATGATTAGGCGATCACCCGCGCGACACATCGATTTTCTCAAATGATTTTGTATTGTTTAATTTAAATATAACTTTTAATTATCTAATCATTCACTCATGCAATAAAAAAACTATTCTTAGTAGTCCTGGGCGTTTGGGTATTCGGTTCGGGTTCGGATCGGTTCTTTCGGGTTCGGATTTTTCGGAACTATAATTTTAGACCCCGTTCGGGTATTTGAAAACTTCGGTTCGGGTTCGGTCCGGTATATTTTGGGTTTGGGTAGGTATTGGTACTTCCATTGAAAATCCGAAAAGTAACCGAATATTATTGGATACTAGTTCATAACTACCCGAACATACTTGATACTAACCACATATACCATAAAACCTGTAAATTTGTAATAAAAAAAACTTGAAGTAAAATCAATAAAGCATGACATAATAAAAGTTTCACACGTTCAACCAAAAAGCAAGATTCAAAACATCCAAATAAAACCATCCAAATAGAAGAAAGAAGTTCAAATCCAAAGCAAGACATAAAACCATCGTTCAGAATCAAATCCAAAGCATTCAAAGTAAAGAAAGAAGTTCAAATCCAAAGCAACATCCAAACATGATAGATTCTTCATGACTTGTTCCTGTTACATCAAAACCAAATAAGCTCAGTTGAAAAATAAAAAACCATAAGTAAACATTAAACCATAAACCAAGTAAAAGTCAAATACGAAATGATCGTTGATTCATGAGTCTAGTATATTAACATTGAGCTATAAACCAAGTTCAGAAGTAAAAGAAAACAAAATGGAGTGATGAAGTTACCTTGTAGTCGTTTCCTTGATTAGTCTTTTAGTCCAAGTTCACTTCAGTTTGAAACTCTGAAAAAGATTCAATCAACACCCAAGTTGTGTTAGAACATAAGAGAGTTTTCAAACAACATCTAAAACTAAAACTAGTAAACTACATAGATAAAGTTACCTTTCTCAAGCTTATCAAGTAATTCTATATCAGCAAGAAGTTGTGCATTTGTTAGAAAAGTGTTTTCACTCAGCTTGATTTCACTTTTCAACCACTGCTCAAGGCAAACCAAAGTCTCTACCATATAATGAGTAAGGCAGCTTCTACTTGGCTCCAAAAGACGACCACTGGTGCTAAAAGCACTTTCAGATGCGACAGATGACACTTGCATTGCAAGTACATCTCTTGCAATTTCTGATAAAACTGGATACTTCTGACTATTGAGTCTCCACCAAGACAAGACATCCCACTCCATTCCAGGAAGAGTCTTAGGATTTTCTACCTCTGCCTTCAGATAGATATCTAACTCATCTTTAGGATCAGTAACCCTAATTTCATTAACCATCTCTTTATATGACCTGTCCATCCTTTCAAACTCAACATTACTATCTTCAGCTAACTCACATGCAAAAGTATCTCTGGCAGCAGTAGATGAAGGCGGATTAGACTGTGATGATTGTGTGTTTGGTCCCTTGAAAATGACAGTGTACTCCTTCAGCATAGCCTTCATGACATCATAAACAGAATTATACATCTCCTTGGCTTCTGAAGTGTCTACACCATAAAGTTTCTCAAAGCACATTTTAGCAAATTCCATTTTCTGTCTAGGATCAAACACACTAGCAATTATCAACATCCTATTGATATTCTTTTGTCCATCCCAATACTTGTCGAATTTTTCCCTCATTTCAACAGCTTTTTCCCTCAACTCTTTATCATAACTATGAGTCATTCCCAGCAGATTTTTTTCTATGGTGACTATCTCACCATAACACTTGTAAGAGCAAACAATACTTGACGCTGAAACGACCAAAGTAGCAGTGTAGAATAAGCCAAGAAACTTTACTAACCTCTCTACTTCCCTCCAATCAATTGTAGTAGGCGGTCCAATCCTCTTTTCCCCATCGACTACTTCCAAGAAGTGGTCATTGTACAACTTGTCTTCAGCCTCCATCTTGTCAAATGCCACCTTAAACTTGATTGCTCTTGTTAACATCAAATAGGTGGAATTCCACCTTGTTTTGACATCCAAAGGCAAACTCCCCCTTGTCATCTTACCTGTCACAACTTTCTGCTCAAATGAGTCACATCTAGAAGTAGAAGATCTCACATATAGCACTCCATTGCGGATGGCTTCCACATGATTACCCAATTTGTGCAGACCTTCTTTCACAATCAAGTTGATGATATGAGCACAACACCTCATGTGCATAAAATCTCCATTTAACACCAAAGAATCAGCTCTCTGTGATTGTAAAGCTCTCTGGAACTTCCTGAGTGCACTAGTATTGGCAGTTGCATTGTCAACTGTGATGGTAAATATCCTCTCTATTCCCCATTCAGTCAAACACTCAAGTAGAACCCTTGATATTGTAGCTCCCTTGTGATCTGCGATGTACTTAAAGCCAATGATAAACTTTCTTAAACGCCAATACTCATCAATGAAATGCACAGTGATTACCATGTAGCTAGCACCTGTAGCTTGAGCAGTCCAAATGTCAGTTGTAAGAGACACTCTACGTTTATTAGCTGAAACCAAATCCTTCAGAGATGCTTTTCTGGCCACATTCATTAAAATAATATCTCTAGTAGCTGTTCTTCTTGAATGAGGCTTGTAGAGATTAGCTTTGCTGCATATATGTTTCCAAGCAACACTTTCAACAAATGAAAGTGGCAGTTGTCCCAAAACAAGCATTTCATTCGTAGCCTCTCTAAAAACTTCCTTAGAAACTTTTCCACTTTGTAGATTTCCCTCTTGATTAATAACATTCTGAGACTGGCGTCCTTTCCATGCCGAGTAATGCTTGCAGCAATCCAAATGTTTCTTCAAGTTTGAAGTCCCTGATTTTGTTGAACATCCAAAGAACCTCTTGTAGTAATGACATTTGCATTGGTCATCATCACCATCTTTTCTCGTGAAGTGATCCCAAACCCAAGACCTTGTTTGCAACTTCTTCTTTGGCTTACAAGGGTTAGCACTATCACCATCATCAGCGACATCGCTTTTTCTCTTCCCTTTACTGTTATCAATAGGTCGAGTCCTACCCTCATCTTCGTTTCCTTTTGTGTTACTTTCAGTATTGTTTGGATTTGCTGAAGAATCCATCTGCAAAAGAAAAAAAATATAAACAATAATCGGTTAACAATTGAATAAGAATAATACTTAATAAAGTAAGCTATCACACGTTGCAGCACTAGCATGAAACTATAACTTAATAGTCTAGTTACACTTAATAATGCAATCTATCACACGTTGGATGCATACTAGGAATTAATGAATTAATAGTCTATAAGACTCTTGGATGCATACATACCAAACTATATTATTCACGATCCAGTGAACTTACTATTAATAATTTTAAAACAATTGGATCAAACACATACACACACACAACTGTCAACATATAAAAGAGAGTCGGACAAATTTATTTTGATAAAATGTGAATGTTATATATCAAAATATGAAGGTATATTTACAAGCTTACTTAAAAGAAACAAAGTCGATGCTTAAAACAGAGTCCTATAACTTAAAAAAAAACAGAGCATGGTAATAGAATATAACGTTTGAGTTAGAAGTGGTGTAGATGAGCCTAAAGTTGAGCTAAATCACCAAAATTTGAATCTGAGGGAGTCGATGCTTTTGGGTAAGTGATGCTCTTGTAAATTTATATTCAAAAAAATTAAGATGCACAACAGATCAATTGGTGGTAAGAGATGAAAATTTGGAGATCAAAACTCACACAAACTCAGATTTTTTTTCTCCACAGATACAAAAATAGAATCAAATAAATTGAAAAATTTAACTAATGAAAACAGATAAATTAGAAGAAATCAACTAAGAATACAACAGAGAAATACAAAACCAAAACGAAATTACAATTATAAACTACATATTTGAATCAGTGACTCAAAGAAACAAAAGCAAAATCACAGAAGTAGAAAAATGAAAAGTACCTCGGATCGAGTCGAGTTCTTGACTTCTCTGAAGAATGAGACGGCAGAAACAAATGAGTTAGGGTTTCCAGCTTGTTGCGATTTGTGTTGATACGCTCTAGGGTTTAATAAATCAAAAATTGGGAAGAAGAACAAGCTAAGGCAAGTAAGGGTTAATGCTATTGTGTGTATATAAGTTCGGATCGAGAAAAGTACTTTCGGTTCTTGGGTATTACCCGAACCCGAACCCAGAACCGAAGTTACAAAAGAGAAAGATCCGACCGGGTATTAGGCAGGGAACCAAAGTGCATTCGGATCGGATCTTACGGGTCGGGTTCGGTTCGGATTTTCGGGTTCGGGTATTTTGCCCAGGCCTAATTCTTAGTATTCAAATATATGTTTCTAACAATGTTCTTAACAATGCATTATATATACAATTTTTAAACAATGTTCGTCCTTAACCAATTTAATATATGGTAATGTTGGGTATCTAGAAACCTAAGAATTTGTTGATAAACCTCTTTACGTACTCTTCACCTTCAGTGGTTTATTTTATAGATATAAATTTAAGAGAATAGTCTACTCAAACCAAAATCAACGGCTATTATACACTCATACTTTGAGTTAAGATTACGAAAAAAGCTTCGAGTATGAGAAAACCAATAAAATAATTTTATTGAAAAAACATGTAATGATAAAATAAATTTAGTATTAGTACAATTAATGTCCAAATAAAATTATATGTAAAATCCAATAATAAATATATCATTAAACTATGAATTAGAAGTCAAAAGTTTACATTAATTAATTAGTAGACACATCACAAATGCTAAATTGATGATGTGTCAATCATATGGTGAGAGTTGGCCAACTTTCGTATTTATGATTCGGTTTTTGTAAAATTAGGGTAAGTTCATACTTTAATTTGATTAGTACTTGTTGCTATACGAATGATTGTTAGATTTATTTGAAAAATATGTGTTGAAAATGATAAGATTTTGATTAAAATCTCTCAGTTTTATTTTGATGTTTATATATAGGCATATGGAGGGATAATTTTGCGATGGATGTCTGTTGCATTAGTCACCTTGAATAAAGGTAATGAATCGTTATGTTTTTAAATTTCTTAACTCATAATCTAGGTAAGACTTTAGTTTTAAAAACATAATTTGTGTCTGTTTTGTTATAAAAGTTTAGTTAAAGCTAGTTTGTTTGGTTTGTTTGTTTTGTTATAAAACATATGGTGAGAGTTAGCCAACTTTCGTATTTATGATTCGGTTTTTGTAAAATTAGGGTAAGTTCATACTTTAATTTGATTATTACTTGTTGCTATACGAATGATTGTTAGATTTATTTAAAAAATATGTGTTGAAAATGATAAGATTTTGATAAAAATCTCTCAGATTTATTTTGATGTTTATATGTAGGCATATGGAGGGATAATTTTGCGATGGATGTCTGTTACATTAGTCACCTTGAATAAAGGTAATGAATCGTTATGTTTTTAAATGTCTTAACTCATAATCTAGGTAAGACTTTAGTTTTAAGAACATAATTTGTGTCTGTTTTGTTATAAAAGTTTAGTTAAAGCTAGTTTGTTTGGTTTGTTTGAGATTATCGTTTGTAAATGATAATCTTTTGGTAATGACGACATGAATTTCATATAAATTGTTTTGTTTTATTTTCAGGTTATAATAATGAGAAACTTTGAAAGATGACATGATGATGAAATGGAAGCCTTTTCACCATTGAAGAGAGGTAATGCATCGCCCTCCCTTGTATTGAATTTTTAGATTTAGATTAGGTTAGATATGATTCACTTATTGAATGCTTTGTGTTTGGTGTGTGATAAATGTGTGTTACAGTTTTGGTGTGTCTGTTTTGTGAGTGTCTTTCAATCAAACTTAATGAGTGTAGTTTGTTCAATGATTGGTTGTTAAGAGTAGGTTAAGCATTTTTTCTGGCTTTGAATGCTAACAACAAAAGGTGGACCAACACTAATTAAGGGGGTGGCAACTGTCACCACATACTTTTTAATGTCTTTTAGTTTTGAATGTAATTTTTCTGTAGTTTGAATTATGCTCCCATTAAAAACAAAATAAAATGCCCCTATCGACTATTTGCAAACCTTAAAAGTCAAAACTCATATTATTTTGTTGTGATCGTAGCCCATTAATGTTTATTCTAAGTGTAAAAATTAAATAACTTTAAATTAAAAATCTTAACCCTAATTTAAAATATAAATTTTGGTTTCTCTTCTTCTTTTACAAATAAACTGACACATAACATCATTTTATTTCTAATTTAGCATTGTTTTAAAAGTGATACTAGCATTATAATGTAATTTAAAAAAGCGACGCCAAATTCAGTGATGCTAAATATATTTAGCATCGCTTTATTAAATGACGCTGTAATTAATTTTTTTCATCGTTTATTTTTGGTTAGTGTCATTTATGTTAGACGTTTCTATTACTGATTCTAGAATCATTTC
Source organism: Arabidopsis thaliana (assembly GCF_000001735.4). Taxonomy (NCBI): domain Eukaryota; kingdom Viridiplantae; phylum Streptophyta; class Magnoliopsida; order Brassicales; family Brassicaceae; genus Arabidopsis; species Arabidopsis thaliana. The sequence goes on along the minus strand of NC_003070.9, from coordinate 16,068,022 downwards.
ATAAATAATGTCAAATATATAGTTAATATCAGAAAATAAAAACGACGTTAAACTGAACATTAAAGTCAGTTTTCATAAATGACGTTAACGTTAATATTTGCATTGCTTTCAAATCGATATCAAATATTAACATCACTTTATTTAGGTTTTTAAATGATACTAAATAGTTTGACAAAAAAATATACTAAATTAAGTATATTATTTTTGAATTAATTTTAGATAATTTATTAAAATAGTGGATAATAATAATATTTTATAAAATCATGTTCTATAATAGATAAAATTGTAATTGATCAAAATAGAAATGTATTTTATCATCCATAATTAAAAAATTACAATGTATTTTTGGAATTGAAATGATGATCGAAAAACTAAAAAAACTACTTGAAGTCATAAACGAAATTCAAGTGTCAAAGCAAAATAATATAAACTACTTGAAGTCATTGCCTTCTACTTGAAGCCATCTCCTTCTATCCATAGTACTAGTCCTTGAAAAACCTTAAACGCAAACATAAGAAATATTACAAAGCACAAAAAATAGAGATATCATATATATATGTATATATAATTAATTACCTTCTACATGTAGTGCAATTGTTGTTGCCGGCGGCAGGTTGATATATATATGACTTCATTCATCTTATCCACTTTGTCTTCCAAATCACTCATCTTCACCAATTTATCTTCTAACTCACGAACTCGATTATTCAAGCTAAGCACTTCTTGTTCCTTACTCAATGTTGTCGTGGTGCGATTCTGAATAAATGACGAAGGAGTGGGACCAAGTCCAACACAACGAACACGACCAGGCCGCTCTCTCCCAAATACCTGAGCGAAGTCATCATTTGAATTTGGGGTACTATTATTCCCATTAGTGTCTCCAGCGTTTTGAATAATCTTCTTAGCTAGTTTCTCCTGAAAGTTAAAACATTAGAATTTTTTTTACAATTTCATCTTTGGGAAGTGTTTACGTAGATAACAAAGCTTAAATACTTGTTAACTTCCAAAAAACAATAGCCTAAGCTTATACACTAGTGAACATTTTAAGTTCTCCTCTCCATCTTGCGTTTTGTCAGAGTCATAGGTATACATCTGTATGTAAATTCATTAAAATAAAACATTTGTCTTCTTAAATTGTACATTTATATAATATGAAACATAAAACAGAATAAAAAAAAAGGAAAAAGCAAAAGTTAAATCCAAAATCCAAGTTTTACAAGCTATCACATACTCAAACGTCTTGCACAACATCTCTAACTAATATCAATATCCTCAACTGGATCATCATCAATACATTCTCCCATATCATACAAGTCTCTTGGTTTGAATACATCATCAATACATTCTCCGAGGTCATATACTAGTGAATTTACTAAACCAAAATTCTCGACAAAGACACATAACAATTAAAAATCTCCAGACAACAGATAAGTTATTCAGTACCATGATGATTTGTAGTCAAAAAATAAAACAAAAATTCAAGAGATGTACAAGGAAACGCCAATGAGAGAGGTAATTCAAGAGAAGTACTTTGTCCTCTTGGTCTGTAGAAACAACAGAGCAATAAAAATTAGAACTTAAAAATAATTACAGAAACAAACAGAATGAGTATAGTTTTATATATCAATGGTGAATTCATTTACCAAATTGTGAAACTCATGTAATATAACATTAACCAAACGGATGCAGAGAAATAAAATTATCACCTGAGAATCAAAGTGATGAGAAATAAATGAATTAAGGAGAAGGTGATGAGCGTAATTGAATCAAAGATGGGGACAAAGCTTGTGCAGGAGATGAGTGTGTCGAAGCCGAGACATAGATGAAGAGCCACACAATCAAGGAGCCAAGAGGGAGATAAAGAGCCACAAAATCAGGGAAACGAGTGAAGTTATGCCGTCAATTACGAATTCAAGCTAGCGAGTACTTTGGGTTGAAAGAGATTTGATAATTGGAGAGGTACTTATGGTTGAAACAGAATTAGGGAAAAATTGGGGAAAACCCTCCAGAAATTCTATATCAGCGGGAAAGAAAATACTAGAGGCGGTGATGAATTTATTTTTCTTTTCTAATGATTTAAATTTTATTATTAAAAATAAATTGCATCGTTTAATAATAGAATGATACAAAACATAAGTATTTAGCATCAATTTCTAAAGTGATGCGATCCCTTACTACATTTTTTAATTATTGTGTCATTTTTACAAATGATGGTAAATAATTGATGTTAAATACATAGTTTTTTGTAGTGGATTTGCCATCGGATCCAGCTAAAAGAAAAGAGATAGTGAAATATCATCTAGATCAAAGAGAAGAGGTAAGACACAAATATCTTGATAAAGGTCCATGTCAACCTTATGGTCATACTTTTAAGAAAACAATGATGAGTAATGTTTTGAGGCAATTTAACCTTGCTTGGTTAGAAAAAATATGGTTATTGGCTTGAGTATAGAGGATCAACATAACCTTTTTGTTTATGTTGCTACTTATTTTAAGTTGACGTACGAAAGCAAGGTGGGAGTGATGTGTTTATGAAAGAAGGATTTTGTTGATGGAATAAGCCTGAGAGATTAAACACCCATGTGGGTTAAACCCAATAGTTCTCACAATTATGCTGTTGAGAAATGTGTTAATTTATTGAATGTCATGTCATTGGTGGAATCTACTAAAGGAGAATTGCAGAAGCTTAGGAATGATGGATGGGATTCATAAAGTTTCATCATTTTGCGAGAAACATAATGTTGAAATGCTTGTCATGAAAGAAATCTTTGTTGATCCAAGGAAACCAAGAAAGAAAACCAATATAACCAACATGAATCATTACAAGGTTAATTGTTTTTACATTGTTCTAGATTTAGCTTCAAGAGTTCAATGATCGTTTTAACGGAAGTAAATACTAATCTACTTAATTGTATGGCTTCTTTAAGTCCTTTGATTCATTCCATCAATTTGACAAGGAAAAATTGGTGAGGTTGGTAAAGTTTTATCCGGATGACTTCAACTATGGGGATATTTTGGTTCTTGAGCAGCATCTTGATATCCACATTGACAATATTTGCAGAGATGAACGATTAAAGAATCTTAAAAATATTGGAGATCTTTCTTGTTTGATGGTGAAAACCCAAAAGCATATTTCACATCCTCTAATTTATAGACTTTTGAAGTTGGTCTTAACTTTACCAGTTGCTACAGCAAGTGGTGAGGATGTTTTTCTGCAATGAAGTTGTTGAAGACGGCTACACGTAATAGAATTGGTGACTAATTTTTAAGTGATTTTCTTGTGTGCTATATTGAAAAAGAGTTGCTTGAATCTGTCAATAATGATGAGGTGATAAAAGAAGTTACAAATGGTAAAAGAGCGTAGAGTGCATTTGTAAGATGTTTTAAAGTTTTTTTTTTGGTTAATAACATGTTTTGGAGTTTTCATATGAATTTTTTTTAAAATTTATTTGATATTTTAGTTTGCTTTTTCTATTATATTTTGCTCCCATAAAATAAAGTTTCTAGATCCGCGACTGCTAACAACTTAACTTTAACTTTCACCTAACACAAACTTAACTTAAAAATAATTAAACTCATTACAAAACCATACTTACACCTTTCTTTATATAACTGCATCTTAAGACTTAAATTTAACACAACCCACATCTCTTTCATTCTACTTTTTAAATCACTCAAACCATTCTACAAGTTTATGGATCCCATCAAGTTGCAACAACTCAAATGGCAAGTGTGCAGAATGATGACGATTTGATGAAGCTAGCAAATCAAATTTTTGAACATGATTACAAGACGAAGTTTACTTTGGAGCATTGTTGGAGAGAAGTTAGATATTAAAGAGATTGTTAGGAGTAAAAAAGAAAGGCTATTGATGGCTCTCCACATTTGGCAACCTGTAATCTTGTTGAGGCTAAAGCGGAAGAAGCTTCCCAACCTCGTCCCCCTGGTGTGAAGGCTGCTAAGGGTAAAACGAAAGCTCCCAACAATTCACCAACTATTGAAGTAGAAGGGAAGGCTTTAGAAAGGTTCTAGAGTATGTGGGACATAAAGAAACAAGATTTGACATTTAAAGAAAAGTTATGTGATAAGAAATTGCTTGACATTCTTGTAGCAAGATCAAACACTTTTAGTGAAGTAGAAGTTGAGCTAAGAAACAAGCTCATTAGGGACATGTATTTTCAGTCTTGACAAGCTCAAGAAATTGTATTATGTTATGCTTTTAGGTATGATAACTTTTTGTTCTGTTTTTTTGGTATGATGACTTTATGCTTTGTGTTCTGTCTTAATGTATGATGACTTTATGTTATGCATGATATTGTATTATTCTAACAAGTTGAAGTGTATCTTTATGTAGGATTTATGCTTTGTGTCTTTATGTTTTTTTTGTAGGGAGTTTATTGAAGTAGATGAAAAACGCATACGACTCTCATACCACATATTTAGCAATCAGACAAGTTGAGGAACAAAGACCACACAAGTAATCAGACAAGTTTACATGGTCAGAAGCAATCAGACAAGTTTTTTTAGCCACATATTTTATGTAACCACATATTTTTTCAGCATTCTCGTACCCTATATTTTCGAATTGTGATGCTATATATTACAACATGTATGGGACTAATAATAAACTTATTCTCTCTTCTTCCCATGATGATTTTGAGGAAGAATTTAAAAATATTTTTGAAGAAGAATTTGAAAATGCATTATACTCTTATGGTCATCGTCAAGAAACAACCAAACAAAGAAAAAGAAGAGCCTATACTGAAAGAGATCGTGAACAAGGACACATCAAGTTACAGAACAATTATTTCATTGAAAATGCAACTTTCACTATTACTCAATTTTGACGCCATTTTATAATGAACAAGTCCTTGTTCATGCGCATCATTACTCGACTCGCCAATAAAATTTCATTCTTTCAACAATGAAGAGATGCTACTGGAAGGTCTGGTTTATCTACATTACAAAAGTGTACAACGGCAATGTGGATGCTTGCATATGGTTGCGCGACTAATGTGGTTGACGAATACCTCCGTATTGGTAAAACCACTTTGCATTCATGCATGCATCATTTTGTTAAAACAATAATTCTTTTGTTCGGAGATGAGTACCTAAGGAAACTCACAGCAGAAGATATACAACGATTACTCTTTACTGGAGAGAGTCTAGGTTTTCCTGGGATGATGGGAAGTATCGATTATATGCATTGGAAGTGGAAGAATTCCTCAACTTCTTAGAAAGGCCAATATACACGTGGATTCGGAAAACCTACAATCATTTTAGAGGCAGTAGCTTCCCAAGATCTTTGGATATGGCACGCATTTTGTTTCAACCTCCGGGCACCTTAAACAATATCAATATTATAAGTTGAAGTTTAAACAAACATTTATCCAATTTATCTTAAGTGGCCTACATTTATCCAATTTATAAGTTGAAGTTTAAACAAACATGATGTAAACATAAACAAAAACAATTAGTTAAACTATTGACTCCAACAGTGAATTATTTATGTTTACGTCATGTATGTTTAAACTTTTATGTCATGTATGTTTCAAATTTTATAAGTTGTAATAATTATTACTTTTAAAAATATAAAAATATTTTTATTTTTAAATAATTTTTTTCTTAAGAACTACAAGTTAAGAAACCACTATTGCATATTACCAAAAAAATTAATCTCTTAACCAAACTCTTAACATCAAAACTTTCAAAATTAATTTTATATATTCCTAAGAACTATGCTAAGACTAATCTAAGATACTACCAATAATGATGCTCTAAGAAAATGCACATTTACTAACTTTCTTTACTATTGTTTGTTTGATTGATTGATGCTTTTAAGATGTGAAATCGCAAATAGTAGTTGAGAACACAACCCTTTACATCTAGCAACATGATTTGCGTAATAGAAAATAAGTTAAAATCTAATATTTTTTATGAGTCATGATTAGCCATCTGTGTCTGGAGTTTGATTGAACTAGTCTTTCCTATATTCTTCTATTTCAATCTTGCTCTTGGATGATGCATAAATATCATGAATGTGTCTTATTTTCTTCCTTATTTTTTTTTCTAGTTTCTCAGCTTTGGTAAAGTATGTTTGTGATTGTATCCTTGTGTTGTTATTGCAGGTTTTATGTTGATGTTAATAAGGAATCTAGAGCCACATAGCTAATCAAGAGCTTATGTTGTTCTTACCGAGTCGGTATTTCCTACTATGAGAGTGTTATTGTTCTTGGGAATTTAAAGTCGGATTCATGATCACTTGGATACTAGGCGGAAAAGGTGGCATGTTTGTCACTCTTTGCCTAACATTTGCAAGCTGGCTCGCAAGCAGCAGCATGGTGATTCTGAGACATGCTCCTCTTTCACAAGGATCTCTTCTCACCCTCCTCTACATGCCAATCAGGCTTCAAGTTGAATCAACCTGAATTTTCTCCTCTTAATTTCCACTAGGTTTAGGTTGTGTATAGCTAAATTGCATTATTCTCTATTCCGATTATCAAAAGTTTGTTCTATGATTTGGGTCTTGGAGAAAATTGAAATAGTAAGACAAACTCTTTGTATTTTTCCAAGGTTACAAATCTTTTTCATGTCCAAGCAAAAGTTTTTTAGTTAGAGTTTGGCAAATCATAAACATAACTTATTCTTTTAGGTTTGAGAGTATGACAAAGAAGAGTAATTACAAAACATAAAGAAGGGAAACATGTTTCTTGCTCCATATTACAATTAATATTAACTAATATTTGTAAGGACCATATGAAATTATGTTCTTGAAGATCACAAGTTGAGTCTGAACCATGCCATAATGAGTAATGAGCTTTTATCTCTTATCTAAAAGTTCAGCTTTATTAAATAGTCGATGGATTATGGCAATCACGATTTTCTTTTGTTTTGTGAAGTTCTTTCTGTTGTAAAATAACTAGGTTTATAAATTGTTGTTGAGTATAATTCATGAGTAAGAAGAAGATATATATAGGAGATACATATTAGGGTAACCAAGTAATGTAATGATTTTTAGAATATCCAAATGGGCTCTTAATGGGCATCCATATAATATCTATTATTCATAACACTCCCTCTGAAGACCATTATATAAAGGAATTGCAAATGCACATATAATAAATGTTACCTCATTAAAAACCTTACCAGGAAAACGCAGTGGGGAAACCATGGTTAAGAGAAACTGCGTGTAACACGCATTTACTCCCCCTCATGAATACATCACATATCTTTGAGACGACGCAATCCAAGATTTTATACTAACTTCTTGAAAGTAGCAGTTGGTAAATAAATCTGCCAAATTCTCGCTTGAACGAATCTGTGTGACATGTTCCTCACCATCCTTCTGTAGATTATGGGTGAAGAAGAATTTCGGTAGAATATGCTTGATTTTGTCACCTTTGATGTATCTATCCTTCAGTTTTGCAATACATGCTACATTATCCTCATGCATGACCATAGGGACTTCCTTTCATGTAGGTAAGCCACAATCTCCTCGTATATGATGGATAATTGATCTTAACCATACACATTCACGACTAGCTTCATAGATAGCCAAAATCTCTGCATGGTTAGAGGAAGTAGCTGAATGGTTTGCTTCATAGAACACCAAGAAATAGGAGTACTACTGTAGGTGCACACATGTCCTGTTTGTGATCGATCGTTATGAGGATCGGATAGATATCCTGCATCTGCAAAACCAATCAAGTCTTCTTTGGACGAGTTAGAGAAGAATAGACCCATATCTTTTGTACCCTACAAGTATCAAAGTAGATGTTTGATCTCATTCTAGTGCCTTCGAATTGGGAATGAGCTAAATCTTGCTAACAAATTCACCGAAATTTTATATCAGGTCTTGTATGACTAGCAAGGTACATTAATGCTCATATTGCACTTAAGTATGGTACTTCAAGACCAAGCACTTCTTCATTTTTTTCTCGAGGACGGAATGGATCTTTATCTACATCAAGTGCTCTTACAATCATTGGGCTACTCAACAGAGGTGCTCTGTTCTAGAGAGAATCTTTTAAGCACATTTTTAGTGTATGTCGTTTGATGCACAAGGATTCCATTCTTCAGGTGCTCAATCTGTAATCCTAGACAAAATTTGTCTTTCCAAGATCTTTCATCTCGAATTCTTTCTTCAATTACTCAACTGTCTGTAAAATTTTCTACAGAAGTTCCAATAATGTTCAAATCATCAACATACACTTCAATGATAACAAATCCCGACCCAAATCTCTTTATAAAAATGCATGGACTAATAGGGTCATTCTTATAGCCTTCTTTTAATAAGTACTCACTAAGGCGATTATACCACATTCTCCTCGATTGTTTCAATCCGTAAAGAGATCAGTTCAATTTTATACAGTATTGTTCTCGAGAACTAGTGTTTGCTGCTTCATGCAGTTTAAATCCGTTCGGGACTGTCATGTAAATATTATTATCCAGTTGTTCATATAAGTAGGTTGTGACTACATCCATTAGTCTTAAATAAAAAATTTCTCGTATTGCCAGACAGATAAGGAATCTAAAAGTAGTTGCATCCACCATAGGAGAGTATATCTCTTCATAATCAATTCCATGTCTTTGTGAGAATCCTTGAGCTACTAGACGTGCTTTGTATCTCATCACTTCACTATTTTCATTTCTCTTTCCCACGAAGACCCATTTATGTCCCACTGGTTTTACACCTTTAGGTGTACGGACTACTGGTCCAAATACTTTTCTCTTTCCAAGAGATTTTAATTTTGTCTCTATGGTTTCTTTCCATTTCAACCAATCATCTTGTTGTGTACACTCTTCAATAAACCGCAATACTTGTTCCTCTTCTTCATTCATAACATCAACTCACTACAGGAAATGTGGGTATTGATAGCATAATAAGATAGCGTTTTTTATCTATGTGCTATAATTGACTTAATCGTGTTTTAAAGATAGCGTTTTGTATATTGTAAACGCTATAAATTATTAAAGCGGGATAATGAAATTGACGCGGGGCAATTTTGTGGTTCTAATCTTTAGTATTCCGCTATTGAAAATTGTAAGTGGGAAAAAGTGAAATTTTGGCTAAGGCAAAATAAACAAAATCCTAAAAAATAACTTTCTCATGTTTTTTGGATCTAAAAAATCAACTTTTCATTCTCGATTTCTCATTTTCTTTCTTGAGGTATCATTCGAATTTCTTGAGGTATTGAGCACAAAATCTGCAACTCTCACTCGATTTCTCTCAATCTCACTCGCTTTCTCTGTCTCTCCATCTAATTCGCACTTTATTTCACTCGATTTATCAGTATCTGAATTCGATTTCTCAGTCTCTCAACTCGATTTATCACAATCTCCCTGCATTCTTCAATAGGTATGTTCTCATTCAATCATAGCTTCTTTGTTCTTTGGAATGGAAAACAATTTTGATTTGTGGTTCCGAATAAGCCTAACAGTTTCTTATTTCTCTTGTGGTTCAATATTCTTTGAACTACCTTACTGGAAGGTAAAGTAAATTTGTAATTGAATGATATTCTGTTATTGTGGATCTGAATAAGCCTAACAGTTTCTTATTTCTCTTGTTAGGATTTGCCTGTTCGTCATAATATTGATGTTATGCACGTAGAAAAAAATGTGTCGGATGCTATATTGTCTATCTTGATTCAAAGTGCTAAGTCTAAAGATGGTTTGAAAGCAAGAAAAGACTTAGAAGATATTGGAATCAGAAATAACTTGCACACAGAGGTCAGGGGAAAGAAAACATACTTACCTCCAGCAGCCTATTGGTTATCCAAGAAAGAGAAGACGATTTTCTGCAAAAGGTTATCTAAGTTTAGAGGTCCTGATGGTTATTGTGGTAATATTGCGAATAGTGTTTCAGTTAATCTTCCAAATATAGGTAGTTTAATCGCATGATCATCATGTCCTAGTACAGAACTTGTTACCGGCTGCATTAAGAGGCTTGTTATATAAGGGTCCTAGGATTGCCATAAATAGATTATGCAGTTACTTCAACAGGTTGTGTCAGCGCATCATCGACCCGGAGAAACTTTTGATAATGGAGACAGAGTTTGTGGAAACAATGTGTCAACTTGAGCGCTTCTGCCCTCCATCCCTTTTTGATATCATGTTCCACCTTCCAATACATCTATCAAAAGAGGCACGTTTGGGAGGACCAATACACTTTCGCTGGATGTATCCCTTCGAAAGGTTTGATGTACTCATTTGGTTCAATATATGTATTTCCTGCAATGATTTTCAACTAATATTCATTTCTTGATTGAGATATAGGTACATGAAAACACTAAAGGCGTTTGTTAAGAATCATGCAAGGCTAGAAGCATGTATGGCTGAGGGGTATTTAGCTGGAGAATGCGTTGCATTTTGTTTAGAGTTCCTTAAAGATTCAGTACCAGTTCAAGAAACAGTTAATCGCAATGAAGATATTGAGGCTGATAGAAGCGTGGTTGAAGGTCGACCTCTGCAGAAGGGTGTAGAAGTTACCCTATCAGATAAAGATAGAGACACTGCACATCGTTATGTGCTAATGAACATGGCATCTTTGGATCCTTATGTCGAGTAAGAGGTTACCCTTTATGTTTGATCTACTAATTTTTAGTATAATTTCTTTCTGAGAACTGTTATCTAATGTAAAATCTAGGATGCATTTGGAAGAATTACAAGCTAATGATGCTCGATGTGCAAAAAATAAAACATTTTTATGGAAAAACCATACTAAGCAGTTTGCACAATGGCTTAAAATCAAGGTTTCCAGCTGCAGCTGGTCTTCTTGATTATTTGTTATACAGCTTGTTAAATTATATTGACTGATTAGCTTGTTAGCTTCATGCTAATGTTTTGCTTGATGACTGGTTAGCTTATCTTGAAGTTTGATGACTGGTTTTCTTAGCACAAATTGTTAGCTTATTGCTTAGCTTGATGTCTGGTTTTCGTGGAACAGATTGTTAGCTTCATGATCATGTTTTGGTTAATGACGGGTTAGCTTATTGCTTAGCTTGATGACACTTTTTCTAGGCACAGATTGTTAGTTTCATGATAATGTTTTGCTTGATGACTGGTTAGCTTATCTTGAAGCTTGATGAATGGTTTTAGCACAGATTGTTAGCTTATTGCTTAGCTTGATGACTGGTTTCCGTGGCACAGATTGTTAGCTTCATGATCATGTTTTGCTTAATGACTAGTTAGCTTATTGCTTAGCTTCATGATCATTTTAGTACTTCAGCTTCATGATCAAGTTCTGAATTTACTGTGGTAGATTAATTCAGACTCAACAAATCATTCTAAGGAGACAAGGTGGTTGGCATTTGGACCAAGAAATGTTGCCTTAGCACATAAAGGATTTATCGTTAGTGGGCAACAGTTTCATATAGATGCTATTAAGCGGAAGACACAAAACAGTGGAGTAACTTATGAAGCATTTAGCATGTGTAGATCAAGTGCTCGAGATATGAGACAAGTCACTGATATGCTTACATATTATGGAGTGATAAAGGAGATTTTACTTATGGACTATCACATGTTCAAAGTGCCGCTGTTCAGATGCAATTGGGCCAACACAGGGAATGGTGTAAAGGAGGAAGATGGTTTCACCCTTGTTAACCTTCATATGAACCAAACAGCCTATTTGAAAGATCCATTCATTCTACCTTCTCAAGCAAAACAGGTTTTCTATTCTAGGGAAGATGATGATTAAAATTGGTATGTTGTTATGAGAGTACCACCTAGAGGCTATCATGAGTTGGAAACAGAAGAGGATTTAGGTGGTGCACCTTTGTTTATGTTAGGAATGATTGTGAAGGCTTGTTAGTAGTAGATTGATGTATAGGTTTTTGTGGTTTTTGTAAACAATGAAATTTGTTATGGTTTTCTAATCATTTAAATATTTATATATTAATTTTAATTGTTTTTTAAATGATTGAAATAAAAACTATATTATAAATAAAAATGATTTGTAATAATTTTTAATAAATAAATTTTGAATAATTTAAAAACAAACTAATAACACGAAACATTTGCTATATTTGATATAGGTCAAAATCAAATTAATGAGTTTTAATAACATTTGAATCATGTTATTAAAAATATTAACAATTGCAGAACAGAAAGCGCTATCGTTATATAAATAACTATAGCACAACAAGAATCCGCTATTAAATGTGTCCGACCTACGATAACGGGCGATCTCAGAGCGGTTAAGGAAACGCTATTACACAAAACTAATAGCGGTTAACGCCCGCTATTAATACCCATATTTCCTGTAGTGACTGCTATATTGCATGCAAAAATATCATCGACATCGAATATGCTTTCGGTTTCATTTTATTCCAGACATGGTATAATTAATAAAGATCTCTTCATTATCTTTCTCTTTATCATTCTCATGATCAGGTACTTGAATCTCTTCATTATTCATGTCTAATGTCTCTAACTTCCTCGGTCTGGCCATTATTAATTTCTACTCCTTTTCTTTTACGAGGATTCTTGTCTTTGGAACCGATTGGTCTACCACGCTTCATGCGTGCTCTAGACTTACTAGCAGTTTGATATTGTCCTTCTGGGACATCAATTTTAATTGGAGCATTTTCATCTGGAATATGTGACTTGGTCACTCTGTTCAGGTCAGTAAATGATTCTGGAAACATATTGGCTTATATCTGTAAATGTATTATCTTTTGAACTGCTAGTTCATATTCCTTAGTACGAGGATCAAGATAAGTCAATGATAATGCTTTCCAACTTATTTCTTTTCCGAGATGTTTATTATCTCCCTCTAATGTTGGAAAAACATATTCATTGAAATTACAATCTACAAATCAAGCCTTAAATTGGTCCCCTGTGGACGGCTCGAGGTATTTAATTATCGAGGGTAATTCATATCCAACATATATTCCTAACATCCTTTGAGGTCCCAGTTTAAAGCGTTGTGGTGGAGCAACATGAACATATACAACAAATCCCCCAAAAAAAAAATCAAATGGGAAATATTTGGTTTCTGACCAAAAACCAATTGTAATGGGGAGAACTCATTATTACTTGTAGGTCTGATGCGAATTAATGTCGCTGCATGTAGTATAGGGAGTCCCCACATAGAAGTTGGGAGTTTAGATTTCATAAGTAATGGTCTAGCAATTAATTGGAGACGTTTAATCAATGATTCATCTAAACAATTCTGTGTACGAATATGTGCAACAAGATGTTCAACACTTATCCAAACAGGCATACAATAATCATTAAAGTCCTGAGATGTGAATTCACCAGCATTATCAAGAAGAATTGTCTTTAGAGAAAAATCTGAAAAAAAGTTCTCGTAATTTAATCAATTAAGCAAGTATAGTCTTGCAACACCATGTTGCGAGTTGATAATAAGTTTACATGTGACCATCTTGTTGATGCATCGATTAAGACCATGAAATTTCTAAATGTTCCACATTGTGGGTGAATTGGTCAACATATATCTCCTTGTATACGTTCCAGAAAATTAATAGATTCTAAATGTAACACCCCAAACCCAATCCCGTGAACCTACCCTATTAGTTTTGTTAAAAACAAAAGTCCATGGAGCCCATTGAAACCCAAGTGAAGCAAATTACAAAATAAAAGGGTTTACACATGTGTATGTATATTTATCTCCTTCTTCGTCACCACTTGAGCCACCATCACAACCAGAAACCCTAATCTAAGAGCAGCCACGCCATAGTTATCCAGAGAAGAGAAGAGAAGTCACAAACTTAAGGTGGAGGAGATTTGTGAAGAAAGGAAAGGATCGAGGAGAAGGAGAAGCGACAGAAGAGAAGGGATCATCACCACCGTGAAGGAAAAACATTGGGAGAGGGAGATTTAGTTCAAAACAGTAAGGGGGATTCAAGCTGAAGAAGATCAAAGCATCCAAGGCTAGGGCAAAGCAAAACAGAATCAAAGAAGGAAGAAGATGAAGGAAAAAGTGCAGTTTCAAGTTGGGGTTTTGCGAGGCTGATCCCCATCGTACGAGAAAACTTTAGATGGTGAATAAGACGTCTTTGGAAAGGTCAGAGTTCCATGAATCCACTGCAACAGACAGAGTTTGAATCGAGGTTATATTTAAGAAGATATGTGCGTTTCTTCCTAGACAAGTAACTGCATAATCAGGAATCCTAGAAATCTATTTCGTATTGGCTTCTTCGAGGCGACGTTTGGAGGTCTGAAATATGCCGATCGGGACAAAATTTGGTGTAGAGCTTCATGGTACTACTGGCTAGATAATCAACTGAGGGATTAAAACATTAACGGTTCATTGAAGAGTTATTAAGGCGTCTTTAAGGCAGCTGAAACAAGTGTTCTACATCAGCAAGTGGCGAAGGTGAGGGTGTGATCTGCGGTGATTCGATTACAAGTTTCTATTTTTATGCTTCATGATTCATTGCATAGGAATAGATCTGATTGCTTAGTAATAATGAATTGTTATTTAGGATTGATGATATGATGACTGTTCTAGTAATATAGGATGATTGAATTATTGTACTTGTGAGAACAAGTAATTATATGTGTTATATGAGAAAGTGGAATCACCAACTTTTGAGATGATAAAAAGTGGAACAGTGGAAAAGAGGAAAAGTGGAACAGTGGAAATGGTCTGCATTGAATTGACGGATTCTTTGTAGCTCAAAGACTAACGAGTCCAGTGGAACTAGATAGGTTCAAAGGTCAGGGAGATGATCGAACTTGGAAATGATGTGGAGATCTTGCTTAAGCAAGAATGAGTTGTGTGTTATAGTTTTGCATAGTGATGCGGACTATATGAGTGTTGTGTCTATTTCTATGTGATTGTTGAGTGTGGTTTAAAGGTGGAATCGTGTATCGTATTTCCAGTGGACGGAAAGGATCCTCTCACTGAGTAATTCATTACTCACCCCCTTTTTCTCATTTTTCCCCAGGTCACGGTGATAATCGTGAGTAATCGGGCAAGTCTGTCTCACTGGGTAATTGAATTCGGGAAAGTCTCTTCTTTCAACGGTTTAAACTAGTTTTGGGAAGGCTTTATAATAATTCAGGATGACCTTCCTGATTTGGGAAGGATTTATAGTAATTTGGGATGACCTTCCTAAAATATGTAGTTGAATGTATTAAGTGTGCTGAACGTTTTTGTTTTCATGCAACTGAATGTATTTTTGCATCTTACCTTCACTACTTGATGATCTTGAAGATAAAGTTTCATTGGAAGATGAAGATGATCCAGAATTAAGTCTGCTGGTCGAGCTTGTAGGCAAAGGTTACAAAATGAAATCTGAAGATTCGACAAAAAGAACACTTGATTTATGAGCCGTGATAGAAGAAGTTGCAATGATTTAATGGCAATGAGGATTGAAGATTTCTCCAAGCTACGTGATCAAGATTCAGAAGACATCAGAAACAAATTTGTTATCGATATCTTCAACAAGTGTGTTTATATTTCTTAAGACTATGTTTCTTTATTAGATGTATGATGCTTGTGAAACCATTTTAAACTGTTATGGTACTTGTATGATGGTTCTAAACTAGAAAAGTATCATATGTTTCTATTAGACAATTTAATAGTTTTTTGAGATAACTGTGATTGAGTTTGCTACAATTTCTCATTGAAAGATTATGAAGGATTGTCGAAAAATTCAGGAAAGATTGTCAGAAAAATTCAAGAAAGGATTGTCACACATGTAACTAGTAAACAAAGCTTCTCATTCATGAATATCTTACAAATGAGCATATATATTTATGATAACCATGAAACATATCATGACATGGTTTTATAGATATTTTTTGAAATTTAGGAAGAAATCCTAGATATTCAGGAATGATATCTAGAGCAAAAACTGAATTCGGGTGTAAGGAATAAACCATAGTTTTACTTTGGAACAAAGAATATCATTACTACATATGAAGATATCATTCTAATCATTAGATGATCGAATAAAAATCAAATGCTTGAAATTCATAGTTTAGGGAAGACCTTCCTAAATTACTGAAAACATGTCCTAAAATAAATAGTTTGACAGTATAGCATCTATACACACAAAATCACTCTATCTTTGTTAGACCATCTAGACATGAACTCAAACTTCCACTTCAACGCTCATTGCCTCATCTTCTGCATTAACTCAGTCTTGGTCAAGAAATATTTGTTAACATATATATCATCAGGACCTCGTGGTGAATGTGCACCGCCAATAGGAATCAGACTACAATCTACAACAGGAAGCAAAGCCAATGACATATTGCCTCTTCCCTTTTCAGATTTTGAACATGTAATATGACACACATATAGAAGACTTTTCGACTTATGGGTGAGGTTTCTGATATGGTTCAAATTACCTATAACTACTCTCTCAAATCAGAGATCAATTGCAGTATTTTAGGATTGAATTTACGGAGTTTTTTTGTTCAAACAGTGAGTTAAATGTCGAGATTAAGCTAGCAGGGTATGAGTGAAATAGTAAGAAAACAAAGTAAGAAAATAGCAGAATGATTGGGTTGTAAACGATTAGGAAAAGAGCTACGAACAGGGTATTCTCAGGAAACTATTGGTTAGTAGATCTAAGAAAGCTAGGTTGTTATCGAACCATTCTTAAACTAAAACTCTAATTATGGAATAACCGGTGGGCGTGCCGCGAAACTCCCTATATCCATAGCTAATAATAACCGGAGAAGCCGAGAAACTATTAACCTAAATATGCATTCTTAACGAGTTCAATTGTTCATCTTAGTAGATAGGCCGATTCTTATTAAACACCTATAAACCAGACTCATCAAATAATAGATCCAACTATAGATACCTATGGCGGGCATATCTATTGTCTTGATTCAAGATCTAGTTAATTACTCTAAATCTAGCATTAAGCATAATTAAAGATGAAGAATTCTATAGATAACCTAGCAAAAGGGGCAATCTACTAAACCATATGAATCCCTAATGAGAAACCCTATTCCTAACAAGCAGATTTCTCAGACATATTGAATGAAACAATCAACATAATTGAGTATGAAAGAATAAACACAGCAAAGGAGATAAGAGTTAGAAAAGATCTCTTCACTGTATTAAGAACTGGACTGAATCTCTCAAGAACAGGAGATGAATAACTTATGTCTTTCACAATAGGGTTTGCAGAGAACATGATAAAAGACTTGATAAAAGAAACTTAGGTCTAAAAACAATATATATAAAACCCTAAAAACATCCAGTGACTAATAATGCAAACAGGAAAGTCCTCTGGGGCAAATTTCCTCTTCTGTAAACTTGAAAGCGTCATGGACTTCTACTGGGCCGAAACTGGTGTCGATCGACACCAAGAGTGTGTCGATCGACACTCCTCAGTTATTCCTGAACCAAAATCATCTTTACCTTCCTTTTCCTTAGATTTTACTGCAAAATGTCTCCTTATCTCCATTATTGTCCCATTGCATAGAATACCTGAAAAGACACTAAAAAGACTCGAGAAATAACATAAAGACTCAAAATCGTATACCTAAAACATAGATAAAATCGGTGAAAATAGGGTTATATCAACTCCCCCAGACTTAGCTTTTGCTTGCCCTCAAGCAAAACACAAAAGCCGAACCCGTGGAAGAGGTTTTGAAAACAAAGGAACTCCCAACATTCTCTTACCTATTGCCATGATCATCCGAACTAAGTCCATATGCTTAACAAGTCTAATCAAATCCTAACCAACATGTACTTCTCTACAAGCTTACACAACATTCTAGATCTCATGCCTAAGTTCCACAACTATATCCACCAGGCTTTCATCGCTGGGTCTCATCAAACAAGCCAACATTCAAGATCCTTCTAGACTCATTCCTGTATTATACCATGATAAATTGACCATTCTTTATATATTCTTTTCTTTTTTGGTGTTTTTTCTCTCCCCCAGAGTTATTCTTTTTCGAGAGTAAACAAAGGGGAACTCGCGTACTGGATCGACACCCTCAACATTTTTCCAACCTTTGTAATTGATCATTCCAAATAATGTATAATAATGGGGTCATAGGAAACATTCTTCCCCCTATGCACTATCTGAAAGTCGTCTCAATCTCTCATCATATATTTTTTTTTTATAAGGGGAGAGGAACATATTATTTTTATCACATTGGTCTCAATGTCAGGTATGAACAAGGAGTCAAGATCTATGAATACTAACCGCTTGAAGAGGTAAAAGTAAGATCAGTGAGATTAGCTCCAGCCTTAGTGGTTGAGTTGGAAACTACGATATTCTCAAGTCTGTTGCTTTACCATCTAGATTTTCCAATAGTCAGATTGACTCGAACCTGCAATACTCATCAATCAAGCAATAAACAAGAGAAATATAGATCATGATTCCTAACTAAACTAAACAAAACGTTTTTTTTTTTTTAAAGAAATAAAAGAAATAACTAAATGAACTGCAAAACGAAAATTAATAAGAAACAAAAATAAAAGCCATATTAGTATGAACCTCCCCCAGACTTAAATGACACTGTCCCCAGTGGCATTCAAATCCAGAGAAAGTGGAAAAAATAAATCAAAAATAAAAGAAAATAAAAGAAAGGGAAAAGAAAATTAAAACCAGTTGGTTGCCTCCCACCAAGCGCTTGTTTTGAGTCAATAGTTTGACTTGGCGGAGTTCAGGATGTGGGTGGTGTGGTGGAGGAATGCTGCTGCCTCCTCGCCTTCCAAGGCGGTGTGTAAACAGATCTGGTTGGAGCAGCTTTTGGTGTCGATCGACACGAAGGGGTGTGTCGATCGACACTCTTCTTGTCACCTGTAAGAACAATAGGACAAAAAAGCTTTCGAGGAACTCTACGCTTGTTATCTTGTGAAGCAGTCTTCGAATAATCCAAAGAATTAATCAAAGATAAACAGGAGAAGAGAGAGAAGAGAACTTATCACATAGGTCCTCAAGTGGTGTGGGCTGAAGAGAATGTGCAGAATCCTCTGTCTGTGAAACCCGAAGGTCTTGATCGACAAGGGTAGTGGTGTCGATTGACACCGTTGCTTTGCAACTCTCATTGGCGAGCTGAGCAGGTTGGAGCGTTTTGTGTGGCTCTGTGGTGGGATTCTGATCAGTTTGAGGAGGTGTGTCTATGCTGGAAGCAATGCAACTGACAGGCTTAGTAAGCTCTGAACCATCCATGCCAAACTTCATCTCCAAATCACAAACCTTGAGAGAGATTCTCCCTCTCTTCACATCAAACCTAGCACTAGCTATAGTTAGGAATGCTCTTCCAAGGATAAGAGGATCCTTGAGTTCCTTCTCATAGTCCAGGACCACGAAATCAGCAGGGATTATGGAGTTACCAACCTTAACAGAAACATCTTCAAAGATTCCTTCAGGGATTCGCTTGGAACGATCCGCGAAGAGAAGAGTGATGCGAGTAGGCCTGTACTGAGTCATGCCTAGTCTCTCAACAACAGACTTAGGCATGAGGTTAATGCTTGATCCCAGATCACACAAAGAGCGGCTGAATCTGCTTGTGGAGATAGAGCAATCAAGAACAAAGCTACCTGGATCTAAAAGCGTCTCAGTGGTCTAACCAGGAGTAATGGTGCGGATGTACTCAGCTATGTCTACTCTCTGTACCTTCTCCTTCTTGGCCTTAGGCAGCATGATTGCACTGATGTCTCTGGTAAGTAGCTTAGCTTCATCTAAGCTAATTCCTTTGTCAACAAGTCGCTTGACATACCTGTTGAGTGAGGCGGAAGATGTCTCAGAAGCATCCTTATGAAGAGTATGGAGGATCTTCTCCATTATGGCTGTGCACTTAGCAGCATGAATCTCCTTCTTAGAACGACGCTTCCTCGGATAAGGGATAGGAGGAATGTAAACGGGCTCGGGCTGCATAGGTACTTGCACCTCACAAGGTGCAGTCCGGATCCAGTGTCGATCGACACTAGATGGGTATCGATCGACACCGTCGTATTGAGTCGTCTCTGAGAAAAGCGTCCCATATGGTGTCGATCGACACAGGAGGGTGTCGGTCGACACCATCTCTGCAACTGCGAGCTCCAACTCGTCTTCAGTGTCCAATTCCTCCCACACATCATCTCCTTCTCTAATCAAGATGGCATTGCAGCTCTTCCTTGGGTTAGCATCAAGATTACCAGGAAGAAAACTCTCTTGTCTCTTGATAGATTGTGTAGTTTGAGCTACCTGTACATCTAGCTTCTTCAAGTGAGAGCTCAGATTGTCGATCTTCCCATTAAGATCTCTGTAGAAAACATCAAACTTGCCATTAAACTCCACAACAAGCTTTGATTGGCTCTCCAGAATCTGCTCAAGCATCG